>NC_088400.1:54013766-54320641 GCF_034236695.1 Oncorhynchus nerka | reverse complement strand
GCAGGAGTGAAAACAATCTGCATGAAAGAAGCAGTAACTTGATGGTTTATTTGTCTGCAGCGTAAATTTCCTACGAAGCAGTATAGTGGCCTTATAAAGGTTTTATCTCAGGTCTAAGCATACTGTACGTCTAACCGTCTACGCCCCCCCCCCCCCCCCCCCTCCTGGCGTAAAGAGAGCAAACGACAGTAAATTAATGAGAAAATAACTTGGCTTTGTGATTTCCCACCTCAAGTTAAAGCAGGGATATTTTTGTAATCTGTTAATTACTGTCAGATGGCGACGGCACCTTTTTTTGAAATGACAGAAACTGGGAGAAGAAAAAACAAGGTCTCAAACAAGTCTGGCGAGGGTGTGATCCTGTCATACCTGATGTAAAAATGAACATCTTTTCCCTTGTTGTGGACCATTACACTGGTTTATTTTCTGTGTGCTACCTTAGTTTTATTGCAAGTTTTAAAACAGTGGCTAAAACTGTGATTTTTATAGTTCACGGTGGTTGAAATACACCATTTCACCTTACTGTACATGCAATGAATTATTATTCATTGCATTAATCCCTGTATAATTCAGTTTACATTGAAAATAAGCTTTGAAGAATACCAAAGATGTCTATATATACAAAAAAAATGATAATAGCTCTTAAATATCCCCCAAATGCATGATTTTTTTCACCAGTGGCTATAGCATCATCATAATCGAAAAATAAATGTGCATGCAGAACATCCACAGCTATTGTGACTACCTTGCAAATCACTAGCTCGAGTTCAGGTGGCAGAGGGCTGACCATAAACCTCACAACATGGCTCCACCCACCTGTTTGTCAGCTGAGGTGGTTTAACGGAGCAGTGAGTGTCAGACTATGCCACAGCTGATCGCCATCGAAAGTCCACTCCACTTCACGCCGGCATTAGGCCTACTGTCACTCGGCAACCAGCCAGAGAATGTCTCTATTTCCTGCTTGACCAGTTCCCCACCTCCCCCTAGTGAGGTGTCATTACTACCCACATCACCATCACGCACACACACACACACACACACACACACACACACACACAGACACACACACACAGCTGACCTAAAACCAGTGGCTGGAAAGACTAACCTTTCCCCCTCCTAAATCAAATCAATACCACTTTCCCGTAAACAGGGAAACATTGCATTGGCATTAATCACCTGTCCTTCCATCCTTGACTGTACTACAACACACACTACACACACTACATTGCCTCACTACACCGCCGGCTCCCATTTCCATTGAACTGCTGGCGGAAGCTGAAAGCACTGACACACAGCTATTGGCTAACACTGGAGGTGCTGGTTCCTGAACGTGTTCTCCGCTCTGCCTCGGTGTTTGGAAACGCTTGTCCCTGTCTTGGAAAGTGTCCCATCCGGAAGCTTCCAACGACAACAACAGTGGTGTCCTGTTAAGAGCTTAATGGCCGGCTTTTGAAGCTCAGAAATGACGAGTTGGTAACATTGGTACGTCATGCATAAGCACTTACAGGTGCAGGCGGCCACGGAGGGCCTAGCTTCTCTTTGTGTGGTGGTGGCAGGAAGCAGGTGCCTGGCTATTGATAGTGAGAAGGGAGAGGGGGCCGGACAGAAGTGGAGGGGAGAGGAGGAAGGTAGAGTGGAATATGGAAATCAGGTGGTGGTGGTTGTGTGGTTTCCTCTCCTGGTGCTGGTAAAATAACTAATCATTGTTAGCTAGCTACCAACGCTCATCTTCTATTTTGGTGTCCAGGCCAGGTGTTTGTGGTTGGTTGGGGGGGTTTATTATTATTTATCATAACAGGTTGCTGTTTTCAATCAAATGAAATGATAATACCTTGGGGATTCCTGCCACCTGGGTGATGAAGGCATGAATTTATTTTGGGATTGTTTTTGTTCTTGTTCACTTTCGATCGATTAGTTCTGAACGAAATCATCTGCATTACGGCATCAAGTGTTGGCCTCAAATGTGGTAGAAATGAGAGGATGAGTACTGTCCCTGTCAAATACATGTGTTAAAGAAATAAGAAATGAACTAAAATTGACATTACCCATGTTGATTCAAAATGATTACTAATGTCTTAACGACTCATGTGATCAAGGTAGTGTATATTGTTCATTCTCTTTCCTAACAATAACTCTCTTTCCCCTACCTGCTTTCCAGTGTAGCGTGCCATTCTACAAACCTGCGGGCTGTTATAGATACGACATTACAGACACCACCACCGCTAGCGGAGACCAGGCAGAACGCCAGGTGTTCCCTCAGTCAGAAGAAGGAAGGGTTTGGTAGATAAATACATCTATATTTACTTTTCTCCCTGATTTAATTGTTGAGATTTTAACAGAAGGCGGTAAAGGAAAGTAGTGGCAGGTAGTGAACAGCGGAATCCTACACAGGTACTTCTGTCAGCACCAATTACCCTCTCAGCGCCCCAGGCTCTAATCTGGCTCTAATCTGGCAGGCTCTAATCTGGCAGAGAAAAAGGTATCCGGCACGCGTCTGTCTAGTCTGTCAGACCTATCGACTTACCTTTCACCTGGCAGTTTAAGCGTGTCTGTCAGGCAGAACTATCCGCTTGCCTTTCCCCTCAGCGTGTAATCGTGCCTAACGCGAAGACAAGCACGAAAGTTAGCCTAGACTGGTTGTTGTGCAAACATTAGAGAACTAGACACCGCCCTTGGCTTGCGGGACCATTGACAGGTAATAGAGCAGACATAATGAGGTCTAAGTACCTGTAATCCTAGGAGATATCACTCCAGATAAGCGGGGACTAAGAGAACTCCCTCAGGTAGCTGTGCCGGGTGTAATTGGTCCCCAGCCAGGCAGGTTGGATGGCAGCTATCGAGATGCTGGATGGGTATCAGGTGTAAGGTGTCAGCTGTGTTGAGTGCACATGGCCTATTGATCCAAGAGAGCAAGCATTTCCTGACCCAAATTCAATTGGAGGAGGTAAATGGAGGTAGAGCAGCTGGCAGCGCACGCACGCACGCACACACGCACGCACGCACGCACGCACGCACGCACGCACACACACACACACACACACACACACTCTCTACCTGTTCTACTCTGCTTCAGAGGGAATATAAAGTGCAGCAGGTGTGGGGAATGGGTCTGAGCCTGTGCAGGTTTTGATGGGATGACACGCTACAAATTAGGCTGCATGCCAACTTCTCTGCCTGTGTGTCTGGCTCTCACCTGCGTGTTAGTGCCATGTCGAGTACCGCCTGCCTGGCAAGGCTAATGTATCACGGTGTGTGTGTTACACATTTTTAACCACATTATGCAAATCACTGAATAGAAATACTGACTTTTTTCACTGACTTTTTTTCAGCTTTTAATGTAATATCACTGTTTCAGTGGAATTATGCATATTCTATATTACTTTGTATTTGTGTGCATGCACGTATATAAGTGCACATGCGTGTGTCATATTTCTTCTGAATTCCTGTTAATTGTGCATTTAATTCATGCTTAAGTGATTTTAAAAGGAATCCAGAGCAACATTATGGGTCTCTGATAGACCTCACATTTGTGGCGAACAGAAAAAAAGGAGATAAGAAACAGGCAAGACAGCTGCTTTTTTCCCTCTCATTTCATCCAGTTATTGGTTAACTTAGTGGAAAAAGTACATTTTCAAGGGATTTTAGGCCGGACCTATCGCAGCCAAGGTAGATGTGTGCTTGACTTGAGGTCTAATTTAACTCCCATGTAGTATTGATCGGTCCGGGTCACCGGGGATCCTCCATGGTCTTCCTCTAGCTGCAAGGTAGACAACGGTAACAGAGAAATGTGTTATAAATGCCCCTGTCCACTCCCCTGTTGATATCAAGCAGGTTTTTTTTTTGGCCATTCTGAGTGCATCAGTTTTTCACATTTACTGTAGTGTGTTGGAACACCTTTGGAGATGTGCCGTGGGGAGCACCGTCGGGCGAGGCAGGCGATGGGTACGTGCCACAAATTGAAGAGAACAGGAGGACAGTTAGTGCAACCGGGGAAACCTCTAAGGTCAGGGCAGGAAGGGCTGAAAGCTGAATCAGCTTCACATGGGTGCGGGGGGGGTCTGAGCAGGGAGGGATGGAGGGGGGATGGACAGAGGAGGATAGGAGGACGCAATACCTGCAATGAGAAAAATATGGATTCCTGTCTCCAAGACAAATTGATCTCTTGTGTGTAGGAGGAACAGCCTCCGAAGGGAATTGGCTCACACTGAGAGAAAGAGAGAGGGGGAAAAAGGGAAAAGAGGGGGAGATTTACTGCAGGGATGGATGTTGGAGCCTTTCTATAGAAGAAATATGAAAACTGTACATATAACTGTACATATTGGCTTAAATAACTCACTTAGCAAAATCAAAGTCAAATCTAATTAATTGTAGTACACAGAGAGAGAGAGAGAGAGAGAGAGAGAGAGAGAGAGAGAGAGAGAGAGAGAGACCAAGTAACTAGAGAGATAAGGTATTGGCAGGGCCAGGCAATACCCAGCCTCCCTCCCTACAAGAGCTCCTGAGTTGCGCAGCGGTCGGTCTAAGGCACTGCATGCTTGAGGCGCCACTACAGACACCCTGGTTCCAATCCAGGCTGTATCACAAGCGGCTGTGATTGGGAGTCCCATAGGGTGGTGCACAATTTGCCCAGCGTCATCTGGGTTTGGCCTGTGTAGGCCGTCATTGTAAGACTTTGTTCTTAACTGACTTGCCTAGTTAAATCCCCCCAAAAGAATGATTCGTAGTCTGTTGTGGAGCCACACAATGTAAGACATCTTACAGCCGGACCACAGTGATTCCTGCTGGAGCCCATGCCAGGGGGAGCTAGGGAGCGCAGGGGGAGGTTGGGGTGGAGTCGGAGCTCCAGACACCTGTTACCAACAGCAGGCTCCCCCTTTGTAAACCGGCCAAGGATTAATGCAGGCTGAAACAAGCTGAAATGGCTGTCGCCACCATGCCAAGTCCATCCACTAACACCACCGCCACCATTTGGGGGATATTTCAACAGGGAGTGGGGGAGAGCCCTCCTGTAAGTGCGCGTCCCAAAAGGCGTCCTTTAATTTCCCTTTAATGTGCACTCCTTTTGACCAGAGCCCTATGGGCCTTGGTCAAAAGTAGTGCACTTGAAAGGGAACAGGGTGCCGTTTGGGATGCAGGCCCTAAGTTCCATTAGGTTAAACACTCATTTTTCAGACAGCATGGAGATAGCAGACTCACGCTGGGAGGAAATCTGTAGCTAGACTCCTGCAAATATGGCAGCGCCCAGTCGACAGTGCCAGCGCCAGTGAAGCTACCTACTGTAGCCTGGCCTACCTCACAGTGCTGGAGACAACATGCTTTCATGTTTCGTGTTCCCTAGGTTGGGAAACATATTGGATACTTAGTGTAGTCCGTCTACAAATAACTACATTTTGGAGGATCCTGGTATTGAGACTAATATACTATGATGCTATTACAAGGGTTTCTCTTGTAGATTATGATTGGATGATATAGCACTAGGTGGGTAAATAATGAATGGTGCTATTTGTCGGAAGACAGACAGTTTAAGAGACTAAGTTTAAAGACTAAGTCAGCATAGCTATTTAAATGAACTACTAAGCAAATAATTACTAGCAACAACATTGTAAAACAAATTACAATACAGTATATACAACAGACTAAATATATATTTTTATGCATATTTTTTATTTTATTTTTTTATTTCACCTTTATTTAACCAGGTAGGCAAGTTGAGAACAAGTTCTCATTTACAATTGCGACCTGGGTATCTTTAACAATGTGGAGCAAATCAACATAAGATGAAACACATTGAAAAATCATGTAATATATAGGGCCTACCCAGTGGGCACAGACGCCAATTTGACGTCTTTTCCACATTGGTTCAACCTCATTTCATTGAAATGACGTGGAAACAATGTTGATTTGACCAGTGTGTGCCCAGTGGGTACGTTTAACACACATAACGTATTATGTTGTAGCCTACATTTGCTTCAATTATTTAAAGCATTTTGTTTTCTTTTTCCTTCGACAGCCATCACTTTGACACCTCTAATATTATATAGTCTGAGATTGGCACCTGTCAGTGTGTGTGCAGCCCTATGAGTAACAGGAACAGACAAGTTGTAACAGACAGGTCCCCAGGTCACACTACTGGCCACTCCTGTCCTGACCTGTGTGGGAGAAGAGCTCCATGTGAAAATAATAATCTAGGAATGTCGCTATTTGCATTTGGAAGACACGAAGAGCCATGAATAAATAGTGTGGTCTTCACTACGTTTTAGGGGTGTTATAAATTATTGGGCATTTTATTTAAAAAACACATACATTCATATTCTGATAATATTTGATTACTGACATTATATGATTTTGTATATACATATATATATATATAAAATATTTATATACATATATACAGTATATATATATAATTGTTTTTTCCCCTCAACAATATACACACAATAGCCCATAATGACAAAGCATAAATATGTTTATAGAATTTTTTGCTCATTCATAAAACGAAAAAATGTGTAATATCAGATTTAAATAAGTATTCAGACCCTTTTCTTAGTACTTTGTTGAAGCACCTTTGGCAGCGATTACAGCCTCAAGTCTTCTTGGGTATGATGCTACAAGCTTGCCACACCTGTATTTGGGGAGTTTCTCCCATTCTTATCCGCAGATCCTCTCAAGCACTGGAGCAGGTTTTCATCAAGGATCTCGCTGTACTTTGCTACATTCATCTTTCCTTCAATCCTAACGAGTCTCCCAGTCCCCGATGTGCCTTTTACTGAGGAGGGGCTTCCGTCTGGCCAATCTACCATAAAGGCCTAATTGGTGGAGTGCTGCAGAGATGGAGGTCCTTCTGGAAGGTTCTCTCATCTCCACAGATGAACTCTGGAGCTTTGTCAGATTGACCATCGGGTTCTTGGTCACCTCCCTGACCAAGGCCCTTTTCCCCCGATAGCCCAGCTCTAGGAAGTCTCTTGATTGTTCCAAACTTCTTCCATTTCAGAATGATGGTGGCCATTCTGATCTTGGGGACATTCAATGCTGCATACCTTTTTTGCTAATCTTCCCCAGATTTGTGCCTCGACACAATCCTGTCTCGGAGCTCTACGGACAATTCCTTCGACCTCATGGCCTGGTTTTTGCTCTGACATTCACTGTCAACTGTGGGACCTTATATAGACAGGTGTGTGCCTTTCCAAATCATGTCAAATGAATTGAATTTACCACAGGTGGACTCCAATCAAGTTGTAGAAACATCTCAAGGATGATAAACGTAAACAGTCTAATAGGAAAGGGTCTGAATACTTATGTAAATACTGTATCTGTTGTGTTTTTTTATATGTTTTGTATATGCTGTGTTTTTTTAAAAATATTTTCGCTTTGTCGTTATGGGATATTGTGTGTAGATTGCTGAGTATTTTGCTGTAATGTGAAAAAGTCAAGGGGTCTGAATATATTCCGAATGCACAAACCTGTGAAAATACTTATAAGATGACATACATACATTTCTATTTCTAAAGCAAGTCAGGACATCTTCATTCATGTGTCTGTCCATAACAGTCACTGACAGCATATCTATCTAAGCGAATAGCAGCAGTGAGATTCTAACGTCATCTATCATCCTGTTCCCTCCA
Organism: Oncorhynchus nerka; assembly: GCF_034236695.1. Lineage (NCBI taxonomy): Eukaryota > Metazoa > Chordata > Actinopteri > Salmoniformes > Salmonidae > Oncorhynchus > Oncorhynchus nerka. The sequence continues at coordinate 54,313,019 of NC_088400.1, read as the reverse complement.
TGGCCTATTTGTGTTTGCCTTGTCCACTGCACAATACAGAATCCATGTAATGCATCAAGCCATGATTTCTGACAGAAGTGGAGGTAATAACTTTAGGAAACCTTGTTCGACTGTTACTTTCCCTTTCACTGGCCCCGCCACTGCTGTTATGTCAGCCATCGATCGTGTGCGGAGACAATTCATTTCATTTCAGTCACACGCCATGATGGACCTGTGCCTCAGCTCCTGACTTATTCTAGACCCTTCCATTTCTCTGCCTGGCTGGCTGGCTCAGGGATGGGAATGTGGAGTGGGAATGTCTTATGCTTGGGAAGTCTATTGATTTGCTGTGTCAGTGGTTGGACAGACAGCTCAGGAGGAACTGACACTTTTCTCTTAGAGTCATTTCTTTTCTCTGTCACCGAGGGCGAGCTGCTCACCGTCTTTGATTTCTAATATCTTTTGTTTGCGACTTGCATTTGGAATGTACTGAAGATTAATAGATATTCAGCAGCTCTTGGTAGGACACTGGAAGTTTGCTTTAAACATATTCAGTGGGGCAAAAAAGTATTTAGTCAGCCACCAATTGTGCAAGTTCTCCCACTTAAAAAGATGAGAGAGGCCTGTAATTTTCATCATAGGTACACTTCAACTATGACAGACAAAATGAGAAGAAAAAATCCAGAAAATAGTAGGAATTGTAGGATTTTTAATGAATTTATTTGCAAATTATGGTGGAAAATAAGTATTTGGTCACCTACAAACAAGCAAGATTTCTGGCTCTCACAGACTTTTTCTTTAAGAGGCTCCTCTGTCCTCCACTCGTTACCTGTATTAATGGCACCTGTTTGAACTTGTTATCAGTATAAAAGACACCTGTCCACAACCTCAAACAGTCACACTCCAAACTCCACTATGGCCAAGACCAAAGAGCTGTCAAAGGACACCAGAAACAAAATTGTAGACCTGCACCAGGCTGGGAAGACTGAATCTGCAATAGGTAAGCAGCTTGGTTTGAAGAAATCAACTGTGGGAGCAATTATTAGGAAATGGAAGACATACAAGACCACTGATAATCAGCCTCGATCTGGGGCTCCACGCAAGATCTCACCCCGTGGGGTCAAAATGATCACAAGAACGGTGAGCAATGTGAATGACCTGCAGAGAGCTGGGACCAAAGTAACAAAGCCTACCATCATTAACACGCTACGCCGCCAGGGCCTCAAATCCTGCAGTGCCAGACGTGTCCCCCTGCTTAAGCCAGTACATGTCCAGGCCCATCTGAAGTTTGCTAGAGGGCTTTTGGATGATCCAGAAGAAGATTGGAAGAATGTCATATGGTCAGATGAAACCAAAATATAACTTTTTGGTAAAAACTCAACTCGTCAGGTTTGGAGGTCAAAGAATGCTGAGTTGCATCCAAAGAACACCATACCTACTGTGAAGCATGGGGGTGGAAACATCATGCTTTGGGGCTGTTTTTCTGCAAAGGGACCAGGACGACTGATCCGTGCAAAGGAAAGAATGAATGGGGCCATGTATCGTGAGATTTTGAGTGAAAACCTCCTTCCATCAGCAAGGGCATTGAAGATGAAACGTGGCTGGGTCTTTCAGCATGACAATGATCCCAAACACACCGCCTGGGCAACGAAGGAGTGGCTTCGTAAGAAGCATTTCAAGGTCCTGGAGTGGCCTAGCCAGTCTCCAGATCTCAACCCCATAGAAAATCTTTGGAGGGAGTTGAAAGTCCGGGTTGCCCAGCAAAACATCACTGCTCTAGAGGAGATCTGCATGGAGGAATGGGCCAAAATACCAGCAACAGTGTGTGAAAACCTTGTGAAGACTTACAGAAAACGTTTGACCTCTGTCATTGCCAACAAAAGGTATATAACAAAGTATTGAGATAAACTTTTGTTATTGACCAAATACTTATTTTCCACCATCATTTGCAAATAAATTCATTAAAAATCCTACAATGTGATTTTCGGGATTTTTTTTCTCATTTTGTCTGTCATAGTTGAAGTGTACCTATGATGAAAATTACAGGCCTCTCTCATCTTTTTAAGTGGGAGAGCTTTCACAATTGGTGGCTGACTAAATAATTTTTTGCCCCACTGTATATGTTTAAACCCACATTTTTGGCAAAACTCCTTAATTAGACATTTTGTACTGTACTGTTTGCAGCTTGCATTGGGAATGTACATACAGTACATACTATACATACAGTACATACTATACAATAAAAGGACCTTGTGGTTGCTGTGCTTGGTGTTGTAGCCCCCAGGTCACAGGTCAATCCTGATTTTTAACAGTGTTCAGTCCCTAACCAACACCTGATCTCGTGGGCCTCGCGCCAAAGATACAAATGCAAACTGACACATGACTAAAAGGGGCAAGGGCAAAAAGTGTCCTTTTGTTATTAAATATTCTCCTTGCTCAGAAAAATCTACATCCCAAATGGTAATACGTTAGGTAGGAGAATACACATGTAGACTTAAATGAAAAAAGAAGAGGCAACGCTTTTAAATGCATTACTGTGAGTGTGTGTAGTCGTGCTAGTTCCTCAGGTCAGTGCTGTAATGCAAATTGCCTTGTCACTTCGTTGGCTATGGGATGGCTAGACAGGGGAAATTCAGGCCGCCGAACCTCCAACACACTTACACAGAGAAACCCAACCTCAGGCTAAACTAAGCCTCAACCTGAACTTGTGTGCATCCCAAATGCCAACCTATTATCTTTAGAGTGCACTACTGTTGACCAGGGCCCATATGGGCTTTGGTCAAAAGTAGTGCACTATATAGGGAGTAGGGCACCATTTAGGAAGCACATTGGAGTTCATTTTGTTTCACCATGTCTGGAGCTAAAAAAAAATAGCCCCAAGACAATTTTTTCTTCCGTTTCCTTACTGTTTCAGTGCAAGTTCTGGAATTACCGGGTGAAAGGTAAATCGGAACAAGGAAAGAGAGCTTATTTTAAGCTCTCCCAATTGTTCAGACGGCAAGGCCTAGTCGGCGAAACCTCTATTTGCTACACTGGAAAACTATGGATAATATTTTTTACAAGCCTGAAGCTGGAAAGGAAATAGTGTAGAGAAAGGTGCTATCCAAATCAGAAATGCATTCCCTTCCATGTGCAGTGCAAGCCCAACATTTACTAAAGAATATAACCACCTCAGAATCAAACAAAAAACAATATTTTTTTTATCTCTTTAGAAATCACTCCATGTGTATTTTATTTAAAACAAATCCAAAATCCATCATTCATCAAAACATTTCATTGTCTCCAGCAGCATTTTAGTACTCTCGGGTTTGATCACTTCAAAGCGGTTAAACAACCCAGGAAGACTTTGACATGGTCACGCAGTGTTAGTTTATCAGAGTGGGGGTAAGAGAAAAAGTTCATTAAATACCTCAGGGATTAAAGTCTGTGAGGCTCTGTCAGTCTGGCATCTGTGCTGGAAACGGTTAAAACCTTTCGCACCTGCTGCCCAAGTCTCTGACAAGCCTTCCCCTCCATGCACCACCCTCCACCATTTGTGAAGGCAGCTAGCAGGCTGTTGAAAGCCACTCTTGCCTGGAATTCAAAGGCCCTTCACCTGACTAATGAAATCAGCCAATTTAGCTGAAACATAAGTTGGGCTTGTAGATAGCACTGAGGCATTTATTTAAAGTGAGAGTTTTTACTTCAAAGGGTCTAAGAGAGTGCCAACCGAAGCACGGCGAGAGAGCGCAGAGTTACGGGGAGGTGGGCAAATCTGTAAAGCGCTGGAGCTGAACGAGGCTAGTCACCTAATCAGGAATAGATTTTACTAGCCCTGTTGCTCTAATCCTGACAAGCCGTCTACCATTGAGCACCGTATGTCTGTCTGTCGCCCCTATTCTCTTCTCCCTTCCCTTCCCTAAAACACATTTAATTCCACTGTTGAAGACATCAGGAGAATGTATTTATCGTGCTAGTAAGTCAGCCGAGTGGTGATCAGAGAGAAAGGTTGCTGGACTAGGTTCTGTATGGTTTTGATGATTAGGTAGGACACATGCAGGCTCCGTCCAAAATGCGGGTTTGTGCTTCTTTCGTAAGTGGGGTAAAAAAAAATCAATATTCCGACTCCGGGAGCCTTCAAAGGCATCCAAAAGTAGCCAAGTGAAAATACTTCTGTGTGTGAAGTCATCAATCGAAGCGCAATCGCTGTTGATCTGTTTTTTTTGCTTGTATGAAACAAAGAAAGGTGTTTCAAAAATGAACATAAAGGAAAGTTCAATCACAGAACCGCCGATGTATTCCGTTTGTACAGGGAATATAAACTTTCTTTCACTGATCACCGGGCTGCTTCGTCTGTCAATCCTCTTCCAGTACATATGAAAGTCCATTCCTTTTCACTGTTTTGACGATATGCCACAGCATCATTGCTGCGATGATTAGAGGCCAACTACGCAACCTACCGTAAATTACGAAGAGATCAAAATCCAAATGAACATTCAAAATATTTGATTTATGAGGGGGCCCACCTCTTGTAATTGCTATGGACATGCGTAACTTTGAAATGCAACAGGAAACACCTCACATACTGTAAGTAAACGTGTAAACAGAGTTCTTTTGTATATCCTCTGTACCTTTCAGCGGCAGAAGCCGTGGAAACGTCTGTTTAATAGGAGCCAAATGTCTGCAAATTATTTTACCAAAGCGTTGTTTTTAATTGATCGACTGGGGACCATCTGTGGAATGGGGCGTGCGTCTCAATGTTCAGAGAGCGAGACAAGAGGGATTGCGGGTAGACAGAGAGCGCCTATCACTACCCGGGACCGGGCCCGACCTGCTCTGTAATTACTTAATTCACATGAACCAACATAACACAAACCTGCAAACCTTGACAGTAGTCCGGGGAGGAGTGTTACTGTTAACCCTTTTATCAAGCAGACATAATCTGTTTGACAGTTTCATATTCAGTGTAGACATTTTCTCACGGGGTCTTATTTATATTAACATGATATAGTACCGTGTCATTTGAATGGCCTTAAGTAGATATGTGTTAGGTGTTTCATACAAATGTAGGCCATCACTTTGACAAAGACAAGCGAATTGAAGATTCTGTTGTCCACTGAGATGTACACTACCGGTCAAATGTTTTAGAACACCAACTTATTCAAGGTTGTTCTTGATTTTTTCTATTTTCCTACGTTGCAGAGTAATAGTGAAGACATCACAAGTATGAAATAGCACATATGGGATCATGTAGTAACTAAAAAAGTGTTAAACAAATCTAAATATATTTTATATTTGAGATTCTTCAAAAAGCCACCCTTTGCCTTGATGACACTCTTGGCATTCTCTCAACCAGCTTCACCTGGAATGCTTTTCCAACAGTCTTGAAGGAGTTCCCACATACGCTGAGCACTTGCTGGCTGCTTTTCCTTCACTCTGCGGTCTGACTCATCCGAAACCATCTCAACTTGGTTGAGGTAGGGGGATTGTAGAGGGCAAGTCATCAGCACTCCATTACTCTCCTTGGTAAAATAGCCCTTATGCAGCCAGGAGGTGTGTTGTATAATTTTCCTGTTGAAAAACAAATGATAGTCCCACTAAGCCCGAACCAGATGGGATGGCGTGTCGTTGCAGAATGCTGCGGTAGCCATGCTGGTTAAGTGTGCCTTGAATTCTAAATAAATCACAGACAGTGTCACCATCAAAGCACCCCCACACCATAACACCTCCTCCTCCATGCTTTATGGATGGAAATACACATGCGGAGATCATCTGTTCACCCACACCGCATCTCACAAAGACACAGCAGTTGGAACCAAAAATCGTCAATTTGGTCACCAGAACAAATTTCCACCAGTCTAATGTCCATTGCTCGTGTTTCTCTTATTGGTACTTTCAGTAGTGGTTTCTTTGCAGCAACTGGACCATGAAGGACTAATTCACGTAAACTCCTGTGAACAGTTGATGTTCAGATGTGTCTGTTACTTTTACTCTGTGAAGTATTTATTTGAAGAATCTGAAATATAAAATATAGTTTGATTTGTTTGACACTTTTTTGGTTCCTACATGACTTCAATTGTGTTATTTCATAGTTGTGATGTCTTCACTATTATTCTACAATGTAGAAAAGAGTACAAATAAAGAAAAACCCTTGAATCAGTACTGCAGGTATTCTTTTGACCGGTAGTGTACGTGTACAGAAGATGGCTGTCCTCCAACTAAAATGTCGCTCTTTGACCGTTCTTCTCATCGAGAAATTGGTGACAGTTAAGGTTTCTTTAGGGATTGTTAGTTGTGAATCGAAACTCATTTCAGGGGTGTGCCTCTCAAACATGTTCTCACCAGGGCCGGGCTGTCACTCCCAGGTAGGGCTAAGGGACTGGTTAAACCCTGAGACTGGGGGAGAGAGGCAGGGGAATCTGGGTTAACGTCCCCAGATCCTGTCCCTCCGGGCTGGATGTGAACTATGCAGCCTGTAGTGGTGTCTCTTTTATACACCTCCCCTTTGCACACACACACACACACACACACACACACACACACACACACACACACACACACACACACACACACACACACACACACACACACACACACACACACACACACACACACACACACACACACACACACACACACACACACACTCCAACATAATCGTCACATTGCTTCATATGCAGCACACAGCCTGCAAATCATTGTTCCCTATAATAAAAAAGAGGGGACTAAAACATATTTGAGATCTAGCTAAACTCAACCTTAACTAGAGAGATCGATTGAGAAGCCATGTGAAGGGAAAAATCTTTTAGACTAAAACATCAAAGCTGTTTTTTTCTCTCCATCTCTCTTTCCCTGTCCACCACTCTTCCACAAGGGTCTCTGGAGTACAGTCTTTACTCCTGAGTTTTTTTCCACGGGTTAGTCTGAGTGCTCCTTCAAAATCTACCAAAGAGAGGCAGCCGAAAGTGATTGAGGGAGAGAGAGGGAAAGGTGGAGGAGAGAGGGAGCTGTTAAGGTAACCTCTTCAAAAAAATCTATGATGCAAAGTTCACCAAAGAGAGGCGGCCGAGAGTGAGTGAAGGCGAGAGAGGGAAATCTAAAGGAGAGTGAGACGAGAGAGAGAGAGAGAGAGAGAGAGAGAGAGAGAGAGAGAGAGAGAGAGAGAGAGAGAGAGCGAGAAATCTTCCACTGGCAGTATGGACTAGGAAAAGGCTCAAGCATGACTAAAAAGTACATTCACCGCTAGTCAGTGAATTTTGCTCCCTATTTGTCACTGCCACCTTGGAGAGCGGTAAGCATTAATAATGCATGGGCACTGGGAATGTATTAGCGGCTATCCTAGCGGAGAGAAATCAGTCGGGATCGCGGATGCACTGTGGAGGAGAGAGGGAGCTGTTAGGGGAACACGAAGCACGGACGGGAGAAGAGAGGGAGAGGAGAGAGAAAAGCTTTGGTGCTTGGCGCTCCAGCCGAGTCGTTCTCTTTGTGTCTGTGTCTGTGTCTGTGTCTCTTTCTCCATATCTCTCTCTCTCTCTCTCTCTCTCTCTCTCTCTCTCTCTCCTCTTCTTATTTATTGAAGAGGTTTTTGGAGACGTGTCAGGTGTGGCGCATGCAATGCATCATCGGAGAAGGAGCCCCAGCCAAAGTCCCCAGGAAGGGAGGGTAATTGAGTTCATTGATCAAATAGAGGGAGGCCCCCCTGACGAGTACCTCCATGACCACTATCTCGTCTGTCTGCTACCTTTGTGTAACACTAGAAAGGACCTGCCCTGGGGTCACAGACTCTCCCTACCGCCAGCTAGCTAGGTAAACAAGGGAGTAGTGACAGGGCCTGGTTTCCAAATGGCACCCTATTCCCTAGGTAGTGCACTACTTTTGACCAGAGCCCTATGGGCCCTGTTCAAAACTAGTGCACTATATAGGGAATACGGTGCCATTTGGGACGCAGAGGGAGCAAACAGCCTCGTCATTCCATTTGCAGGAAATATGCTTTTCTCATCTCTCCAGGGCTGTGTCTGTAATTTGTATTATTCTACTGCAGAGACCTCCATCTGCTATATCTAATTTATCTCACCAGTTGTTTGAAACCAAACCTAGTAGGTGAAATTGCAGGCAAATTGTGTGCATCAATAAAAACACATTTTATATTCAGATATCAGTACCTGTACATATCCAAATATGCTCATAATTACATAGTTGCACTCAGGAATGTATTGTTTTTCATTCTAGCAAGACTAGGTTTCATGTTCTCATATAGAGGACACAGATCACAGGACAGACACTGCTCTCAAATTCACTGCATGTGGAAAGCAACCACACACACACGTCACAAAAAAACACTGGGCCTTGCAAGTGCTTGCCAAAATCCCTATTCTTCTAACTGTGTCACCTCTTGTCAGTTTCAGGACCTCTCTCTCTCTGTCTATATAATCTCCTCAACTCGACAGAAAGACCCTCATCGCTGGCCAAGTCCCAGACAGTCGCAGCTTTGTGTGAATTTTTTTGGGGGAAAATAAAGGTATGACAGTTGTGGCTTCAGATGGGAGTGTGATCCTTTGATCACATCACTTAGCTTTCTAACACTGCGACTGGGCCAAGTCACTAATGACACTCTGAGGCCTGTAGATAGGCCCCGAGCCTGAACGTGACACAGTCCGTCTGCTGTTCAAACTAAACTCTCCTCCATTGGCTCCATGAGCAACACCACGCACGCACACGTACACACTCGCATACACACACACACTCAATAGGAAACACATTGAAATGGTATACTGGTAATATCTGTGATATTACAACCACCATTTTTCGGGAAGACCCCCTGGCACCATTTGTTGAGGTACAGCGAGGGTCTGTGTGCTGCACCTTAAGGCACCAGAAAGGATTTACAACAAAAGGTTTGCAATGAGTAGAATGGTGAGTTGTGACACCTGACGTCACCATTCTATTCTGCCTTATCCTCTTATACCCTTCTCCAGTACACACACACACACACACACACACACACACACACACGCACACACACATGCACACACACACACATTCACACTCACACAAGTAGTCCCTCATATCAAAGTAATGTTCCTCAGAGACGGGATGTTTTTAGACACATACACATCAGTGGCGGGCCGCAGAGATTCCATCTGATGGCTCAGAGCTATGAGAGCACTCTTTGCAATTTCCAATAAAGTGAAGCTGGATTTAGTGTGAGCCTAGGGGCATTCCTCGAGGACATGTTTCAAGGCATTACAGCTAGCTCGCTGTAACACACACACACACACACACACACACACACACACACACACACACACACAACACCAAAGAGATGACCAGCGACAGCTGATACTTACTGTAGTCTGTCAAGGAGTGCTCAATACACACACACACACATGCACGCACGCACACGCACACTTCCTGGTGGATTAGAGCGCTGTAGTGTAACAACACTTCACAATATGATTGTTGCTATAGGGCATTACTTCATTTGAGTCCCACTTCCACTATCTGTATAGATGTGATTGGAATGTGATCTGACTCCTCTGATCTGGCTCCTCTTCTTTAATCGCTCCAGCTCTGAGAGACGTACATCGGCCCGCCACGGTTCAATTTGCATTTTGTTACTTCAGACATTTGATATTTCATAATGGCAGCACGCTGTAGAGTTCAACTGAGAAGATCAGATCTCCTGACGTGCCACACGCTACATGTTTCAAAAGTTGGAAGTGATTCATCAAAATATATGCGTTTACATTTTCAAAGAGCTGAAGTTAGTGGGATCCAGGCCAGGACTCCTCCTGTGTCATTAGTAATAATAGGAAACATCTCCTTTAATGTTTCAGTGAAAAATCATGACCTATGGTACCACTAAAACAGGGTATCGTACCATATTAAACTTACCACAGGATCAGGTCTCCCTGTTTCTATAATCCTATTCGAATACGATTTAAATCCCACTCCTACATTCGGCACTCCTGCTCTGAGATGCTTTGTAAGCAAGGCCCTAGATATTCCTGAATGATCGCGCACATTTCTTAATCAGAAGGTGTAAGGAGGATGCTCTAACTGTGAGGATGTACTAACTATCAGGTTAGTAAAGGTGTAACCTCAAATTAGGCAGTAAGTGATTTTAATTAGGTTACATTTGAGGATTTCAGGAGAAAATAACGTGTCACTGTTATCTCTCAGTTTAGGTAATCAGGTAGACCAGACATTCAGGTGAGACTCTCAAGATATAAAGGCATGCCTAAAACAGCCAAGACAATAATGTAATGTTTGTTCATGTTAATCTAGCCAACATGAGCTTTTATTTATAAGTTTCTATAGCATTTGCTTTAGCATCCCTTCACTGCAATACTTTAATGTCCAGACAGATACGTCTGCTGCAACTGTATGCAGAAGTACTCAAATGTAGAGCATCAATATGACAGATGACAGGCTAGACAGTGAGAATAACCCAACAAATGTGTTTCACAGTAGGTGGTTTTTCTAAAGGCATAATAAATTGCATTGTAAGTCTCTATGTGTGTGTGTGTGTGTGTGTGTGTGTGTGTGTGTGTGTGTGTGTGTGTGTGTGTGTGTGTGTGTGTGTGTGTGTGTGTGTGTGTCCATGCGGCCATATCCCTCTCTGACAGGGCAGGGGAGGGGAGGTGTGTGAGTGGTATGGATCGGCAGTGGTCTGGTCAGTGCAGCAGAGCGTGTGTTGTCAGAGGTTACTCACTCTTTGATTCCACCTCTGCAGAGTCAGCTGTGGTTCACCTCCCGCACACTCAACTCATTTATCTTGTGACAGTCTGGGATTCTCTCCATTCTGTCTGCATCAATCATTTTCAATCACATCCCGCCAGCACACTGCAGACCGGGGGATCACTACTCTGCAAGCACACAGGCACGCAAGAGACGCGCACGCACACAGAAAACACACGCACACACAGAGACACATATTCATTTATTCAAACACACACCAAGCAAAAGTCTCACACACAGTAAAAATGATCGCGCACAATCAACAGATCATTCGAAGAGCTCCCTAAAAAGACTATCCGCGTCTCACAAAACAACAACTTTTTGAAAGGCGATCTACAAAAGCAGAAAGTTCAATTGCGTGTTGGTCAAAGTTCTGTAATGGCTTCATTGTGAGTGAAACACATTTAGGAATACACATAGCGAGCTCTGATGAGAAACAATATTTACACACCAGAGCATCAGTTTGCAGCCGAGGCACAGCAGGAGAGCAGAGAGCCCCACACCCCTCTGTTACTGCAGCCGGGTAGAGGCTGCAGTCTGCAGGCCAACAGCTATCCCAAGGCAGGATTTTAATGATGAGGAGGGGGGAGCCGGGGAGCTTTTGGGGAAACTGTCTGCGGCAGGTTCTGGGGGAGGGAAGCGGGGGATGTGGGGGAGGAGGTGGGAAGTGGGGGAAGCAGAGCTTGGGCTTCTCTCCTTTGTATGTGTGGGTGTGGGTGGGAGTGTGTGTGTGTGTGTGCGTGGGTGCCAGGAACCAGGAACAAGAAAGCTCTTGCAGGTCAGTCACACACAGAGGGCGTTGGTTTGGACCGTATAATTGTATACAATATCATCTAAAAAGCACTCCTAGAATCAGCACTCCTACTCTAAGATGCTTTTTGAACAAGGGCCTATATATTTCGGAATGATCGCTCGTTAAGGTTTGTTAATCAGAAGCTGTAATGAGGATGTTCTGGAGAATCTTATCAGGTGTAACAGCAGAAAAATAATAAAGGAACAAGACAGCTGTTACAGGTCAGCCACACAAACACACACACCGGGGGGCGCTGGTTTGGACCACCTCGATTGGCTGGGTCCCCAAACTCAACGGGATATTGGCCTCAGAGTGTAGCCGCAGTGTGTGTGTGTGTGTGTGTGTGTGTGTGTGTGTGTGTGTGTGTGTGTGTGTGTGTGTGTGTGTGTGTGTGTGTGTGTGTGTGTGTGTGTGTGTGTGTCAGTGGAGGCTGCTGAGGGGAGAACGGCTCATAATAATGGCTGTAACGGAATATAATGGATGGAATGGAATGAATTGAATGGTATCAAACCCATGAAAACCATGTTTCTGATACCATTCCATTTCAGCCAGTATTGTGAGCCTTTCTCCCCTCAGCAGCCTCCGCTGGTGTGTGTGTGTGTGTGTGTGTGTGTGTGTGTGTGTGTGTGTGTGTGTGTGTGTGTGTGTGTGTGTGTGTGTGTGTGTGTGTGTGTGTGTGTGTGTGTGTGTGCGAGTGCATGTGTGGAGGACATTGTGGGGTCTACATGGGGACAAGGGGAGATCTACATCCGTAGGTTGTGTCTCCCTGCAAAGTGAATGTGTTACAGACGTGAAAATACATCAATATTGGTTCTTCTGTTGCAGTATTGTATTGAGCTGTATTCAGACTCCTGAGCCCCCTGTCCTATTCATCTGTATATGAAAACAGTATGAATACAGATGAATTTCAACAATGTCACAAAATTCTGCATATGCTTTAATGCGATTACTATATATTTCAAGAATGAAACTCAAAAGGACATGCCAAAAGCAATATTCCAAATGTAAGAAAATCACCTGCCAATCTGAGGTTGTCATCATCTTCTTAAACGTATTAGGTATTGATAACAAACACACACAAAATGATATCGAGATGGGGAAACAAAATCTTCTAAAATCCTTTTCATTCAAGATAGTTAACTAAATGAGATACGGCGAGGTGGGGAATTCACGGTCGACCGATAAGAGTAAAAACATAGTGCTCTTCCTTCCTTCCTTCCCTCTCCCTCTTCCTTCCCTAGTCCATACTGCCAGTGGAAGATTTCTCTCTCTCTCTCTCTCTCTCTCTCTCTCTCTCTCTCTCTCTCTCTCTCTTTCTCATCTCTCTGTCTGTCTGTCTCTCTCTCTCTCTCTCTCTCTCTCTCTCTCCATACAGTGGGGAGAACAAGTATTTGATACACTGCCGATTTTGCAGGTTTACCTACTTACAAAGCATGTAGAGGTCTGTAATTTTTTATCATAAGTACACTTCAACTGTGAGAGACGGAATCTAAAACAAAAATCCAGAATATCACATTGTATGATTTGTAAGTAATTAATTAGCATTTTATGGCATGACATAAGTATTTGATACATCAGAAAAGCAGAACTTAATATTTGGTACAGAAACCTTTGTTTGAAATTACAGAGATCATACGTTTCCTGTAGTTCTTGACCAGGTTTGCATACACTGCTCCATACAGACCTTATCTAGATCCTTCAGGTTTCGGGGCTGTCGCTAGACAATAGAGACTTTCAGCTCCCTCCAAAGATTTTCTATTGGGTTCAGGTCTGGAGACTGGCTAGGCCACTCCAGGACCTTGAGATGCTTCTTACGGAGCCACTCTTTAGTTGCCCTGGCTGTGTGTTTCGGGTCGTTGTCATGCTGGAAGACCCAGCAACGACCCATCTTTAATGCTCTGACTGAGGGAAGCAGGTTGTTGGCCCCATCCATCCTCCCCTCAATACGGTGCAGCCGTCCTGTCCCCTTTACAGAAAAGCATCCCCAAAGAATGATGTTTCCACCTCCATGCTTCACGGTTAGGATGGTGTTCTTGGGGTTGTACTCATCCTTCTTCTTCCTCCAAAAACGGCGACCAAAAAGACCAAAAAGCTCTATTTTTGTCTCATCAGACCACATGACCTTCTCCCATTCCTCCTCTGGATCATCCAGATGGTCATTGGCAAACTTCAGACGGGCCTGGACATGCGCTGGCTTGAGCAGGGGGACCTTGCGTGTGCTGCAGGATTTTAATCCATGACGGCGTAGTGTGTTACTAATGGTTTTCTTTGAGACTGTGGTCCCAGCTCTCTTCAGGTCATTGACCAGGTCCTGCCGTGTGACCAGCTCACCTTCCTCATGATCATTGATGCCCCACGAGGTGAGATCTTGCATGGAGCCCCAAAACGAGGGTGATTGACCGTCATCTTGAACTTCTTCCATTTTCTAATAATTGTGCCAACAGTTGTTGCCTTCTCACCAAGCTGCTTGCCTATTGTCCTGAAGCCCATCCCAGCCTTGTGCAGGTCTACAATTTTATCCCTGATGTCCTTACACAGCTCTCTGGTCTTGGCCATTGTGGAGAGGTTGGAGTTTGTTTGATTGAGTGTGTGGACAGGTGTATTTTATACAGGTAATGAGTTCAAACAGGTGCAGTTCATACAGGTAAGGAGTGGAGAACAGGAGGGCTTCTTAAAGAAAAACTAACAAGTCTGTAAGAGCAGGGATTTTTACTGGTTGGTAGGCAATCAAATACTTATGTCATGCAATAAAATGCAAATGAATTACTTAAAAATCATACAATGTGATTTTCTGGATTTTTGTTTTAGATTCCGTCTCTCACAGTTGAAGTGTACCTATGAAATTACAGACCTCTTCATGCTTTGTAAGTAGGAAAACCTGCAAAATTGGCAGTGTATCAAATACTTGTTCTCCCCACTGTATGTGTGGTCAGATCATCTGGATCTCATTCTCCTTTATTTTGTCCAAAATGATGTGCTTTTTACTTGGCAATGAAAAAGACTACTCTCGAATACGTCAAGCTTTACACGTTTGACAGGTTAAATTACTCAGAGAATAAAGTAAATGATTTCTCAGCACTTTATTTGAAGCTGAAAGGCGTTTGTCTGTTTCTAACCAAAATGCATCGCATGCATAGTTTGGTAGTTTGGCAGAACAATTTGCCAGCCCTTATTTAAGTTGACACACAAAGCACGCACCAAAATCAAAATCGATTTTTCACTCTGTGATGTGCCATTACTCTGTCTGACAAAATAATTAATTAATAAGCCACCCGTGTCTGTTATCTCTCTGAAAGTAGACCTCAGACACAGGTAGGCGCCACAGAGAAGTGACCGGGAGTAGAGTGACCGTCTACACATTTTCCTAGTGGATCCGACAACTGTGGCTGTGTCCACTCACTTGATGGGACGCTGACCTCAAAGGGTGGTCAGTCTATTGTATATGTATCAGATCGTTTTGTCCTTGTACACCTATATGCATTTGTATCCCAAATGAATAATATCTTTGTGTTTTGTATTCCAAATGAATCAGAATACTTTCTGAGGCCTACAGTACAGTGCTATTAACATACCCCTATGGTAAAAAACATCCCTGCTTCTCTCCTCCAAAGTCGACTTTCTAATGACACCATCTTATATCCGACGGTTCCCATAACCCCGTATTGAATTGGGCCCCTTTCCATGTGTCTGTGAGAAACAAACAAGAGCAAAGCTAAGTAGCCCTCTTCTGCTACAGACATCCGATCTTCCACGGTGGTTATCCCACCATGAGTTAAAACAGCGGGTAAGCTCCCCAAGAGGAGCATGGGATATGGATATTGGACATGGGATATCCTCCTGAGGGAGAGCAGGTTCACTTCAGAGTTACTTAATCTGTTTTCAGTCATGCTATTATTAATACGACGTTGGTTTGGATACCACTATGTTTTTGTCTTATCTGTGCTCAGGACGAACATGGCAAAGGGAAGATGGGGGATTTTTGAAATGAATGTCACTGCTAACAGCCAGGCCCTGAGGCTCGCTATCTCCACACTGTCCAACCCATTGATATTACTGGATTAGATCTAACAATGTTGGCCTACCTTAGACCTGCCCTAGAACATGTTTTTTGGTGAGGTGGGAGAGTCGGATTTGGAATATGGTACTGCCGTGACATCACTGCTCAGAGGAGCTTCAGAGCCTTGACATTCTACAGTTCCAGGAGGAAGCAACGAGTGTCATGGACCACCACATTTCTGAGCATTTGGGAACGCTCCAATCCCAATCAGGTTGGGTGGAAATGATTTCAGCAAGCCGTTCTGATAATACTGTAAGGCTCTGTAAATGCAATATTTATTTTACTATCTGGCCACTGACCTGGGATCACCCAGGTCAGTGGCCGACCCCCAACCACTCACCTCCAAGCAAGAATACAGTCTACGTTCCAAATGGTACCCCATTGTACCCTATTCCTTATTTAGTGATCTACTAGCCCTATAGGCCCTGGTCAAAAGTAGTGCACAATATAGGGAATAGGGTGCCTTTTGAGACACAGTGTAAGTGTCACGTTCTGTCCTTAGTT
Organism: Oncorhynchus nerka; assembly: GCF_034236695.1. Taxonomy (NCBI): domain Eukaryota; kingdom Metazoa; phylum Chordata; class Actinopteri; order Salmoniformes; family Salmonidae; genus Oncorhynchus; species Oncorhynchus nerka. The sequence continues at coordinate 54,296,967 of NC_088400.1, read as the reverse complement.
CCTTTGTTTTGTCTTTGTTTTAGTATGGTCAGGGCGTGAGTTGGGGTGGGCAGTCTATGTTCCTTTTTCTATAATTTTGGATTTCTGTGTTTGGCCTGGTAGGGTTCTCAATCAGAGGCAGCTGTCAATCGTTGTCCCTGATTGGAAACCATACTTAGGTAGCCTGGTTCCACTTTTGAGTTGTGGGTGATTATTTTCTGTTCTGTGTTTTATTTCACCGTTCAGGACTGTTTGTTTGTCGTTTTATTGTTTTTGTTTCAGTGTTGACTCTTCTTATGAAAAACCAAGATGAACACTTTCCACGCTGCTCTTTGGTCCTCTCCTTCATACGACGACCGTTACAGTAAGACTCCATTTGACCAGACGCCAACTATTGGGGTTGCCTTGGCTTTGACCGTTTGTGGTTGGTCGGTTCTCACAGTCGTGTGCAGAGCATCCATCTTGTTTTGCAAACTCAATTCCTCAGTGGGTTGGGCCTGTCAGCCAGAGTAAACAGCTCTTGATGAATGGAACTCAAGGTGTTCAATCACCTGAATCAGCTGCTTGAAGTTTGTTTCCTCACAGCCACAGGCCAGTGTTTCCACAGCTGTGGGGAACCTTCAAAAGACAAGTATTTGTCTTCCTTTTTTCTCTCTCTATCTCTCTCCAGATCGCTTGCTCGTACTCTCTCTCTCTCTCTTCCCCTCTCTCCGTCTCTCTCTTCTTCTCCCCTCTCTTTTTCTCTGCCTGTTGGCTACACAAAACGACCTGCTACAGCTTCAAACCCTCAGCAGCACAGCCCTGGACAGTCTCAGACGAGCTGAGGAGAAACTGGAGACAGTCATTTGGAAAGTTCAGTGCCAGAAATGGCCTAAGACAAATAAATGCAATATCTTTGAACAGTTCGTTGCCTAGGTGGGCCGATCATCTCACAATTACCTTCCCTTCAAGTGTGCGCGCATACTTTTACTGTCCAAATGGCACGAACACCCAACACCATCCCGGTGATAATCAAACAAAGGGGAATCTTTTTTGTAGACAATAAGAAAAATAAATGCAGATGGCTGAACTTGACAGCTCAAGTCACAAAGGGAAATATTTTTTCTGCACAGTAAGTGTAACACGATGAGAGAGGGGCACCTCAAGGCCCCTCTCGAGGCCCACCTTGAGGCCCAAATTATTGCATTTGGGCTGTAGACATGGTCATTTTCAATCATATCTCACAGTGTTTATGAAGGCCTTTTGAACATGATCACTGTGACAATGAGCTAATCATCAAAAGGGAAGCTATTCCTCTGTTCTGCTTTTTCCATTCTCCTGGAAAAAGCATGACAGAAATTGACCTTTCACTAACTCAGCATAATTGATGACACCTGTGATGAATGATACCTTTTCAAACATCCATCACTAATTTATGAATAATGAACCAAAATCTTGTTGTGTTTCTTTATGAAGCTCTCGAAGGTGATTCATTTGTGACTAGTGGCTTAGGTAATGAAGCATTAGAACTTAGAACATCCCATTTCAATCACCTAGGGCTGGTTTCCAGGACACAGATTAAACCTTGTCTCGGACTAAGTAACGCTTTCAATGGAGAATCTCCTTTGAACATCATTTTAGTCTAGGACTAGGCTTCATCTGTGTCTGGAAAACCAGCCTCTAATATTGTTTAGGAACGTTTCACAGGGTTCCCGGGCATTTAAGTGTCTCTAATTTGTTTAGAGTGTTTACAATAACTGTTATGCCTTTCCACCTGATTGGTTATGAGGAAGTTCTATCTTCAGACAGTTGACACTCAGTTGTCACTGAAAAGAGGAAGTACCACTGCATTTGGGCAAAAACAGGACACGTTTTTTTTCAATGCCTGGGAGCTCACTTATAGACAATAACTTGGTCATCTTCAAACTGAGCACCTCGCAAAGTCTTAGGCGTACACCTGCTTCCCCAGGCCCGGAGCTTTCGAGAAATACTTCCAGGTTCTGAGGGTCACTTGGCCAACAACATCTGTATAAATACGATACCATCCACCCAAAAAAGTGTAGCTGTGCGATTAAAATGAGTTCTCGACCTCGAGGAGCAATGATGGACCCGGACATTGTCATGGTTTACAAGTGCTCAGCCAGCCCTTTGGCGGTTAAAGCACTGCTGCTTCAGCTCTCACACGAAGAGAGAGAGCATGATTAAAGCAAAGGCTTCAGAGGCCTCAACAAGGGATACGTTCTCACAATTCAATCAAACACAAGTGCAAAGGAGTATGCAGGTGAAGGACCAAAGAAGCAAAGCATACATTTTCTAATGAATGTGTCCCGATTACGTCTGAAAAGGAATAACTTGCCACCCATACCTTGTTTTGCGTAACTTCACGTTATTCACTTTACACCTACAGCTGTAGCGAAAGCCGCAGGTCTTTGACTGATGTCAGATGTAACAATTATGAAAGAGAGCCGGTCGGGGCAGGCAGAGGGATAATGGAGGACAGATGTTGAGGGAAACGGCAGGTTGGACAGAACAGGCAGAAAATGCTCAGCTCTTTTCCCTCTGGTTACTCACATCTGTCCCATGAAAGGTGCTCAGCACTTCCTAAAGCGAAGCGTAGATGCACTTCGCCGCTGCTGAATTACACGCATCAATCACACAGGCACACGAGGCCTCCCTCCTAAAACTGTAAGTCGTGAGCCCACACTACCTGCTGTTACTATCATGCAACGTTGCAACTGTTCCTTTGGTTAAGGTATGTTGACAAGATGATTAGACCTCAGCTTTCAGATCACTTTAACACACAAAAAAAAACGAATCTATACACCTCAAGAAGGCTCTATGAACTCCAAGCTAGAGGCACTGAGACATCCCTGATGGCAAGCTCAAGCATGTCAGGTATTTCAACCAATCAAACAAGATAGAGGCTGCTAATCAACACCAAGTGGCATGGATGGACGTTTCTTGGAATGATACAATGACTGTAAGGTCCATTGCTGGGAACGCAAATAGCTATTTGTCTCAGATTAAATGCAACATGGCTGGATAAAAAAACTACCAACATTTTAAGGCATGATAAAATGACTGTCTCTGCTATGGAATCAAAGAGGTTTAATGTATTACCTGTTGCTGAAGGTCTCAAACAAGGGACATTTCGGCACACTGTTAGATTTTGCCACTAAAATGCATCACCTTCTTCTCATTGTGGTGAAGTATTTTCCTTCACTGGCCTTCGTCTACTGTTCAACAATTGGAGCAAGCAGTCCGATGACAGAAAAACTCATGTTTGAAGCACAAGCAAGTGAATGAATTATAACCTTGGAGTATATATATATTTTTTGCAGAAGAGATGGAATTTGCGGATGCAGTTTTAATATGTACATGAAAAATGACATTAACATTTTTACTGCGCAGATTTTTTTGAATCGCTCACAGATGAAACAGCATAGTTTGCCTTTGCCTTCTCTTTGGCTCGTGTGCACGCCCCAGATTATCTAGGTCATGAGTCACAATGAAGCTTTATAAGTCAAGTATAAAATCAGACGACCCTTATTTATGTGGAATGTTACCAATATTAGCTAGTCTCTATAGTGTGAGTTTCTATATATTTGTAAAGGAATGCATAGAACGACTGCAACCAATGTTTTTATCGGTATTCAAGCCACACTGTTGCCCTATGAGTTTCTCAAAGATTACAGTTTGATCAGAAACAAAAAGGGAAGAGACCATTTATTTTGGGATTTCTTGGTAAGGATGTGTGCAATATGATCGGTAAGTAAGAAATAAAGCTGACTAAGATATTTCCATTTATGTTTTGCGGAAGGTGAGCGATTACTGTAGCAACTAACCTACACTGAAAATCAGAGGACAACACAGGAAATAGCAAATGCCTTCCCTGAAATGTGTATAGCAATGATACAAATTTTCACGAATACTTGGCAACACTACGTATTTGTATAAAGAGGTAGAAATAATTGCATGGTGAAGGATAGCACCTCAGATGGTCTATTGAAACAGCGAACGGCAAATGTAATGTCCTTACATATCAACTCCAGCTTTGAGTTAATTTAAAAGCCTAAAAGGTTATTTCCAGTGCTTGATGAAAAATGGAAGAATGCTAGGTAATGACTTAATTTCTAATAGGAATAATTAGAGCGTGGCCAGGGGCTACCTCTGTTAGCTGAAACAAGAACCATTTGCACTGTGTTTATCTTTGTTAATTGTTCCGAATAATCACCAAATATTGTATTATCTTTGGAACGCACTTCACAAAAGACATAGCTGTTAACAAATAACGGAAATGTGACTGGAATTTGAAATGAGGCCCCTTTGCAATGGGTTAAAGGGCTTTAGTCACATATGTACTGTAGAGTTCATTACTGTATCATTAAAAATAAGGACTTGTAATAGTATGGGGATTCCTCTAGCATCCATACCTTACCTTTTCTTAATTTTCTCCCAACATCTAAAAACATGGTTATAGTTCATATTGTGCTGAAATGAAAAAACTGCTTGATTACATTGTGGAAGTACAAAGCATTTGGAGGGGGGGGGGGTTCTCGGTCACCCAGTGTGCTATAATGCAGCAAATTCTGCTTGGGGGAGACTACAGTAGTTCACTCGGTAGTTTACTCTCTATAGCATACATGAAGCCAGCCTGAAACCATCCAGACAATACCATGATCACAGAATTACCGCCAGCATAACCGCTTAACAAATTGAGCTCAAAAGTACCAACAATAGATAAATGGCAACATAAACTAAAAATCAGAAAGGGAGGGAGAAAAATTAGGGATGAATGAGGAGAAAAAGTACCAAGAGAGACAAAATGCCAAATGTTTTTTTTTATTGGGGGGTTATAAACCCTTAACCCTCCTGAGTGGTTTAATCCAGAAGTATGGGAGCCAGCACACTGTGTGAGTGTTGGATTAACGCTGATGACTCTGGCTAGATTTCTTCCTCATTATAGGTTGTGGATTAGACCTGGGACAATTCAGATACAGACATTGTAATGTTTTCCATCGTTTTTAATTCGAACATTGGGATTTTTGTGGGTTTTTGTTTTCCCGGTGAACAAGGGGGAGCATCATTGTCATGTTGGATGGGGCTGAAAATGTGGCATTCGGGATAAATGAATAAGAAACCTAATTAAAATGATACAGCGTGGCACGGCGGGCGTTGGACATCAGTAAATTCAGGGAAAGGTCACTCACGTAAACGGATACGGTGGGGAAATGGTGGAAAACCGTGTTAGAGTGAGTGAGTGCTTTGACGGTTCACTGGGACATTGCTCAGACATCAGGCATCAAACTCCTCATTGGTTTAACTATGTATCTCCCCTCTCCTCTTTCTGCCTGCTAAACCAACAGTTTAATCAACATGGTCAGGGGAGGTTGTATCTGGGTATATAAGTGAATATCTAGTTTAATATGCAATATGCGAGAACTACACAGCAATGTGGATGCGGGGAAAAACTGTCACGTTCATTTTTGTAAATGCTACGTGAGCTTTGAGGTCGTTCGGGCAATGGAAAACACCAGATGCATGAACACACACAGACACAAACACACACACATATCGCCATCACCCCCTTCTCCCCCCTTCAAAACAACAACTTCAGGGCCACGCATGAATCCCATAATAATCCTTCATCTGCAGGCATGGTTGATAGATTGCACCTTTACGTACTGTAGTGAAACCTCCAGCATGGTTCAAGGAGTACTGTACATCCCAGCTCGTTTGGGTGTCCCAAATGGTACCCTGTTCCCTACGTAGTGCACTACTTTGACCAGAGACCTATGGGCCCTGGTCCTAACCAGTGCACTATGTATAGGCAATAGTGTGCCATTTGAGATGCGTCCATGGTGTGTTTGTGGTGGTGAGAGGCCATTACCTCATCTCTATCCCATGGCCTACAGTATCCTGACATGTTAATCTGAGTGAGGCTGAGGCGTACATTAAAACCACCGGAGCACAAGTCTGTAAATAAAGAAGTGCGGCGTAATGGGCGCGGACACTTGTCAAGTCCCCTTTAACTCATAGAGAATAGAGCTGTGGCTTTGGAGATGACCCCTTGTTTACATAACAGGCTGGGGCCCGTCCCAATTGGCACAGCACTCCCTATAGAGTATGCTACATTTGACCAGGGTCCATAGGACTCGGGTCAAAAGTAGTGCACTCTGTAAGGAATAGGGTGCCATGTTTGACGCTGGAATGTAGTGGAAAGCAACTGTTAGCTAGCATTCACACATCCTCTCTGGGTGTTACTACTACTGCAGTAGGATAGAGAGGTGAACCTGATATAGGGATGATGTGTGTGTGTGTGTGTGTGTGTGTGTGTGTGTGTGTGTGTGTGTGTGTGTGTGTGTGTGTGTGTGTGTGTGTGTGTGTGTGTGTGTGTGTGTGTGTGTGTGTGTGTGTGTGTGTGTGTGTGTGTGTGTGTGTGTGTGTGTGTGTCGCGTGTATGTTTGCATGTGTGTGATGTAACCAGGTAGTTTTACACTTCTTTCTGCAAGTGTCATTCCTATGCCGTTGCTGTAGGCGCTAGTGAAGAGGTCAACACCTCTGGAATAGACTTGTCAAATTAGTAGGTTCTCACTAGTTTCTGCTGCTAACAGCTACTAATTAGTGACAGCACACACACACCCCGAGAGAGTCCTCCGGCTCGAGGGCTATTCATCGTAACAGGCCAGAGATTATTTGCTGTTATCTTTAGGGGCCGTGCTCTTATTGACTTCCAATTAGCTAACCTACAAGTACTGTATGTTCCACAGGTAAGATGGATGTTGCAGTAGATTCACGTGGATGGATGTTATCTAGACGCTTCAGTAGATAAACATGAATACACTCCTAGAAAACTATTCCTATAGGAATGAACAAGCTATTAATTTCATGGTAAAAACCACCTTAAACAAATCATAATAAAAACGGAAATGTAGTTATATTTTTAATATGACTCTTATCTTGTTATTTAAAAGTGTCCCGAGTCTTTCAATGTTTTGCTTTTGGTTTAATTTTGCCATCCTCACCGTGCTAAAATAAAATTACTGCGTTCTCACAGTTCAGCTGACTCCATGTTCTATTTTTTAATTTTTTTTTATAAATAGCCAGAGGAAAAGTATTAATTATCATTGTACAATTTAATGCAACGAGTGCTTTAACCTTTCAGGTTGCCCGTTAAACAGCAACATAACAAGGCATATCCATGGCAGCAAATGTGATTTATGACAAGAATCTCTCATTTCTGTTTTTAAATAGGTTAGACAGCAATCTGCATACATTTTAAATGTGCCCGCAAACACTTTTTTCCCTTGTCTCCGGGCACTTGTTTAATATTCAGGGATGATTTTTGTCCACATACATTTTGGTCTGTGTCACCTTAGATTAAATTATTACCGTTTTGCAGCCTTTGCTGTGCGGGCCTCGGGCCCTTATTTACTAGAATCAATGAAACGGTAATGAAAATCCATTTTTCATACTATCAGCCCCTGCTGACTTTTATTTAGTTAGCTGTGTCTAAGCAAGCAATTCATTTTGTGTAAATGCCAGCCCAAGAAAAGACATTAGCACTGAATGGGTTAACCAAAAATTAAGATACTCAGCTCCTGCACAGGATTCAGTATTGTCTCCTGGAAAATACCTTCAGAGGCATTTCATTCAGAATCATATATACTGTAGGTTAATCTATCAACCCCGAACTTTGTTGATTTCGCCTAAGTAGAAGACACTGCCCATACTACAGTAGAAACACGTCTCACAATGGCCAATTACCCACAACAAAAATTACACAAATCAAATAATCCTGAGTCACATTAACAACCAACCGTAAACAAGCAAGCATATTATTCCAAAGCAGAATAATATGAATAATACAGAATAAACTATTTACCTTTGGGTTATACAGAATAGGAAATAGGAACAGTAGGTTTTAGTAGTCTATCTACAATGCTGTAAAGTAAGGGGCTTGTTTTCTTGTTTAAAATGCTCATCTTTTTTCGGAAGTTAAATTATGTGCACGATACTATAATGCTGCCAGCCAGCGTATGTAAAACAGTGGTGGAGTAAAGGAGAACAATCCACCTTATGGGTCAAAGCACATGTACTCCAGAGGTAATATGCTACACTTCTAATATTACATATTGAAATATATCCTGCCTGCACTGTCAGGGTAGCCCATGCAGATATACAGTATGTGCTTTACATTCAAATCGCTTGGTTCATAGAACACGGAGGTCACTGCAAGTGACTTCACTGGAGCAGGATAAACATATAACACATCCAAATTGTAACATTTGTAAAATAATGACATGGTATAAATAAATGAGTGTGCAGATATTGCATAAGCATCCACTGTAGCATTCCACTGTATCAGCAGACACACATATAATAAGTACATGTAATGAAATAGGAGAGAGTTCATTTGTATTTATCTATGAATGTATTACATAGCAGATAGGAGGGTATTCTTTAAAATACAGGCAGCAGTACTAATGTATTCATTGTGTGCAGTAGTGTAACTGTACACATGTGTACAGAATAGCTCTGTGTACCCTCCACAAAGGATCATGGTCTGTATTGTGACTTGTTGTAAAGCTAGGTTCATCTGCTCATGTCTTCTCTGCCTAGATGACTTCATAAGCAAAACGTGTGTATATTGGAGCAAGGGGTGGGGTGGTGGTGGTGGTGGTGGTGGGGGGGGGGGGGGTTCTTGCAGTGTGTGATGAAATAAAATGTAATAACTGAATAAAAATGTAAATAAAGATTTGCTTAAAATGACTTGTCCATGAAATAATTCTCTCCTTCCCCCCTTAAGCTAACACTCTCATAGGTTATATACCCAGCTAGCCTGATTTGGTGTGTGACCTTTGAAAACGTTCCCGGGCTTGATTAAAGACGTATTAAATTTGTTTAAATAAACCTCACTGTAATGGCACATCATTTGTAAGAAGCTATTAGAGGAGAGCTGGAAATTGTGGCACCGTATTTGCATGAAAATGTGCCTCGTTCAAATTGAGGATCACTCCTGAATGAGCAGCAACGAGAGGGGTGACACTCCTGTAATTTTTCCGTGACAAAAAGCTGATGGAACTTTGGAGCTAAAGCCCCATGAGAAAGGCAGAGATAACGTCAAATAAAACATGTCTGCTTGACGGAGCGCCGCCCCCAAGCCCACCTCTCACACGACCCCCTCCGGTGTTTTACACCTTTACCATGGCACTACGGCGCCCCGCGGCGTTTCACCACCTAATCACTCAACACAGACACCTCAGAATTACAGGCATCACACAGCAAAGGTTGGAGGGTGGGAATGGGGGATGGAGCGATGGATGGAGGTGAAGTACTGTTTGAAATCATCATACAGTCTTCTTAGCATGTTTTTCTTCAAAAGCCACAATTCTGAGTTCTTCCAGAATCAATAGGTGTACATCATGAATTACCATTCAACAGAAGGAAATATCCCAGATCCTTTCCTTTAAGTTACCCTAAAACGGTTCAAAAATATAAATCAAATTGAAAAATATCTGTATTAGTGAAAGATGGAACAAATCTAATTTAGGACAATTTGCTGACTACGCCAACCCGGCATCTTTCCATCCACAACCATCCCTGTTATTCAACCATGCTGCACTCTCTCTCCGAGCTTCCTGCTTCTTCTCTCTCTCTCTCTGACAGACCAGGGAAAAGTGTGGAGTACAGAGTAGTTCAATAAGTTTAGAGGAGCCAGAATAGTAAAAAAAAAAAAAAAAGTTAGTCACTCCTTGGAAACTGTTTGAGGCCTCTGCCTGCCACGCAACATGTGCACCAGAGCATGGGGGAAGCAGCAACATATCTGACAGACAGATGAGGACGGAGGAAAGGAAGGGACTACTTAGAGAGCTCAAATCAAGACTCGCCCGTCCTCCAAACATCACTGGGAAGCACAGAGGAAACCGGAGAGTGAGCCCCTAAATTAGGCTGCATATTGCGAAGTGTCCCTGGACACACAGAGGAAGACAGGAAGGGAAGAGCCTCCTCAGTTAGGAGTTACACAGAGAGCCGCCCAGTGGATCACATCACAGAGGACATGTGCAGAGTACACTGTTTTGTATACCTAATTGCGTAATACCTAATTTTTTTAAACGTTTTCTCTTGCTCTATCACATAACGAGAAAGCAAATTAGGGTTGTGAATGCATAAGAATAAGAATAATGTAAACACAATACACATTGTTTCATCACTTCTGGGGTCTATGGTTGCTGTACACTTTGGTGTGTTTGACAGTGTGTTTAGCTTTGCACGCAATGTGTTACAGTTACTATGTGTAACAAGAGGAAGCAGTTATAAACCCCAAGACACAATGTGATCTGCTGCTACAGATGTTTTAAGCACTTAAGAGAATGTTACTTTCACACTCTGTGTTAAAGGGAGACTGGAGGGCAGAGACCAATGGAGGGAGGAGGGAGGGTGCCAGGTAGCTCTCCGGTGTAATTTGAAGCGTCTGGTCACTGCATAACGGCTGAAGTGAGCAATCAGGTTTGTGGCTGATTACCTGTTCGTTCGGAGGCAGCGGTGGTGGCGGGGAGAGAGAGGGGCGGGGGTCTGAGCCGGGGGTCTGATGTAACTTCACCTGACATCTTGGCCCCGGTGTGTCCGTGTGTCAGTTGGTGATTCACCGAGTGCTACAGGAAGGGCAGGGAGGTCGCAGCACCCTATTCCCTATATAGCGCACTGCTTTTGACTAGGTCCCATAGGGGTCTGGTCAAAAGTCGTGCACTATGTAGGGAATGGTGTGCCATTTGAGACCAAGCCTGTGGCTCTCTGTGGTGGCTACAAGCTACAAGCCACTGGTTGCCTGACTCACTGCAGCAGGAAGCACCTTTTGGTTGAGAAACCCTAGGGTGGGGAGGGGTGGTGTGGGGGTGGCTTGGCACTCAGGGGAAATGCCTCCCGCGCATATGAGCCTGATGAAGTATGTTGAGGATGTTTGTAACATGCAGGTTATGTTAACAAGAGATAGAATATTTACATGGGGTTGTATGTACGTTGTATTAATGGGGGAGGATAGCAATCTGTCTGTGACCCCTTGCTCTGGCCATGCAGGCTGAAATGCTGGGCAAACTACAGCAAAGCTTTGCCTTTTTACAGTAAATCACCTAGAGACCTTGATGAGCAGACATATGTGTTCTAAATCAGCACTTTGGTGTCATTTACGCTGTGCTCAACAATAGCCAAGACTCAGAGGCATAGAGGAAGTGGGTCAAGAGCCATTCACCTCAATAATTTCAATGTCAGAGTCAAGGCCCTGTACACAATACGCAGGAAACTGACCAGCGTGTATCCCAGGTTTGAACATTTCCTGTGACATTGAACTAGAAAGTGAATGAGACGCATACACATCGAAGCTTGGCAGACTGGTGAGCACAAATGTAAAAAATACAACAGAAAATGTGATCTCGAAAGGGTAACTTGAGGCTCAGATAAAATCCCATGTTATTTATATTCAAATTCGAAATCACAAAACAATGACGTTCTGCCTTGATGCTGCACTCTACCGTATAGTAATGAAACAATGGATCAACAACAAACTGATTGTTCTATGGAACCTCAGAGCAGGCAGCCCAATTCTGATGTGTTTGGTCAAAATACCAATAATTGAGCAGAATATCAACTTTGGGCTGCTTGTGTAAACAGGGCCAGAGAACCACAGTCGATCAGAGTTCCAGGACAAGACCAGAAGACACCCTAACCCAGACCCATGCAGCCTGTTGAGGCTAGGCTGAACAGCTGCGGCCCTGCAGCAGCCATCCCCAGGCAAAGCTGGGGCCCATAGCCCATCAGAGTCCGCTAACACTACCGGAGCTCTAAATCTGATAGGGGCTCCAGAACCCTATATCATCTTTCAGACACTACCGCCTTTAAAGCCACTGTTTAGCCTACTGCCAGTGCGAAGGTGTTAATCACAAATGGCACCCTATCCCCTATATAGTGCACAACTTTTGACCAGGACCATAAGGAATTAGGGTGCCATTTGGGATACAAGTCAAGGAGTCTCGCCAAATACAAACAGGTTAGTGGACTCTGCCAGCTCTCTGGTGCACGAGCAGCCTCACGGCACAGACAGATAAGGTTCGGATACAGTGGCCATTTGAGACTATTGAAACTACAATGGCAAACTAGCACAGAAAAATAGGATCTATTTCATGCAAAATGGGTACTCACCTCAGTGGATGGGTGAATAGGACTTCTGGTTTATGTTTTACTGGTAAAGAAAAAAGGGGAATTGTTTGGTTTACTCTAACGTTTCCTGTCATCATGATTCAGAATGAAGAGGAACCAAAATCAATCTCTCTGTTAAAACATTTTACTTTATAAATGTAGATGTTTTTGTAAACAATTAAGAATGTGTTTTTTTTTCATGCAGACATCAAATGGTTGAATTAAATTAAGGCATAAACTGTCTTTTTTGCAGTTAGAGATCATGGCCTAAAGCTACTGATTTTAAACAGCCCTAGCTGTTAATTTATGCATAAATGTGTACACATTTTTGGCAACTGTGAACTGGGGATATTAATGCAATGTATTTCCTTGTCAATAACAATAATGTGCTTTTAATTTGAGATGTGCTGTGTAGTCGTACATGAAAAAGGAAAATTGCCCCAAACTATATTTGTCGAGTGTCAGATGTGAAGCATGTTACATGGCAGCCTTCATTCCCCCCCACACACACTCTCTCACGTCACACACACACACACACACACACACACACACACACACACACACACACACACACACACACACACACACACACACACACACACACTCTAACATCACACATACACACACACACACACACACGCTCTCACGTCACACACACGCACACACACACACACACCACACATGCATAAACATTGCATTGATAGATTGTATGATGAAGTGAGGAGGGCTCAGATTCTAAATGTACATGTCTTATGTGCCTTGGCTGTTCATGATATAGGCTATTACCAAACCCCAAACAGATCCAAACTGTCAATAGCTCATGGGCCAAACAAACATCACAACACCCAAACTATAACATTACCATGTGTACACAATAACACCACCCACCTAGCCACCACCACCCAGACTGTTCCTACCTCCCTGTGAAGAGGGCAAAGGGACAAAGGTAACAGTTTTACTGCTTTAATGTATGATTGTGTCTTCTTGGTGTGTATCATCTGTTGACATCATGCTAAATGAATAGGAAGCGATGCGTTTACGCTGTGTAAACCTCCAAGGAATACAGGATCCTGCCGTTGTTTAATGTTTACCTGCTTAATGTAAATACCAGAGTATAACATAGCCTTTATTCACTTCCCATGAGAGGGAAACGTCTGTAAATATCCAATGTACCTGTTCAGTCTCAGTCTCAGCCTGCATCCCAAACGGTACCATATGTCCTACATAGTGCACTACTTTTGACCAGGGCCCATAGTGGTGTAGTGCACTATCGAGGGAAAAGGGTGCCATTCTGGACGCACCCTCAGTGTTTGTCATCCACCATGTATGGTGTATTATTAAAATGATTTAGTCCTTGATTGCATTGCTCTGGATCGGAACCTATTTTTCACCTTTTACACACGTAAACTTCCTGCAAGACTCAAACCAATCCAATGTAAGAGACCATGGGCTAATCTTAAGTGGGGAAACAAGTCATTTTCACAGCAGCGCCGCTGAAATTTGCAACAAGGAAATTGAAAGAGGATTTGGCAAATTAGAAAGGGGTAAGATTATACATGGTTAAATGATTAAATCACTGAGGTACGATTATAAAGTCTGGAAAACAGGTCAACGTAGCACCAAAGTGCTTTGGGGAACCCCAGAGATAAGAGTTATCAGAAGCGTATAACTAGATACTGCTAATCCCCTTACTTGACTGTTCTACATGAAATACATCTGGGACTGACAAACTGGAAAGATACTGTTGTTTTTCTTCTTCTTCAGAATTGTAACAAAATAGTGATGCCAGTGGAGAAAGAAAAAAAAACGATCAAGAGACAAGTCTGTGAGAAAGGGGTAATCGATTCATATTGGTTAGGTTGGATGAGAGGATTCTGGAATGCTAAGAGAATTCCAATTGGCTCATCTAGGCAGTAAGGTAACTCACTTATTTCAGACCTAGCTGGGGTAGGCTAAATGTCTCTATAACCTTAATAATTCATTATATAGGAGTTGCCCAAAGCAAGTTTGATTATTCCATTAGACTGAACAATGGTGAGAAAAAAAAGATCTGGTTCTGTTTTACACAGCATTTAAATAACATCTACAAACTCTGGTGATAACAGAATGGAATAGTGTAGCTAGGCAGAATCATTTTTACAAACCTTTAAGAAGCTTTTAAAAATGCATTTTTTAGAACGATAATACTATATGCAATTCCTTACATGCATTAGAGAAGCTCTTAATACACTCATTTTCCGAAGATGCACTAAAAAAGGAGAGTTTAGAGATTATGGAATTATTGTAAATGGTGAAATTAGAGCATTTGAAATGGTTTTAATCATTGCATTGATTTGGGGGGTTAAGGAGTCACACAAATGTACAATTGTCTGTGATAACAAGGCCTTTGGCTTGGTGTCATTTTTTTCCATGTATTATATCATAAAAGTGTGGACAAAATAACTCCCTCTGAAAAGCAGGAGGACATTATGGGTTAAAACCAGAGTGAATTCTTCAAATATGCCACAAGTACCTTATAATTGCTCCAGAATTGCAGCCCACATAATTTATTTTCTTTGGTCGTTTCGCCTTTGCCTCATGCTTGGCTGTGGTCGAGCTGGGAGAGAGAGAGACACACCTAAAGCTCTTAAGTGTCCCCAGTGGCCCATGTCCGTTGTGCTTAGAGATTGTGGTACTTGGCCCGAGCCCAAGGATTAGGTGTTCCTGAGAAGAAAGTTTTCTTGGCTCTACAAAGCCAGAGAATGTCATGGGAATTGTCCCCCCCCCCCCCCCCCCCGGGCCCCACCTCTTCAGCCAGCGCCTTGCCATGCCTCCCGCACCTCTACCACGCGGCATCCTCCCACTCCCACCTTTCCCCCGCCTCACCGCCACCAGAGCCACATATCAACAGACCATCTAACCACTCAGAGGCAGGAGTTACACAGAGGTATACGTTGACATAAATTCAAAATGCAAGAGGAGAGGGGAGAGAGGACTGGGGGTCAGGCCGGGGAACAATGGACTCATTGTGAACATGAGGACAAGGGGAGATAAGTGTAGAAAGCAGCCCCATCTACAGGCCAGTCACACACACACCCTCTCACACACACTCACACACACTGTTTACTTCTCTCTCCATCTGGAACTTTATCACGTTTACGGATCTGAACAACTGCAACTTGTGCTCACTTTTGCCATTCATTAACTTACTGTCAATATTCAAAACCAGCTTATTTTAAATCAGTTTGTTTTATTTTGTTGGAGGAATATACAGGACAGGGAGTATTTGGCGTTTAATGTTTGGGCAGAGTGTTTGTGCTGCATAGTGAGTGAAAGAGAGGAAATCTCTCTATTAATCATGCCTGCCTGGGCACACAACTTAAGCAGGGTGATTGGATCGTGTGTTAGACTAGGCTGTACAGCGGATAGACTAGCTCTAGTCTTTCTCGTCGCTAGGCTTTGTCTGGCCAACGGTCTCCGTGTTAAGTGCCGGGCCTCCCTCTCACTGTGAACCTCTGCTGTTCAGGGAATTCCATGTTAACTATGTTAAGTCCTGCCTGTCATCACTTCACTGACAGCACTCTGTGCACGTTTAGAAATGAACTGCATTAAAGGGAGTTCTCAGCGACATTCTAGAGTAGTTCCAGAATACCTGGTGGTGTTCTGTTGCTCCGCCGGTCTGATTTACCCAGAAAGGAAATTCACAATGATAGCTCTGCTAAAAGCCTTGGAAGGCAAGTTAACAGTCCATGAAGCCCGGTCAACTTTCTTTTCCCCTCACGTATGTTTTTCTTTCTTCATTCCACCAACTGCGGTGCAGTGCATACTCCTCCCACGCACCGCGAGACTTTATCTGACATTTATCTCCAAAATGTTTTATTGTCCTGATTTGATTCAATGTTGTTTTTTTTATAATGATTTGCTTGTGTGTTATTTAGCGCTGCAACTACTTGGATCATCACTAATTTAACATCATGTATTTCCTGGGTAACGATTTACTTTGACTACACATCTATAAGCATTTTATGAACCTGTTGTGACAGGACCCAGCTGCATTATTAAAGGTTAATGAAATGTATTCATGGCATATCTGTCGCGCATTCATGTCATGCTATGCAAGAGCTCATATTTAGGTATCTTAATAGATGCATCATTACAATGACAATGTAGTGTCATCATTATGGCTGTTCTCAAAAGTGTGCTTCCGCCATACCAGTGTGAGTGAATATGCCAAATGGCCAAATCACGTTTTGAAAATGATGCTGATATATAGCCTGTACCATTGCCCCACCTCCTCACTGGCCGGTACAGGCCCGTGATGTACCTTCTTCTTCTTCTTCTTCTTCTTCTTCTTCTACTTCTACTTCTTCTCCTTCTTCTTCTTCTATTTCTTCTTCTTCTATTCCTTCTTCTTCTCCTTCTTCTGTGTCTTCTTCTTCTTCTTCGTCTTCTGCTTCTTCTCCTCACTGAGGTCAATTGTGCATGAAGATCACCACAGGGAACATTTTACGGATAGAATTGTGTATTTATTAGGCCTAAATTGGTCATACTGGTCTATAACGCTCACATGAGCGGGTCTATGTATGAATTATATGCTGTTAAAGTAAAGTCAAATCTATTTTTCCATTCATAAAGCATTTATAGCTCAGCACTTCACAGTAATTAACTGTGCAGTTTGCCACTGATCTATAACACTAACATTAAAGATATATATATGGATTCTATGGATTCAATGTACTGTCATTTCTATTTTCCCCTTCATAAAGCTTCATAAAGCTTCATATACATGCCTCACTTATCAAAAATAAAGGGAATATGAACATCCACGTGGAGCACAGAAAACAATTGCTTAGGACATCGCCGAAGAATCCTACTTTTGACATTTTTCAATTAGACTTTTGTTTAATAGATTTGACAAAGAGTCATATTCAAAGCATTCAAATTAAATTCCCCATTTCAGACTGTGAGTAAAACGTACTAACGCAGGTTGGTAAAGCTAAATAGAATTTCTCCCATATTCACTAATGTAGCTAGCTAGATAGCTAAGCCCCTGGCACAATGTTATCACGTTAATCATCATAAACTCATGAAGCATTTAGTTAACAATCTTATTTCACTATTTACATTGTACTTTGGCACATTACAAACTCTTTAAAACAGGACAAATTAAGAGACAGAAACCAGTTGCTTTCATTTTGACTGCAGAGGAGAGGTGAAAGGTCAGTGTGATATCACTGGCGGATGACAGCCAAGCTGTTTTCTGGCTGCTATTTATGTTATTTTAGCTAAATGTGCAAATGTATGTCAGTCATGAAATAGTTTACAAAAAGGTCAACTAAATGTTTAATTTGTTTTATGTTAATGATTTTTGTCAAAGCGAGAGATCACCCAGGAAGTGACATTTCACTGACCTCTCATCTCTCACGTTCTCCTCCTGTGTAGTCAAAATAGAAAGAACTTCATGATGTTTCTTGCCGCGTTCACATGCTATCAGAGTTATCGGAAGCTCCTAGGTCCTAGTGGGAAATTTCACTTCATTGACCCTGCAAGTCGGAATTACAAGTGGGAAACTCAAATAACATTGTGTTACCCGATTTCCAGAGTTGTGATGTTTCACCACTGACCTTTTACATTTTAAACCAAAATATGCCAACAAATCAGTAACTTAGCTAGTCTGGCCATATAGCATGTTGCTAACTGAATTATTAGCAATGTTAGCAAGCTTATGAAGCTAACTAAAATCATATTGGTTGAAGAATTGCTCCGACTTCAAAAGCACTTGAAAACAATCATGTCAGATTTCCAACTTCCCAGTTTCCAACTTCCCACGAGCACGTGAAGACAGCATACCTATCTTAATTTGCGCAAAAGTACAATGAGATAGGTATTATTGTTAACAACATGTGTTATGAGTTTTATGACAATTTTGTAACGTTTATTGACTGAGTTGGAAAACGTGTTGACATTGCCATGGGGCTTAGCTAGTTGTTTACTAGCTACAGTAGATAGCTAGGCTACACACTGTAAGTGACTAAGGGGGAAATGCTATCTAGCTCCATCACCCTGTGTTAGAATGTTTTACCAGTGGTGAAAAAAGGACCCAATTGTCATACTTGAGTAAAAGTACAGATACCTTAATAGAAAGTTACTCAAGCAAAAGTACAAGTCACCCAGTAAAATACTACTTGAGTAAAAGTCTAAAAGTATTTTGTTGTAAATATACTTACTGTAAGTATCAAAAGTACAAGTATCAAGTATACAAATCATTTCAAATTCCTTATATTAAGCAAAGCAGATAGCACCATTTTCTTGTTTTCTTTATTTACAGAAATCCAGGGGCACACTACAACACTCAGCCATCATTTACAAAAGATGCATTTGTGTTTAGTGAGTCTGTCAGATCAGAGGCAGTAGGGATGACCAGGTGTTCTCTTGAAGTGCGTGAATATGATCATTTTCCTGTCCTGCTAAGCATTCAACATGTAATGAGTACTTTTTGGTATCAAAGAAAATGTATAGAGTAAAAAGTACATTATTTTCTTTAGGAATGTATTGAAGTAAAAGTAAAAGTTCTCAAAAAATATAAATAGTAAAGTAAAGTACAGATACCCCCCAAAAATGCAGTATTTTTACTTAGTACTTTACACCACTATGTTTTACTCACTGAAATAGTTATTGCTATGAGTCTGAAATGGGGAATTGAATCTGAATGCTTTGAATATGAATCTTTGTTAAATCTATTCCAGAAAAGTCTAACTTAAAAATGCCAATAGTAGGATTCTTTGGCGATGTCCTCAGCAATTGTTTTCTGTGCTACATCTGGAAAATTGAATTAAAAGGTTTGTGTTATATATCAGAGTGGAAAACTACACAGTTAATTACCATGAAGTACTTAGCTACAAATGCTTTATCAATGGGGAAATACATTTTACTTTACTTTGACTGCATACAATTCATTAATATACCCTTCGCGTGTGCATTATAAACCAGTATGGCCAACTTCATTGGGATGCGGAGGAGGGTTGTTAATAAGTTACCACGGAGTTAGGACCCTCAACTACACAATTGATTTGATCCATAAAATGTCCTCTAAGCATTCAACCCTGTGAGGATCTTTATGCACTATTGACATCAGTGAGAAGAAGAAGGTAAGTCACGGGCCTATACAGGCCAATGGGGGAAATGGGGCAATGGTAAACGTGGTTTGGCCTTTAGGCATATTCACTAACACTGGTATGGCGGAAGCACACTTTTGAGAACAGCCACGTATAAGGATGACACTCCGCTGTCATTGTAATGATGCATCTATTAAGATACCTAAATATGAGCTTCCGCGTACCATGACACGAATGCACTAAATAGATATGCTATGGATATATTTCATTAACCTTTATTAATGCGATTAAGAGCTGTTGTAACTCATTCATAAAAATGCTTTTGGATATGTAGTCAAAGTAAATCATTACCACATGGGTATCTTTAATATATATTTTGGATAATCATACTACCAGAGAGTCTACTAATCTAAAGCATGAAAAAAACATGACGTAGATCATCTTATAGATCTTGCAGGCAGAATATAATTGCAGTTTTTGTGTGTATGCTATTGGCTTGCCGTACACCAAGGATGCACCCCAAATGGCACCCTATTTCCTATACAGTGCACTACTTTTGACCAGGACCCATATGGGTCTGGTCAAAAGTAGTGCACTAAATAGGGAAGAGATTGCCTTTTGGGACGCACACAACTCAGTGGATGCAACCAAACCAGACATGGCAGAACGGAAGGGTAATTAGTGCTGAGGTGCTGTGCTCTTATCGGCTGACACCCGATCAATGCAGCTTTCCCACCTTATCAATTAATGACTTGTAATTACAACCACAGAGAATCGCCTCTCAGAAACAGTTATGCAGGAAACAGACCGACCCACTATGCACACCCTATCTATCCTTCATCCAACCAACAATAACATCCTGGATAATATTCATGAGGGCACACTGGGGCTAAACGTAGCAAAATGTTTTGCAACGGAAAATGAAAATTAGTTTCTCTTATCGGACAAATTCAGTTAGTCCCTCCCTGTTTCAGTCTGTTTTTTTCCTGTTTGGTGCCTGATGAATACGACCCTGGATGATATCCAAGTGCCAAATATAATAGCCAGGTTGTTTATATATCTTCACTGGTATTCTTAACACCACCTGAGCAATGGACCCATTGTACCAGCCTGAGCCTACTATAGTCAGGTTGGTTGGTCGTCAGCCAATATACAAATATATTGCTTAAGTGTGTGGCAGTGTGGATGGCTTGATTCAGCAGCAGCTGGGTTCCTCTCATTAACCAATACAAGCAGACACATCATGGTTGTGAATATGTAGAACAGAGCATGCTTGCGTCCCAAAAGGCACAATATTCTCAAAATAGTGCACTACTTTTGACCAGAGCCCTATGGGCCCTGGTCAAAAGTAACGCACTACACAGGGAATAGGGGCACCATTTGGGATGCAGTTTAGAGGTTCACTAGGTAAATGAAAGGGAGCACTTTGGCCCCCCTGGCGTCCCATCAGCACCTGGGAAACCGATGTGAAATGAGGGCACCTCCCCCGCTTCCCCCATCCCTCACCTATCCTTCCCCCGGAGCAGATGGGGGCTTCCAGAGCGATTATCACAGCATTACCTGAGTAGTGTGTTTACATACAGGAACAATACAGACAGAGCTAATAACCCCCAATCAAACATGACAATTCATAACACCCTGCCTAATGCCTGGCCTCACAACACTATTCCTACAAGGGAGGGAGAATAAGTCAAAAACACTTATGCCTTTCAGGCATAATCTTCAATTTAGTCTCTTTTAGGTATAATTTTTCATTATGGCTTATGATTACTTATCTGGATGCTTGCTTATTCCGCTTACAATGCAACTCTCCTAGACGGGAGAGAGGAGGAGTTAAACATACCTTGGATGTTGTACTTGATCAGAAATAATAGATGTTATAGTCATTATACCTATAATGCCAGATAGGTAATTTAACTCTAACATAGGATTGATTGATGCTTGCCAATGTCTAGAAGGCAGGGGGAACAAGTCAGATATACCTCAAATGCTCAAAAGAGACAAGATGTGCAAGCATATGATAACTTAAAGCTGGCTCCTTACAATTCTGTACCTAGGAAGGATAGCAAATCAAATAAACGTCTACGGTATTATTTCCAGTAATAATAATCCACAGTTTATTCTCAACTCAACCCATGATTGCCAGAGATGTGATTTGTCATTGTAGCATATGATTACTTATGACTATAGCTTGTTCTGACAAGGTGTGCATATTTCTGTTCTCGCTTCCATAGTTTCCACATCCTTTCTTTTCTCCTTATTTTCTTATTTGCCATTATAAGATATGATGTGACTTTCTTAGGACTAGCTTGGTGTTGTAAAGGTGCGCATATTTCACTGCTCATCTCATTAGAGTTCACACTTCTTTATTTTCTTTTCTTATTTTTTTCTCTCCCTCCGGGAGTCCTCTGGTCTCTCTTAGCACTTTTTTTCTTCCAAAAGCCCAACTGTAACAACAGCGGTTTATAAACAATGAGAAGATTCCAGACGCCTGACCTCAGTGATGCGAGTCTACCACTGAGATACAAATATTTACCCTTAGTGTTCGCTTGGCACTGTGCTCCCCTCCACTCCGCTCTGCCGCGCAGCGCTCCGCAGCGAGGGCCGCCCCGCAACGAGCAGCATACTTCCCTGATTGGGTTATGCTTTCCCGAACACGGCTCGCTCGATCCTCGTCTCGTCGGACGCCCGGATGATCTGAAAACACACACGCAGTCTTTAGTTGGCACAAATAGTTGTTCAAATCTACCCGACGACGCATGCCAATATATTGAGTGACAATTTTAGCGAGTGTAGAAATCAGATGCAGATACAGAACCAACCAGAAAGGGTTCAGTAATGAAACATGGATATAATTCTCCTAACATCCTTGACATTACTGAGACATTTTAAAAGAATAGCAAAGCATCAACAGAAAGACCAAGCTAACAAGAAAAAACGGCCCCCAAAAAAATATCAGACGTGTGGATAATAACTATGCTCTACGAAACATCACTAAGGCCGAGTCTGACAATTTAAAATGCCTGAATACACATATCTTATTTTTTCTGCTCAAAGAAAGAATCCACAAGCAGTTGGTTGACATTGATCAGGCATAATAACACGATCTGGTACGTCTCGTGTGAAGTGAAAGTGCACAGTACGCTCTCACACACACACACCCACACGCACGCACACACGCACACACACGCACACACACACCAAGCAGAGCATCCATCCCCCTCTGTGCTGTAACAAGTAGTGATACTTTAACCACTCAAGGGGTCTGGAGACTCAATTATTGACTATACAGTACATACAGAATGCGTGGAGAAACAGCTGTACTCTGGCTGTATATATAGTCTATATGTATTAAAGGCCATTGCATACACATATGGTTCATTATCTAGGGCTGTAGAAGACGAATCAGAATATATTTTATATCTGAGATTCTTCAAATAGCCACCCTCTGCCTTGATGACAGGATTGCACACGCTTGCTATTCTCTCAACCAGCTTCACCTGGAATGCTTTGCCCACAGTCTTGAAGGTGTTCCCACATATCCTGAGCACTTGTTGGCACCTTTTCCTTCACTCTGCCGTCCGACTCATCCCAAACCATCTCAATTTGGTTCAGGTCGGGGGATCATCTGATGCCTCACTCCATCACTATCCTTCTTGGTAAAATAGCCCTTAAACAGCCTGGAGGTGTGTTGGGTCACTGTCCTGATGTCCTACTGCCCCCCCCCCCCCTGCTTTACGGTGGGAAATACACATGCGGAGATCATCCGTTCACACACACAAAATCTCCAATTTGTACTCCAGAACAAAGGACAAATGTCCACCGGTCTAATGTCCATTGGTCATGTTTCTTGGCCCAAGCAAATCTCTTCTTCTTATTGGTGTCCTTTAGTAGTGGTTTCTTTGCAGCAATTAGACCATGAAGGCCTAATTCACAGTCTCCTCTGAACAGTTGATGTTGAGAAATGTCTGTTACCTAAACTCTCAAGCATCTATTTGGGCTGCAATTTCTGAGGCTGGTAACTTCAATGAACTTGTCCTCTGCAACAGAGGTAACTCTGGGTCTTCCATTGCTGTGGTGGTCCTCATGAGAGCCAGTTTCATCATATTGCTTGATGGTTTTTGCGACTGCACTTGAAGAAACTTTCAAAGTTCTTGAAATTTTCCGTATTGACTGACCTTCATGTCTTAAAGTAATGATGGACTGTCGTTTCTCTTTGGTTATTTGAGCTGTTCTTGACATAATATGGACTTGGTATTTTACCAAATAGGGCTATCTTCTGTGTACCCCAATACCTTGTCACAACACAACTGATTGGCTCAAACGCATTACGAAGGAAAGAAACTCCACAAACATACTTTTAAGAAGGAACGCCTGTTAATTGAAATCCATTCCAGACTACCTCATGAAGCCGGTTTGAGAGAATGCCAAGTGCGTGCAAAGCTGTCATCAAGGCAAAGGGTGGTTATTTGAAGAATCTCAAATATAACATATATTTCGATTTGTTTAACACCTTTTTGGTTACTACATGATTCCATAAGTGCTATTCCATAGTTGTGATGTCTTCACTCTTATTCTACAATGTAGAAAATAGTCAAATTAATAACAATCCTTGAATGAGTAGGAGTTCCAAAACTTTTGACCGTTAGTGTGCATTCTTGAAATGTACCATCTAAAAGCTTTGTTTCATGTGTTGTCACTGTCACTGCAAACACTCCTATTCCATACCAACTTTAGCCTCAGGAGGTTGGAGAGGCAGCGGTTCCCCCATATTGTGTCTCCCCAGTTAAAACATGGTTGGCTAGAGGTTGACAGAGATCCATTAAGGGAACCTGACTGACTATGGTGTCGCTGACAGTGGCTGAGCAGTATCCTGGGTCAAGGGTCAGGGCTCGGAGGTGAGATGGACAAAGCACGGGTCAGTGGCATTGTCCCATCTCGGAAATCTCATTTAACAGATGACCTGCATGTGAGCGCCATGAATCAGTGTCACCAAATGCCGGCACGTAGAGATGAATGATGTTATTAGATATGAAGCCATCGGGGTTAGGGTTAGACGTGAGGGGAGGGGAGGGGAGGAGCATCATGGTTGTTTACCGTTGGCTTTACACACCTCAGTGTGTTGGAATGTTTAGACTGTTTCAACGTAGTATCAGATTTGCATCTGCATCTTTTGTGCATCTATCAACGTCTATCAAATAGAACGTTCAATTGGTCATGTACAGAAAATCTACACATAGGTGGCAATTCAGTATTTTTACCCGTAAATCAAACTTGCATTGGTAGCTACACATCCAGTATACGTATGTCTGCGTCCTTTTTCAGTTCCTCGTGCTGTCACCAACATAACAAAAATGTGCCAACAACCCTCGCAAAAAAACAAACAACAACAACAACAAGAAAATGAAAACCTAAGATTTACAAAGATTGTAAAAGGGGATAGGTTTTTCACAGCTACCAAAATTGAAAAGAGACCTACTGACTGTAATATGATTTAGGATCAGAGAGAGAGGCTCACTCGCCTCAGTCGCTGACACCAACCAGGCAAAGCTTGGAAAAAAGAATCCATTTAATCTGATAAAAGGGAGTAGATTATGTAGCAAATTGAGATACTTTACAACGATACATTTCAGATGGCGGGGTGGATTAAGCACATTGTCTTTTATCTGTGGGCACTTGATGGAATGCCAGGCCAGATCAAAGAGGCCGTAGCTATCTGAGGGACTGAAGAGGAGAGGATGGGAGTTGAGTGATGTGGCGGCCGTGGCGGTGATAGCTGTGGTGGCGTTTGGTTCCCATTCCTCTCACACACGACCGTGCACACAGACACAAACACACCCCTCCTGTAGGACTGACTGTAGCAGTGTTTAATCCTCTCTCTCTGTGTATCTGTCAGTGGCATCACACATGGGGCTTCAACCGGGGCAGCCAATGGTCGCGTGCACGCAATTTGTGTAACTTTGTTGAATTATTACACAAATGGCCCTTCGTGTTTGAGTGAACAGAAGGGAACAAATGGCGCTCCGTGTTTGAGAGAACAGAAGGGAACAAAGGCACTGAAATGTACCCCTCATTGATCTCCGCATTGAGAACATCTGCCCAAGCCCACACAAGGGGAGAGAAGCTGAAGAAGTTGCATTGCATACCAAGCAGCAAGGTTTTAGCGGTAGTAGGAAGCTATTCGGGTAGATTTATATGTTTCTAGATTAACAATTACAGGAACATGTCAGACTAAATGCTGAGCTATAGATGCACAGTATATATCTATTTGTTTCTATATCTATGCTTTAATCAGACATGACCTGGCTGCCACATTGTAGTTTACCTTTCACAGCACCACCTTTCCTTAACTGATTAGACTAAATGTGCAGGACATAATTTAGACCAATGGGGCATAACTAATATAATCTTTGAGCACAGAGTGAATAGAATAGCAGGCGGTGCTGTACAACTGTAGAAATAGGTCGACAGGACAATGTTTCAGGAAAACGCTTAAGAGCAACAACTGAACTGATGTTTACTTGGCCTTATCTAAGTGTTTGACATTTTGTTTCGTCGCCTCAAAGGAACCGAGTGTGTGAGCGGGATTGAACCGTGACTTGTCAAAGACTTTCGATGTGTGGTGCCATGTTAAATTCATCTGGATGCTCAATAAACACTCTGGCCCTCTAATCAACTGCACATGTGTCCGCAATGGAGCCGCGTGTGTTCCCATCCACCACCGGTATGTATAGGAAACTGTCAGACTGATCAAAACCTTTGTCTCAAAACTGCCCAAGTTATGAAACTGATACGGCGTCAGGATTACTTCTTGATAAATATTTGAATTTCCAAACTGTAACTACTCCTATTATAATTGGTCCTGAGTTCAAACAGCCTTTGATTGCCATGGCTTCCTGTTATGAAGTTTAAAATTGGACATTTATTTATTAAGAGTTTTACCACCTGGGAGGGAGAAGTAAGTGAAGTTTACCAGCTCTATGACCAGGCAGGCTAACCCTTAGGGCCGGTTACCAGGACCCAGGTTAACCCTACTCCTGGACTAAAAACAACGATCACCGGAGAATCCCAATCGAAAGGGACTAGGTTTGTCCGGGAGTAGGGTTTAACCTGGTTCCTGGTATCCGGGAAAGTGGCCCTAAGTGATTCATTTCATTGTAGACAGATAGCTGAAAAGCAGGAAATCTTCCTACCTGTACATAGCCCCTACGTGCCTTTTCCATCTGTTTTTATTTATTTTTACAAACAGTGCAATACCTACTTTGCCTAAAACCTATTGGCCTGGTTGACCTTTGCTCATCCCGCACAAAATGACCCTCAACATTTCTCTGAAGAAAACAGAAGCATACCATCTCCTCACATTCTCATGTCTTCAGGCCATGTATCCAGAAGTCCTTCGAACAAATGTTCCTCAACAACCGTGTGGTGATCTTGAGTGACATCACATTCAGTCATCAGTCACTCCGATCCTGTCACGGAACTCGACTGAACTGAGTTGATGGAAGGTTGTCCTATTTATAACAATCACCTGATCTACCACTTCAGGCGAGAAGGATTGGATTGACAGTGACGTGTCCTCTGTGTTGAGTGGAGGACTGTAACGGACAATCTAACCGAGATACATTTGAACCTATGCATGCATTCCCAATCAATATGGTGTAGTATCAGCTGCTGCACTTTTATAATCAGAATGATGCATTTTTCCAATCTAAAATAAGACACAGTAGTGCTGAAATGAAGATCGGAAAACGTGATAGCACAAACGTCTTACTCTTTTCTACATTTCTGTTGTTCTGTTCTGCAAAACCTTGACAAAATGTGTTTTCAATTTCCGTCTATTTTCCCAGCTTGGCTTATCAAATTCTTAGTACTTCCTCCATTATGTGTCTCTTCTCTAATCCCCTGGATATTCACTGCACCCATTATAATTACAGCACCAACTGCTGCCTGACAAGCCTCATTTCGTTTAGCCTCAGAGAGGTTGTCGGTTGTCTCTCCTTAGCTACCTCCGTTGTGTTGATCCCGTTCCCTTGTCACTACATGTCCCCATCGTTACCTATGTAGCCAGTGGCGTACTAAAGAATTGATACACATTTAGTTCACTTAAGGAGCAGGGAGATATCTGAGGGAAAAGGGAAGTATTTTACATTTAAAAAATAGTTTGTATACCGGCATGGTTGCAAGTGCTGCATGTTAAAAATGTATGTATATTTGTTGTGGCATTTTTTTTCATGATTATGGTAGGATTGAGAAGAGTAATAACGATGCACCTTATTTGCGTAATGTAATAAACATTCAAATAATAGAGGTTGGTCACAGTACTGAACTGCCGTGCATACACTGCATATCTAAGTCATTTTGGTCTGAGCACTGTAGCCAATCCAAGTGGTTTCTTTTTTAGCACTCACTAAAAAGGGTCCGTTCGGTTTCTAAAAACAGCAAGCTCCTTTCTGTTAAAACCATCAATTCATTTCAACATGTGTTTTTCAACTCTTCGGGGATGTTACTGCTCGTATGAAAAAGTGATTTAAGAAGATCACATCTTTCCTTAAGATCACATACAGACACATTTCAACGGTGAGGTCCTGCCATGTCTTGTTGTGGTTACTTCCCGGATCCCAGGTCACTTGTTGTAAGAGAAGACGGCCACGTCACAAATGGCACCCTCTTCACTGTATAGTGCACTACTTTAGACCAGAGCCCTATTGGCCCTGGTCAAAAGTAGGGTGCTATAAAGGGAATATGGTGCCATTTGGGACACAACAAAGATGTAAAAAAACAAACATCTTATCATCCTGTAGATGTACTCTACCACTAGACCACAAACTGATGTGTGGCGGGAATTGCGGCCTGAAATGTCTTCATACATTGTTATATCCCCTCTAAGCACTTGGGATGGGATAGTACAATGGGAAAAGTGTCTTATAATCTGTTTAGTTCATCAACATGCCACTATTTTATGGCATTACATACTGTAGAATAGATAAGCAGTTGATCTCTCGTGTAACTGTACCAGTAGATACATTACTTCCTTAATACCCCAGGACTATCAGTGAAGACGGCAGCCCCTCCCTTTGTCTTCCCCGTCAGTGAGAAGGGGTTGATTCTCTTCAAAGTGTCTAGTCCGTTAGTATTGCCTGTCTATCTGTGAAAAGCGAGCACATGGTTCATGCATTAATCAGGAGAGTGGTGATCTCAGGTTGTCTCAAATGGGATGCCTCCGGTGCTGCTAACTGAGCCATTATGCAGTCACAGAAGCCTAGAGCCATGCAGTCAATGCTAAATAAATATGAAACCCCTACCACTTTGTGTCACAAAATTTTACTTTCAACAAAGGTCACGTAAACAAGAATAAAACCTTGTCTATCTGTGAAGTTCTTAAAATTGAAAAAAGGTAGAGGAGTTTGCATGTGTGTCTGTGTGTTTTGGAGAGGTGGGGGGTGATTTCAGAATACAACTAAGAGAGAGAGAGAGAGAGAGGAGAGGCCTCTATATCACATACCAATTGATTTATTTTCTACCACAGATGAAACTTTCACAGAGCCCGAGACACCACACAAAGAAAGAGAGAAGTCACTTCAGTATACAACAGAGAGATAGAGATAGAGGAGGGAGAGAGAGAGATGAGAGAGAGTGAGAGAGAAAGAGAGAGAGAGAGCGAGAGAGAGAGGGGGGAGAGGCAAATACCTCCCCACGTCTCTATATCACATACCAATTGATTTTGTAATTTTTTTTACCACAGATGAAACTTTCACAGAGACCACACAAAAAAGAAAGAGAGAAGTCACTTTTGACGGTACTATACCTGAATTATTTTCAATATATAAAGTGGGTAGGTGCACCACACCCTTCCTGGGCAGGTGGGCCTGTCGGGCTGGCTGTTTTTATATATTTGTATTAAATATGGCAGTAGGTGCACATACGCCCCTCCGAAACCACCCCGCACACTGACATTCCCCACAATCACCAGGGAATGCCCCTTCGCTTCCTTCTTTCATCTTGTTAATGGACATTCCTTTACAAACGTCGGAAGTCTACCTGACTGCTATCCTTTAAAGTTTCATTCACTCTACATTTAGCCGGGTCATAAATACCATATTAGGTAGCAGCCGCATGTTTTATGTGGTCCCTATGGTAGTGCTTTTGTTTTAATGAAGCCATTTGCAACTTATGAGCAACACACAAAAAAAAGAGTTGCATATTAGATGGGGTTGGTCCGTCAAACCTATCCCCACATTGTGTTTTATACATGGGATGGAATAAAATGAGAGCGGGGGGGTGAGGAAGGGCGGGTGCCATCTGCAGGGTGGAAAGGAACATTGCTGCTGAGCTACTCCTGTTTCTTGGGATGCTGATCAACACACTTACTGTTATTTACTAAGGGGGGCTGGAGTTACGGATACAAAAATAACAACACAATGTATACCGTAATGTATACACCTATTAAGTGTATGCCGTTATCTTGCCATACAGGTCTGTTGTTCATTTTGAAAGAAAAATAAATAGTATTTTCAACTAAATTGAAAGGTCTTTACAACCTCAAATATGGATTACACATCTAGTTCTGTATGGTTCTATATAGATACAGTAGGTTCTAGCCCTAGAGACCTACATACCAAGCTCAGAAATATAGCAATTGAGATAACATCGTGTGGCTAAAAATAACATTTACATTGAGTGGTAAATTAGTCAATTGACTTGTTTAGAAAAATCTGATGGAATTCATTATGTATGCATACCAATGGAAAAAAGTTTGCTGGGCCAAACACAGAATTTCTATGAGTTTTAATATGCAACTATAGATCTGTTCCAAAAGGCACACTATTTCCTATACAATGCACTTTTGACCATAGCCCTATGGGCCATGGTCAAAGTAGTACACATTATAGGGATTAGGGACCAATTTGGGATTCAGCCAATGTTACCAGGTTTTCTGATATAGGACTGATGATAAATGACATCATTTATAGTCTATGGCCCAAATGTCTGCCCTACTAGTGGGTGGTGTGGATGTCAACATACATACAGACTGTAATAGTACCAAAACATCAGGGAAGTTGTCAATCAAAGGGCTACACCCTGTGATCTCGAGTGTACATTATAGAACATGATGGGGGTTGAAATGGCAGAACCTTTATGAAAAGTACTCTCTCTATATATATATATCTCTCTCTATATATATATATATATATATATCTCTCTTTCTCTCTCTCTATATATATATATATATATCTCTCTCTCTATATATGTCTCTCTATATCTCTCTCTCTCTCTCTCTCTCTCTCTCTCTCTCTCTCTCTCTCTCTCTCTCTCTCTCTCAGATTATTGTCCTGTTTTGTTTTGTATCGAAACAAAGTATCAAATCTGTTTATTTTATAAAATATGCTAAAGCGACAATAATGAATGCAAATGTATGGACCAAAAGTGTCACCTTACTATGTATGGAAATGCTCCATCCAAAAGCATCTGTTTTTTTTTTTCTTCTCTCAAACGGATCTTAGATCAAAGTTATTGAGTGCTCTGAATCTGAACAGTGAAACGCTGGGATGTCACTTCTTTTGTCTCCCTAATATCCCTGGAAAATCTGGTTAAAATTGACGATACTAGCAGCGAGCCTTTTTCTCTGTCGGTTGCACAGATTCCTCACTGCTTTCACAGCTGTCTCGCTCACAGGATGCGGCTATAGTTGGAAAAGAACTGCTGTGATCAACTCAAGTGTAAAGATGAGAAATGAGAAACAAACGGATAAACCAATACATAGGCAATTTGACACCACCAGAACCAACAGTGGGGGGAAAAAGAAGAAAAAACTGTATAAAGAAAAAAGAAAGTATTGTAGTGGGACTGCATCTATTCACACGAAAGCCAAAACCCAAGCATCACACAATCTGATATGCTAAATTGCAAAGCTGTTTTGAGATTAGGCTATATCAGTCAATGGTATGTCAACTGACTTCTGCATCCTCTTGGATTTCCTTTAAACTCTTGGAGACAAACTTCCTTGATGTTCCACTGGAGGGACTTTAAAATCATTATCGTAGTTGACTATTATAGATGTACAGCTAAAACAAGTATATATACATTTGCCACCATCAAAGATCTTGGTTAGGTACCCCTCATGTCATGTTCTCTCAACTGTTGTGTCTTGGGCTGCTGTATCAAACCCCATTTTGCTTATGTTGTGTTGCCGTGACCCTATCATTTGTTTGATTGACATAATTTCTTTGATTGACTGATAAAAACAACCAATAAAACAGTAGATATAAATGTGGTTCTTATTGTAAAACCTGCCAGTTGCCCACAGTAGTACATAATAGCTATAGACGAACAATAGTAAAAGTGTTTTTTAGGAAAACAAGAGCCAAGAATTAAAAAACATTTAAAAAACATAACTGAAATAAGGTTGTCACCTTCGCCTTGTGTTCTTGTCATTCGCACAGAGGCGTGTCATTAAATGCACATTAGGACACTCCCAGGGACTCCGCTGGGATGCTGTTGGTGCACCTAAAACCAACCACATGACAAAAAAGAAAAACAAATCAGAATTTACACTCTAGAATGAAAAATACATCTAAAATGGCTATGCCACATTTGAACTTCAAACCCAGGATTATGGTCTGGACTGATGTGTTTTTCTCTGGTTCGATAATGGAGACGGGTGGGTGGGGGGACAGAGGGACAAAGTGTCCATTTGTCCATCC
This sequence comes from Oncorhynchus nerka, assembly GCF_034236695.1. Classification (NCBI taxonomy): domain Eukaryota; kingdom Metazoa; phylum Chordata; class Actinopteri; order Salmoniformes; family Salmonidae; genus Oncorhynchus; species Oncorhynchus nerka. Next base: position 54,265,022 of record NC_088400.1, on the reverse strand, counting down.
CTGGAGGCCTGAGCATCCTCGCCGAGAGGAGTCAAAGTTTGAGCTACCTAGTGATCGAGACAGAGATGGCATTAACTCTTAATCCCTCGACGAGGGAGACGCTTGAATCATTTATTAAAAACTTGCGACGGCCGTACTAGATGTCACATCATGTTAGCCCTCACCCGGACCAACCCAGGCAAAAAGGTAGTCGCTGTTGTCAGACGTTGTCGCACAGAGTGTGCAGGGCAGGTTCAACCCTTGTCACTTTACACGTTGTCATGAGAGGAGAGTGAGAAACAATTGGCCACGTAGACTAGAGAGGGTGGAGGGGATTGCGGTGACCTTGAAGGGGTGGGTGTGTGTGTGTGTGTGTGTGTGTGTGTGTGTGTGTGTGTGTGTGTGTGTGTGTGTGTGTGTGTGTGTGTGTGTGTGTGTGTGTGTGTGTGTGTGTGTGTGTGTGTGTGTGTGTGTGTGTGGGCACTTCCGTCATTGCCTACAATTTGCCTGAATAATATTGTTTATGAGTCGGAAGGTTTTAATAGGTTGTTTTGGATGGACAGCTGCTGTGGTTGGCGGTTGACCAGGACTAATACTGGGCTAGGCTGCAGTGGACTGCAGTACCTGGGGCCAGATGCCCTCTGATAACACACCGGGGTCGTGTTCATTAGGCATCAAAGAAGAAAAACTGACTGAAACAGGGAGGGTCTGTTCTTGTCCAGTAAGAAAACCTCATATTTGTTCTGTACAAAAGGTTCTACATTGCATGGCCTAATGAACATGACCCATGGTCTCCTCACCATGGTCATTTAAGTCAGACACTGTGACAATCTCCAGATCGCCTGTAAATGTGCAAGTGGGCAGGCCTGATTCAAATCTGAAGGGAGCAACCGAAGAATAGAAAAAAGTCCTTTGATTTCCGGCTACCTGAAAAATATGTTCTGTGAGAAAACAACATTCCCCAGCAACCAGTCATAAATACGTCACATCAGCCTAACAATCAGCAAGTGCGTACATTTTGTCATTGCGCTGTTTCCAGGGATCAGTCACTAACGTTGATATATTACAGACCAATAAGCATCCACGAGCAACAAACAGTTATTTATTGCCAACAAAAGACTCTTCTCATACATTGAACATTGGCGTAACACTTTCTTTTTCAACTAAAATTGAATTAATGTTTAAACCAAGTACAATTTCCCTCACAATTAGAGGGCATTGCTAGGTTAAGAGCTTTCATTTATCTGCTTAGGAATTTCCAACATGAGGTATCTGTGGATGTTTCCTACCGTGATTTAGGGACTCACATCTCCATATGTGCTGAAAAACATTGAAGGCCTTAGATCAAGATGGAGCATCTCTGTTTTTTTTTCGTGTGCGTGCGCGTGTGCGTGTTTCTGTTTGTGTCTCTCTGTGTGTGTTTGTGTGTGTGTCTCTCCCTGTGTGGGTCAGTGTGTGTGTGTGTGCACGAGAACTTGCCCGTGCCTGTATTAACAAACGATGTAGCTAGCATAAACTGGGACTTAGACCTACTGTTCCTTAGGCTAACATCATGATCTGTGTCCCTAATTACCAATCCCAGAGCACTTCAAACCAAGGGCCATCATTTCAAGCCCTTTGTCCAGCGTACTGGGGCCTTAATGTTGTTCTAACTGTAATACTAGTCTCACAGTCAGTGATGTTTCAATGATATACAGTCAAACGCATAGTAACGTCATTATTACAACAATCAATGCACTTATATACATGTAAGTAATTTAATCAACCAAATTACAGATATCACAATTGGTCCTTCCTGTCTCTGGAATGTATTGAACAGGAACTCTGTGTTTTATCTCTGTCAATGATGAAAAGCGGTTGAGGGTAAATCTACTGTGTACACTAGAAGTCACTACTCAAGGGTAGACGGAAATTCCGTTTCAAGTCAGTTAGCGTTCAAGCTAGGTGTGATATTCAACGCAGTACACAACACAGTGCCAATCATTCATCTACAGTATCATTTTACACTGGCTCAATCTTTTTGGTCGGCAACTAAACCAAAATTGTCCTTGATGTTATTCATCATCAATCAACAGAAAACAGTATTCACTCTCCTCTACCCTCCTCTCTTCATTTCCAAAATAATTTGTTGACGGCCGGTGCAGTCACAGGACCCATCCGGCTCCAATCCAAAACATCCAGAGGTCACCATGATGGAGAGCTGTCTGTGGCCCCAATCATAACACCTGCCTGGTCACAGCCCCGTGGTCTGAGAGGGAGACTGAGTCCCAAATGGCACCCTATCCCCCATATAGTGCCCTACTTTTGACCAGGGCCTATAGGCCGATAGCACGCAATGTAGGGAATAGCGTGCCATTTGGGACACAGGCCGGGGAGAGTCGTTCATTCGCTGCACCCCAGCATGTAGTGCTAATGCTAATGGACTCACAGCAGTCCAGGCTACAATGGTTATTTCAGGCTTAATTCAGCCATTAACATTTCATTAATGCACTGTCCTACTGCTCGCCTGCCTGCCTGCATGACTGCCTCGTGGTGCTATTGATGAACGCCGGGGAGAAATGCTCTCACTCAAGGTAGAGTTTATCACGTGTGACACATCCTCTTTCACACGTTTCTTTATCTAGCTCTTTCTCTCTCGTAGTACTGTGCATGTATTCAAGTGTGTACTCTGTATTGTATACTGTATGTCCATGTGTTCCATTACACATAGGTGGTGAGTATATGTGGTGAGTATCTACGGTGAGTATCTATATGCATGTACACATGTATGTGTATATGAGAAATGTTATCGTACACTATGCTTGGCGCATTGCGAAGGTCACGTAATTAATTCAGACAGCTAACAAGCAAACTCACATTAGGACGCGTTTCTGTACTACTATGGGATGTGTAGCTAGCTATATATTCAATACAACAAAACGATTTACGTAATATTGTAATTGCAAATCATGTGTATTTAATGTTGCTCTGAATATATTAGGGATATATTGTATATAATTATTACTAATTACGGATTGAGTAATTATTACCTAATGCCAGCCTTTTAAAATGGTATACATTTGTAAACATCAAATCTGTTTCACTTAATTGTGCTTTTTGACCATACTGGCATGATAATGTCAAGTAAATGTATACGATACTTATATGCAGTACAAGTCAAAAGTTTGAACACACCTGCTCATTCAAGGGTTTTTCTTTATTCTTACTATTTTCTACATTTTAGAAGACATAAAAACTATGAAATAACAAATATGGAATCATGTAGTAACCAAATATATTTCATATTTAAGATTCTTCAAAGTAGCCACCCTTTGCCTTGATGACAGCTTTGCACACTCTTGGCATTCTCTCAACCAGCTTCATGAGGTAGTCAACCAGAATGCATTTCATTTAGCAGGTGTGCCTTGTTAAAAGTACTGTACATTTGTTGAATTTTTTTCCATCTTAATGCGTTTGAGCCAATCAGTTGTGTTGTGACAAGGTAGGGTTGGTATATAGAAGATAGCCCTAATGGTAAAATACCAAGTCCATATTATGTCAAGAACAGCTCAAATAAGCAGAGAAACGACAGTCCATCATTACTTTAAGACATGAAGGTCAGTCAATCTGGAAAATGTTGAGAACTTTGAAAGTTTCTTCAAGTGCAGTCGCAAAAACCATCAAGTGTTATGATGAAACTGGCTCTCATGAGGACCGCCACAGAAAAGGAAGACCCAGAGTTACCTCTGCTGCAGAGGATAAGTTCATTGGAGTTAACTGCACCTCAGATTGCAGCCCAAATAAATGCTTCACAGAGTTCAAGTAACAGACACATCTCAACATCAACTGTTCAGAAGAGACTGTGTGATTCAGTCCTTCATGGTCAAATTTCTGCAAAAAAAAACCTATTAAAGGAAACCAATAAGAAGAAGAGACTTGCTTGGGGCAAGAAAAATGAGCAATGGACATTAGACTGGTGGAAATCTGTCTTTTGGTCTGATGAGTCCAAATTTGCGATTTTTGGTTCCAACCGCTGTGTCTTGGTGAGATGCAGAGAAGGTGAATGGATGATCTCCACATATGTGGCTCCCAGCGTGAAGCATGGAGGAGGAGGTGTGATAGTGTGGGGTGGTGCTTTGATGGTGACACTGTCAAGGCACACTTAACCCGCATGGCTACCGAAGCATTCTACAATGACACGCCATCCCATCATTTGTTTTTCAACAGGACAATGACACAACACACCTACAGGCTGAGTAAGCTCTATTTGACCAAGAAGGAGAGTGATGGAGTGCTGCATCAGATGACCTGGCCTCCATAACCACCTGACCTCACCCAATTTAGATGGTTTGGGATGAGTGAAGGAATAGCAGCCAACATGTGCTCAGCATATGTGGAAACTCCTTCAAGACTGTTGGAAAAGCATTCCAGGTGAAGCTGGTTGAGAGAATGCCAAGAGTGTGCAACGCTGTCATCAAGGCAAACGGTGGCTACTTTGAAGAATCTCAAATATAAAATACATTTTGTTTTGTTTAACACTTTCTTGGTTACTACATGATTCCATATGTGTTATTTCCCAGTTGTGATGTCTTCACTATTATTCTACAATGTAGAAATGTAGAAAATAGTTTTAAAAAATAAAGAAAAACCATTAAATGAGTAGGTGTCCAAACTTTTGACTGGTACTGTATCTGTGCACTAATGAATGAATATAACCAAGTGGTTGAAAACAAGGCCAGTTCACAGGGTTTTGATATGATCAATATTTATGATCTCATCAAATTCCAAGGTTCACAATATAGTATTGTTTATTTTGTTTAACATGCATTGTTTGCAATGCTTACATTGATTATCTGTGCATTACTAGGCCAGTATAATACCCTAATAGGATCCTTATAGGATCTTTGTGGGGAATAGGATCCGTATGGGGAAGTAGCAAATTACAGAATGATGGAAAGTCCTACTCATGTGAAAATGGTTTTTTTGTCATTGCCAAAGACAATGACAAATCCAAAAGGATTGGCCATCACACTTTTTTCACTAAAGCATATTTAATTGGTTGTTCTGGATTTCACCACCACCAAAACCAAATGGCACCCTATTCCCTTTGTCTATATAGGATTCAAGAGTCAAGAGTAGTGCACTTTAAAGGGAATATGGCGCCATTTGGGACGCAAGCCAAAGGTACAAGCACTCATATGGCTCCACTTAGGAGTGAGTAAAAAATGATCTTTCTTATGTGGGCCATGTTGAGTGATGAATGTCCCTGTTTATCAAATGTGTGTGTGATATATGAGATGGGCTGATAATCAACATTTAGTTATGCCATATGCTTAGACAGGCATGCCAAGCACTTAGGTACAGGACTGTTTGCATGGAGGTAGTAGGGCCACTTTCCAAATCACAGAATTTGGAAAGTGTGAGTCAAAGTCATGGACAAAAAAGTCTGAGAGATTGACATTCATGGATTTTATCAATGTGAAAGAACAACAGCAACAACAACAAAAACATATAGGAAGACATGTAAATAAGGTTTCTCAAAATAAACCTATGCAAACCACAAGATTAAAAAAAATAAAAAAAAATGTTTCTGTGAAAAGGATGTGCTTGGAATGTAGCCTTATTCAGTGGAAGACTATGCCGAAACAGTTACCTCACCTCTTATCACATGGGTAGATCAAAAGGTACCATGTCACAAAGGGCATCACCAGAAATGTCAGAATAGTCTGATCAATGCCATTTGAGCATCATACAGCTTTCCAGTACTGTTGGATTGAATGAGCCATGCTGTGAAACAGAACTCCTGCCCTTCAAACGTTCTGGCTGTCTGGAGTTATTTAGATACAGTCCCAAATGCAATCCACATGCCAAAACTACAGCACCAGTAGCATTAGACGATTGGTTTTGTAAACCGCTGGCAAAATGTCTCTTGGACATTGTGTGGAAGGTAAACAAAACAGCTGGTAGCCTGTGCCAAGCCCAGGCCCAGAGCTAGCATCTTCATTCGACGATTGCCAACAGTTACGGGAACATTTCGAGCAGTTTGGACTCAAAGGCTGCCATGATGTTTGTAGAAAAACTGGCACAGAGACACTTATTGTGGGATAGGATTATAGTTTCATGTGACTGAAGAATTTAATATTTTGCAAGGGCCCCTTTTACCTGATGGTGTACAGCACTGCCAAGGACTCTGGTTGTGGTGAATTTATACAAATGTGCTGGCAAAACTTGTGCATAGGATTTCTCTAAGACAATGTGCTTTTGAGTTTAAATGCTACTCAAATAATTACTATTAAAACAGAGAGATTAACAAAAATGTAATTAAATCGTCGTCCCCACGACACACACACGCACACAGTAAATATCTCTATGGCAGGTCCATTTGATATACTCTGGGAGTTTTGCTGATACCTCCAATGAATCTCACATGGACAGGAAGTGACTAGAAGCTTTGAAGGTCCGTGATTTCAGGCATGGTGTATTTATCACTTCAACCTGTATGAAGCCATGGTCAGACAGCCATGATCAGACAGCAAGGAGACACAGAGAGAGAGAGAGAGAGAGAGAGAGAGAGAGAGAGAGAGAGAGAGAGAGAGAGAGAGAGACCAGTGAAGGAGGAATGTTAATCACACCTCAGAAAGAAAAAGGGAACATGTGTGACAAAGGAAAGGAAAGGATGGAAAACACATGTCCCATTTCACACGTACTTACCTTTCCCTTCAAACTCCCGCCAGACTAGGGGGGAAAAACAGCACAGGTGGAACCCTTTAACGTGTAAATGTTTGATGAAGGATGCCAACGCTTTTGATATCATTTACACAAAGCACACCTTGAATAGATTGAGTTGTGGGCAGCGGTGTTAGGCCAGAAGTTTTTCTAAGAGTGTTGTCACTGTTTAGTTTTTCTCTTTCCTCTTGGTCCATACTGTGCTTGCATGCACCGGCCATTTTAGGTGATACTAGTTCGCTTTTATACTTTTTATAGCTCAACTTAGACCGATGAGAAGCTTAACGGAGAAAACATAGGCACTCTTGGAAGGATACTTTAAAAATACACTTGTATTGGAGTTGAAAACTTACGTTTCTGACTGAAAACGTGTCTGTTTAAGATAAGTGTAACTTATTTCACTTGCCAACCAAGTGTCACATGTTTTGAAGCGAGCAAATTCAAGAACAGAACACTGGCCATTTTATATAGAGAGAGAGAATGACCTCTTTCTAATGGCACATAGAGAATGTCATCTGTCTGCTACATCTAATTATGTGAATCGTTGCCGTTTGAAAAGTGTCTGTATAGGATTAAAAAGGGACATTTATATGCAGAGCACTTTGAAAATTACAGATCCTTCAAAATACTTCCCATAGACGCATCACTTTCCTGGCGCATCGCAATTGCAGTCCTCTTTCGCTAGCTACAACTCGTTACATTAATTTTATGCTTTGGGAGCCAGTCTAGAATGTTGAGTTGAGCAAGCCTCAGTGAGAGAGAGAAAAAAAAGGAGAATTTTATTGTGCCCTCATTCTCGGTTGTAAACATGATTTTCTTTCCACTTTTTTTCCCTATCTATTTTCTGCAAAAGGCACATTCAGAAATATTCGAACCTGACACAAGAGCGACTCTTGTCCTAAAAATACAGCTAAGGCCTTGTCGTTATTGCCATTTTTATTTATAAGGTCATTTTGCCCTGAAAAGACCAGTGTGAAGGCTAGCCATTCAGCAAAAAACATTAGCATAAAGCTGGTGTCAACCCTGAGGAGAGGGGCTTCCTGTCTTTTTGTCTGCAACAAGATGGGAATAGAAACTTAAGACATGTTTCATCCTGCCCCTTCCTCGGACTGCTATGACAGTAATCAATAGGAAGCAAAACTACTCCACGTGAACTGCAGTCAGCTCCGTTTTTAGGAAAACAGTCGCCATCGAAGAAAGAGAGGATGTTGGAGCTGTTGCACAGAAACTGGAAACTGGCAAATCTATAGTTGTAATTACACATGTTCTGAAATGTAGAGTAGCAGTGTGATCAGCTGCTGTATGTGCCGACTGTATTACGGAAATGTTAGGTTGTAACGAACTGGGCTTAAAGTGGGTACTGCACATGTACAATGTACACAGTTCTTGTGCAGATTACACAAAATAGTACAAATGGTTAAAGGTCTGTCATTATTCAAATGCAATATAACTCAATAATGTGTTGGAGACACGGTACTACAGTATCATGTTATGCTATTGCATGATACGACCAATGTCTTTACAAAATTCGAAGCACACAAGTTAGGCAAACTGTTAATGTCTAGACAATCCTGGTCTGTCTTTGATAAGTGTTCTCTCCAAAAACCCATTCCACTTGTTTTTGCCTGTTAAAACAACCCGGATGATTTGTATTCAAAGGCTCACTCTTCTTCACTTGCTCTGGCTTGCTAATTATTATTTGATTGCTCATTAGCCGTTGTGTTCGCCATGTTGCCGTTCTGTAAACAAGACATTTGTGCATCTGGTAATGAAACATTTTTTGATTTGGTGATGTGAAAAGAACAATCACCTCACAGGAATTACCAAAGCTTTGCCAACATTCTTTATTTAAAAAGTAAATTAAACTCTATTTAGAATATACATATGTATATACATTAACTTTAAATATGCGTGCCAGTACAGCTCAAGTTAACTATGTAGATTTTTTTTAAAACGTATGAGAAAAAAACATCATTTTCATTAAAGCTTTAAACCGAACCCCCCCCCCCCCCTGATTTTCTTGCGGTCTCTCCGCTAGATACACCCTGCCTCCCCTCTCTTACGAGTTATGATGTGAGGATGAAGGCTCTTTCCCATGCAGTAATGACTGTATACCAAGATATCAAGGGCCCGCTCATGACAATCCCATTTTCTGTGTAATTTCATGGTTGTCTTCTTGAATGAAGATATTGGCTGCTCTGAGGCAGGAGGTCAGGAGTCTCCTGCTCCATTTCAGTATTGTTCCAGAGCATGTTTCCTTTCAGTTGATGAAAAGTAATTCATCATTTACACCCCTGAATTCTGCCAGTTTTTTTCCCCTTTCTTTTTCTTGTAACAACTTTAATTTATTTTATTTCTCTCTTTTTTTTATCCCTGTGGTACCTTGGCGGTGCTGAAGGAGATAAACAGGTTCAATACAACACCGGGCCAGCGATCCTGGGAGCAGGTTAGGCCTCGCAGGCCCCAGACTAGCCCTTTCTCATGATAGAGTTTGTCACCTCTCTACCTCTGGAAGTCAAATCCTATCAACTCAGGCATCCTTCAGAATCCCCAAAGTGGCTTTGGCACCCAGTGGGGCATGTGAGCTTAAAATTGATTTTCTTTTTCTTTATTTTTTAAGCGATCTGCCAAATTCCCTTAAGGGACGTCGTTGACAGCCAGCAGACCCTCAACCTATCACAAGGGCAGTGCTCGTATAAAAGACACCTAAGGAACTTCCTCCATGGTTCCAGAAGCCAGAGGGGCAGGAGGTTTCTGACATGTTGAGAGAGGGGTGCTGTTGCTAAGAGACCAGTTATTTTTCATCCATGCACAAAACCCCCTTTACCTCGCGCTTGGCCTCCTGACTGCTCTGCCACAGTGAAATTAATTGACTCAAAGGCCCCCCCAAAACACACTTTTAATTATGTTTTGTTTCATCCCCAGCTTCCTGTTGGAAAAGTCCAAACTTCTCGTGGATGGAAGTGTTTCTTCTCTTTCTCTATGCTTTCCTCACTCTCTCGCTTTTCTTCTGAGAAACATTGTTTCTTCGTGTAATCTGATGGAACATCACTCAGTGGTAATACTTGGTCTCTTTTAATCATCTGAATTTCGTAGCATATGCAGGCAAAGGAAATAGATGTTGCAGCAGTGACGAAAAGGGAATGTGTTTGAACATGAATTTAAAGTAAAGCTGCCTCTGGCTGGGGATTGAACCTCAAGCGATTTTTACACTGTAGCCAACCAGCTGGCCTCGGTATGTGTCCAGAGTCCAATCAAGGAACCGTTTAATAACATGAAAAAAGGGAAATCTTGTGAGAGTTAAACACAGCACCTGATCATCCTTGCTCATCAAGACACTGCTTTCCCCGTGACCCTTGTGAATAATATCCCGGTACCGGCTCCCATTGAACCACAGATTAAGTCATTCCCAAGTACTTAAGAATACAATGAGCTAAGATTGGTATCATCAGTATGTTACACCTAGGTTCAGCTATAATCAGAACCCCGCTCCTTGGCATTAAATAAAGGGAAACTTTCTCATAGCAGGAGCTAGTATAGCTCAATCGTCCAGCACCTACATTCTTATAGCCCCCTTCCACCCATCTCCCTCTCAGACCTGATTTGAAGCGAAAGCCTGTATCATATTTTTCTTCATTAAACAATTTTGCTTTCTGTCTTTCATTTGACGGAAATATGCTCATGCCCTCAGCAAACAAACAAACACACACACACAGTTGCCACATCTTGCACGTCTTTGCCTCGGAGCCAGCTAAGGACCCAGGTGTCACTGAAGAGGCTAGGAGGGCATCAAGAAGGGAATAGCTCCTGAAGTTGCTGTGCGTGAACAAATCATGTGAGCTTGTGCGTTAAGGAAATACATGCACAGATGGATTTAGGGGGGGGTACAATTAGATATCCTTCAGCAAAATTAAAGATAGTTAGCAGATAGCGGACTTTTAGGCCAGGATTTTACTACAGTTGTAGTGATGATTTTAATTGGCTACATATTAAGTAATGTAACAGTGAGATACCGTGGTAGGCCATACAACTCATGTTTGTATATTCTTTACATTTACATTTACATTTAAGTCATTTAGCAGACGCTCTTATCCAGAGCGACTTACAAATTGGGTTTAAGTGTACATCTCCTGTTTTGGTTGCAATCTTTTTTTTTAACACTTGAATAGTCTTTGAAATGAATTAGGCTGAAGTAGGGCCTAGTAGAGTTGCCTGTACCTGAGCCCATTTCTAGCCCTATAAATAGATATATTATCCCTCCAGAGGCTTCCAATCCTACTGCACAGCTGTGGGATGCAGATTTGTTTTAAGAGAAGCTGTGCTACCTGTTATATGGGGCTGGGGAGATGAGCAGCGTCAGGTAAATGATTTTCTGCTTTGCATGACGGGATGGGCTGGGGCATTAGGAGAGAGCCTGGGCGAGACTGGGCTCCACAGCCTGAAACACACACACACACCACAACCTGGCCACACACACACACACACACACACACACACACACACACACACACACACACACACACACACACACACACACACACACACACACACACACACACACACACACACAGCTGCCTGGCCCTCTTCCCTCTCTTGTGGAGACATTCGCAGGGTGTGATGCCCATTAGGCCTCCTGCGCTAGGTTAGCCGTCTCTGCATTACCGACTCATTTCATACATTAAGTGCTTTACCTTCAGGACCGGCCAACACTGTGAAAGCTGTTTGGACTATATCTCTCCCTCTCTCAACATGCTCTCTGTTGCTCTCACCTCAATCTCAACCACTACCGTGCTAAGTTTCACTTTATCAGAATGGATGAATAGTACTGGAGGAGCGCCAGTGGGTTTGGTACTCAGGCTCTGTGGTGAGGTTTTAGTGGAGTCATATTCCAGTAGGAAATAGCATGGCTCTGGCTCAGAAGCTGGTGTTTCATGCAGGTATGCTCTCCCTAATAGATTTAACACTGGCAACATGCTGTTGGTGGGATGCACACTAACCTCCATCACCTCACCATGATAGCCAACAAGACGCATGTAAACAGCTAGTTAAGTCTTCCCCTTATCAGTACTTCTCTTACAGTTCTCTACTTCCAACTGGATATTTCCAAGGTAATATCATTCCGGCTTATCATTTTAAACTGAAACTTGATTCTCTTGCTGACTTTGTGTCATAGCGGAGCGATAGTGCTGCTGAGGCACAAGTGTCTCGTTGTCTATTCTCACGGGATGCCAGGCAGTGAACTTGCCGTAGCTGCCATGTGCTGTCCTGCAGCAAGCCAGCAAGCCATTCACAATGCGATTGTGTCGTCGCTGGCCCGGTGTTGTATTGAACCTGTTTTTCTCTTTCAGCACCGCCAAGGTACCACAGGGATAAAAAATTAAAAAAGAGAGAAATAAAATAAATTAAAGTTGTTACGAGAAAAAGAGTCTGACATTTTTAATTGAGGTGGTCTTCACATCCCTGCTCTTTTTGGATCCAGTCACTGTCATCTTGTACTGGAGCAGAACTATGGCTTTAGGCGGGAAAGTGGGAAATGCGACCCCCCCCCCGCAAAACAGAGATAAAAAAAATGTAATACTTCAACATTTTCCACAGCTTCTTTCATCATTATTCAAAAATTAGTTTTTAATGCAATGAGTAGTTCCAATCATGTTAAGGTCTGCATGATTCAGATAGTATCATAATTACAATTAGATTACATTACCGCAATCAGAGAAAGGGTATCGTTAAGAGAAAGAATATAAATTGCTTTAGTTTTACAAGTACTGAGCAAGCAAAAATTTGAATTAATCTCCATCTAAACATCTTCTCCTCTTAGAGAACTGCAAAGCATGCTAGTTTCTTCCAGGCCATCAATACAAATTAAGGGGAGAAGTATGAATTTTCTGAGGGTCTTAACATTTAAGTTTTTTTTCTTCACGCTAGTAGCCTAACTTACATTCTGTTTCTGAGTACTCGGGCACTTTTGATAGTGAGGAACTTACTCGCGAGTAAGATATAATTCATTAGCCTATTTTCAATAAGAGTCCTTCTCCTACCTCTGTGTGTAAAAAAGCGTGAGTGAATCTGTCATCCATGTTAGCCAGCAACGTCCTCCCCAATGTCCTCTAACGCCAAAGTGTTTCAAGAAAGAAAGCAACGGTTGAGTCGTAACACACTCAATGTGGATAATCCCAAACTGCGGTACATAAAAATAGAACCATTACTTGTAAGGGATACATAATACCCTCAGTCAACTGCTTGATCAATGATTAGGACGAGTAAAGCAACTAAGCACCGATGGATTAAGTCTCCAGTTCGTCCCAAAGCACCCTATTCCCTATATAGTACACTACTTTTGACCAGGGCCCACACAGTATTCTACAGTTACCATTAGAGTTGACAATGCTTCTCAGCTTCTCAGATAATGTGTTGTTATTATCTACACAAATGACAGCTCCATGCCTCTTTGCTCTTCAGAGTGGCTGTATTTACATGGACGGAAGATATAAAACAAGCGGTTCTGTATCCATGACGAGGAGCAATTAATAATAGAGATGATTGGCTCGCTAATGCTTCAAATCTGCATAACTTTATGGGTTTGCTACTACTGAATACGTCTTTATATCAATTACCTTTTTCTGCTATCCTCTATTTCTACAATCTCCTTGCAGGACCACAGTTTGAGATTAATGCCTGCTTCTAAATTACCACCCATGCTACACATTTATCAGCTACCAGAACAATCCCGCACATTTATCCCTCCACTAAGTGCCAGAATATTCATGAATATAAATTGTAATTTTGTCTGAGTCCTATTGATGAAATGGGATTTATTTCGTTTTGCACATAACTTTTTTTATCATGTGTTTCCATTTAACAATTTAGGAGTATTTTATCTGTTGTGGGATAGAAAATCACTTAACTTCTTTGTAAATGCAGATTAATATGTAAGGTAAAATAGTATGATGCATTATCGTTTCACAATGCGATTGTGTCGTCTTTATTTGTACGCCATGGTGCATAAGCTAATAATACAAACCCATTCAAGACTTGACATTCAGTAATGATTAGAGGAGTAAACTAACAAAGCTCCTGAATAAAATGACTTTCTAAATCAGTACAGCTAGAGAAAATAAGAAAAACCTCAGTGGGTGAATCCCAAATGGTGCAGAAGGCACCCTGTTCCCTGTATAGTGCACTACTTTTGACCACTGCCCCCATAGGGCTTGGGTCAAAAGTAGTGCACTATATGGGGAATGTAGGGTGCCGTTTGGAATGCATCCAATGAATTTTGGTCCTTGTGCATGCATGCTCAACACCCTTCTTAATAAGCCATTAGGAAGGAGTGAAGATGTTATGAGAATGCGCTCTGGCCTTTGTTCTGCGTCTGTCATGGCATTGACTTCCTCTGACACGATGCTACAATGCATGACGGATCAAAGTAATTAAAGTTCCAATAATTTACCTTCCTCTGTTCCGTGTCAAGTCAGCTAGCTAGACAGACCAACCCGGGCTCTCTGGCCATTATTGATTCCCCTAGCGCCATCAGAGCATGATGCTGAAACAGAAGTGTAGGAGTTTTACAACTGCGGCCTGGCCAAGATAAAGCAATGCAGTGCGAGAAAAACAACAACACAGTCAATAACACAATAGAAAAATCTGTATACAGTGTGTGCAAATGAAGTAAGGAGGTAAGGCAATAAATAGGCCATAGTGACGAAGTAATTACAATTTAGCAATTAACACTGGAGTGATAGATGTCCAGATGAGGATGTTTGCAGTAGAAATACTAGTATGCAAAAGAGCAGAAAAAGCAAAAACAATTATGGGATGAGGCAGTTGACAGTTGGTTGGATGGGCTATTTACAGATGGGCTGTGTACAGCTGCAGCGATTGGTAAGAAGCTCTGACACCTGATGCTTAAAGTTAGTGAGGGAGATATAAGTCTCCAACTTCAGCGAAGTTTTTGCAATTTATTCCAGTCATCGGCAGCAGAGAACTGGAAGGAAGGGTGGCCAAAGGAGGTGTTGGCTTTGGGGATGACCAGTGAAATATACCTGCTGGAGTGCATGCTACGGGTGGGTGTTGCTATGGTGACCAGTGTGCTGAGATAAGGCGGAGCTTTACCTAGCAAAGTCTGATAGATGACCTGGGGCCAGTGGGTTTGGCGACGAATATGTAGCGAGGACCAGCCAACGAGAACATACAGGTCGCAGTGGTGGGTAGTATATGGGGCTTTGGTGACAAAACGGATGGCACTGTGATAGACTGCATCTAATTTGCTGAGTAGAGTGATGGAGGCTATTTTGTAAATGACATCGCCGAAGTCAAGGATTGGTAGGATGGTCAGTTTTACGAGGGTATGTTTGGCAGCATGACTGAAGGATGCTTTGTTGCGAAATAGGAAGCTGATTCTAGATTTAATTTTGGATTGGAGATGCTTAATCTGAGTCTGGAAGGAGAGTTTACAGTCTAGCCAAACACCTAGGTATTTATAGTTGTCCACATATTCTAAGTCAGAACTGTTCAGAGTAGTGATGTTAGTTGGGCGGGTGCTGGCAGCGATCGGTTATGGAGCATGCATTTTGTTTTACTAGCATTTAAGAGCAGTTGAAGGCCATGGAAGGAGAGTTGTATGCCATTGAAGCTCATTTGGAGGTTTGTTAATACAGTGTCCAAAGAAGGGCCAGATGTATACAGAATGGTGTCGTCTGCTTAGAGGTGGACCAAAGAATCACCAGCAGCAAGAACAACGTCATTGATATATACAGAGAAAAGAGTCGGCCCAAGATTTGAACATTGTGGCAGCCCCATGGAGACTGCCAGAGGTCCGGACAACAGGCCCTCCGATTTGACACACTGAACTCTATCTGAGAAGTAGTTGGTGAACCAGGCGAAGCAGTCATTAGAGAAACCAAGGCTGTTGAGTCTGGCGATAAGAATACGGTAATTGACAGGGTCAAAAACCTTGGCCAGGTTGATGAAGACGGCTGCTCAGTACTGTCTTTTATCGATGGCGGTTATGATATCGTTTAGGACCTTCAGCGTGGTTGAGGAGCACCCATGACCAGCTCGGAAACCAGATTGCATAGCGGAGAAGGTACGGTGGAATTCGAATGATTGGTGATATGTTTGTTCACTTGGCTTTCGAAGACTTTAGAAAGGCAGGGCAGGATGGATATAGGTCTGTAACAGTTTTGGTCTAGAGTGGCTCCCCCTTTGAAGAGGGAGCTGACCACGGCCACTTTCCAATCTTTAGGAATCTCAGACGATACAGAGGTTGAACAGACTAGTAATATGGGTTGCAACAATGGCAGCAGATAATTTTAGGAAGAGAGGGTCCAGATTGTCTAGCCCAGCTGATTTGTAGAGATCCAGATTTTGCAGCTCTATCAGAACATCATCTGTCTGGATTTGGGTGAAGGAGAAGCGGGGGGGCTTGGGCCAGTTGCTGCGGGGGTGCAGAGCTGTTGGCCCCAGGTTGGGGTAGCCAGGTGGAAAGAATGGGCAGCTGTAGAGAAATGCTTTTTGATATTCTCGATTATCGTGGATTTATCACTGGTGACAGTGTTTCCTAGCCTCAGTGCAGTGGGCAGCATGGAGGAGGTGCTCTTATTCTCCATGGACTCTACAGTGTCCCAAAACATTTTGGAATTAGTGCTACAGGATGCAAATTTCTGTTTGATAAAGCTAGCTTTAGCTTTCCTAACTGACTGTGTATATTGGTTCCTTACTTGCCTGAAAAGTTGCATATCGTTGGGACTATTCGATGCTAGTGCAATACGCCACAGGATGTTTTTGTGCTGGTCAAGGGCAGTCAAGTCTGTAGTGAACCAAGGGCTATATCTGTTCTTAGTTCTACATTTTTTGAAAGGGGCATGCTTATCTAAGATGGTGAGGAATTACTTTTAAAGAACAACCAGGCATCCTCTACTGATGGGATGAGGCCAATATCCTTCCAGGATCCCCGGTCCAGGTCGATTAGAAAGGCCTGCTCGCAGAAGTGTTTTAGGGAGCGTTTGACAGGGGTGGTCGTTTGACCGCAGACCCTTAACGGACGCAGGCAATGAGGAAGTGATCGTTGAGATCCTTGTTGAAAACAGCAGAGGTGTATTTAGAGGGCAAGTTGGTCAGGATGATATCTATGAGGGTGCCCATGTTTACGGATTTGGTGTTGTACCTGGTAGGTTCCTTGATAATTTGTGTGAGATTGAGGGCATCTAGCTTAGTGTAACGGCTGTCGTCGGGAGAAAGAGAGGACCAACGTGGTAAGTATTCATTGTAATTTAATAAAGAATGAATACTAAAACAAAAACAATACACGACAAACAAACAGTCCTGAACAGTGCAACAAAACACAGAACAGAAAATAAACACCCACAACTCAAAAGTGAAACCAGGCTACCTAAGTATGATTCTCAATCAGGGACAACGATTGACAGCTGCCTCTGATTGAGAACCATACCAGTCCGAACACAGAAAATCCCAACTTATAGAAAAAAAAACATAGACAACCCACCCAACTCACGCCCTGACCATACTAAAACAAAGCCATAACAAAGGAACTAACGTCAGAACGTGACACTTAGATTGTAGGACGGGCAGGGTGTTAAAAATATCCCCGTTTAGGTCACCTAACAGTACGAACTCTGACGATAGATGGGGGGCGATCAATTCACATATGGTGTCCAGGGCACAGCTGGGAGCTGAGGGGGGTCTATAACAAGCGGCAACAGTGAGGGACTTATTTCTGGCAGGATGGATTTTTAAAAGTAGAAGCTCTAATTGTTTGGGCATAGACCTGGATAGTATGACAGAACTATGCAGGCTATCTCTACAGTAGATTGCAACTCCGCCCCCTTTAGCAGTTTTATCTTGACAGAAAATGTTGTAATTGGGGATGGAAATTTCAGAGTGAGAGGGAGCGGGAGGATGGTAAGGATGCTTATGTTACTCACATGCACCTATGTTAATTAAATGTATCCTGCTATTAATGGGATAGTTCACCCAAATTACAAATTTGCTTAAGCAGTCTATGGCCAATCAATGGAGAGTCTATGGATAAACATAAATTGTTCGTTGTCCATAGACTGCTTTTAGGGTAAGGAATCAAATAAGGGATTTTGAGATGTGGCTGAACTACCCTTTAAGTTGCTAGAGTGGCTAGTGTCTGTATCATTTTGTCTCTCTCACCTTGTTTAACTTTGGAATCCCAGAAAGACTCAGCTTTACCCACAAATCCACAGGAGATTTAGACATACAGATTTAGACATCTTGCCCGATGATTTTGGAAACTTAGGGATTGTAAAAATCACTATCAGCTATGAGGAAGGAATAATTCTGTCTGGTGTCTCGGAGTGGGATTGACGTGCTGCTTCTTATAGAGAGAGACTCCACGTGTGTCCTAGCTTTATGAAGGCCTATAATCAAGGCCTAGTCCGAAAAACGTCACTCTACTTTCCGTCTAGGTTATCCCGTTCAGGCTCTCCACCAGTTCTGTAACAGTAGACATGACAATGTGACATTGTCATCTCGATTTTCAGCAGGTTTGAGTGGTACGGGGGGGTAAGCCTTTAAAAAGGAGCTCCCTCCTCTCCTCCCCTGATGAAAGCTAAACGGTGAAGTATTCCTGTTTTCTGGTGTGATTAGTGTGTCACACATTTAAAATGCCATATTAAGTAATCCCATCCTTCAGGCTTTACTTTACATCCTCCACAGGTATTAACTTAGAGAATAATCCTAAGCTATTTGGAAAGTAGAGGGGATGCATATAAAGATCTGGCACTTCATGTTTCAAATTCGATCTGCCTGGTAGGTGTGATACTCGACTGCCGTAGAAGAAGACATATGCAGTACAGATAGTGGTGGAGCGAAGCAGGGTAGCTCTAGTTCTTACTGCTACACAAACTAGGTTCTGTCTGATACATCGTCTGTGCAGAAGCTTTCTTTAAACCTTAACTTTGGTTATCTCAAAGATTTAGGAGAGCTTTGTGGGATATGTAATGATGTTCAAACTTAAATTCGTGAAATACTACAAATTAGACAAATTCATAAAATACTACAAAATCCTTGTCATCATTGCAAATAAAACATAGGCCTTCTGTTACAAAGTAAATCATCACATCACCAGTACACATTGGTGAATTGTGCGTACTACAATATATTTTGTTCTTCATACAAGCATCAGATATTATGTGAGATGGTGAGGCAATAACATTGTATTCCTCTTGGAGAGGAGGTCAAAGCCCTGTGGCCCTTGAATCGCTAATTACCATCATATGAATGTGTCATGTTATTCATTATTTCTGGTCACATGGGCTGCTCCTGTCTAGACAAACTCATCATTTCAATGCCTATGGTTTCTTTTTTGACTGGGATCAGATCACTGTTGCTATTGGGGATCTCTACCCTCCAGGCTGTGAGTATGGGGTGACGGGGGCAAGTTACATTCATTTTGGTTTATTGTAGCAGCAGTCAATGGCGACTAGCTGGATTCAACACAGCACGTTATCATTATACTACCATACCATATTTATAAAGAATCTTATTCATGGTAGGCAATAGTATTATAATTATAAAAAGGGGAAGGTTTTATGAGCAATGTCAGTTGTTCAGTATCTTGTCTCTCTCTTTCTGTCCTTCGCTCTCCCTATTCCTCTCTCCCCCTCTCTTCAGGGCAGTAGTCTTGTTTTTCTTTTTTCAGATTCAGTACGAAGAAGATCTGGCAGATGAGGCTTAATTCCCAGAAAACAAATACCCATTTGGGTTCGTTGCATCACTGAACATTGTCTATCCACCATTGGCCTGCTACATTTTAACCCGGGGCACCAAAAGACCACAAGGCAATGGTGTAACTACAGCACATGTTACCACTGTTTGCAAATATTCTGTCACTGATTTTTCATAATTATTGTATAGGAAATGGTTTCATTAAGGAAGGAAACTTTTCATATAATTTGCAACACAGTATATTTTCTATAATAATTGTTTTGTTAATTTTGTCAACAGGCCTTAACAGAATACTAATTAGTCTATACAGTTTACAACGGGTACTCTAATCTTACACTATTTTTATACAACCGAGACTAAACAACTAACATGGAAAGCCATGCTACTTCATATTTGTCTCTGACAATAAAAAACGAATATGGATTACGCTGTTTTATTCAATTTCCATCGCTAAAAGCTCAGCTCAAATTCATATTATGAGCATATCTGCTCGATTGGATGATTCAAACCTCGACCAACGCTTACACCTGCTTGAGGGAATTAGGTTGAAACCTTAGTAAATGTTTAAACCTGTCAAACAAATGAGATAAACGCATTCAGAACCTGCTCAACTGTTCATCAGCTTAATTCCATCTGTGGGAATCATTCCCTTCCCTGCCCACACCTGCGCAGCTACAGCTAGGGTAGTCCCTAGTCCCTGCAACTGACTTCCTGAGTTTCTTGCAAAGAAAATCTCTCAATGGTGGGCGTTGAGGCACAGTCAAAGGCAATAAAAAATCTGATGCAAGGTCATGAAGCTCAGTCCATGCACTCAAGACTGATACTATTAGCCTAGAGAGGGCCAAGTACTGAGCCCTGACTCCCCCTGTCCCCGCTATCCATTATTAAAGCAGCCAGTCTAGCCTCCACTGTTCAGGGGTGTCAGATGGGGGGACTGATGAACAGAGCAGAGCAGAGCGTGGCCCTGCTAAAGACAGTAAGCGGATGTTAACTTCCCACTGAGAGAATTTCTCCAGGTCGAATGCAAAACGTTCCACTAATCATCCGCGCCATGAAAGTGCCAGCTGCGGCCCGTGGTAGGATTATCATTCTCATAGACCTCGTATCGAGCTTTTAGCTAAATGAAAAATCTGCCGTAGCCTAGGGAGAAGGCAGTGAGAAGATAAGAAGGAAGAGTGTTTACTAAGAAGTGAGCAGGGAGAGTCAGTGCAATTAGGGAAAAGAAATCCTCCCTTCCCTTCTTCTGTGAAGTAAAAATCGTATATAGGAAACCATTACGGTTTAGTGAGGGAGACGGAATGTACACAGGGAAAATAAGACTAGAGAGAGAAGACCAATGCATTTCGTTTGTGACAAGTTCTTATGGGTTCATTAATTTAACATTTCTCTCTCTACCTTCCGTCCTGAGGGCAGAGCAATGTGATTTGTTATTCTATTGTTCTTGAGTTGCTCCCTGCCTTCCTCTTTCTCGGTCTACGCTGCGATACTCCATTAACACCCAGAGTCATAATCCTCTGTCTTAAACTACTTTGGAAATAATCAAATTGCATTGCTTAATATTGTGCCTAGGATTGTCACCATTGACTGACACCTTTGTTGCTACAAATGAAATAATCAGTTTTGAAGGCAAGGCGGTGTGATTGTCTCTCAGGGGCTGGAAGGAGGGGTGATGGGGGTGGGGGTCGTAGTAATCCTATGAGACACTTTGGCCTAGTGTTGCGCCGGCTCTCACCTAAGGGTAATGGATCTCTATTAATCCTCTATTACTGACATCTGTAAAAACTGAGCTTTGAGCCAAACATGGCTAACAAGGGCAATGTATTTGGAAGTCACTACTACGGGCTCCCTCCGGACTGTGGACTCTCATTAGGCCATTCTGTCTGTCCGGACACAGGAGGGAATACTGAAATAACAATTAAAAAGAGGCTCTGACTGGCTGCAGTCACCCCACCGTTACATAGAGCCGTTAGCTAGGGGGATTGGGACCAGGCCATCCTTCGGGTGCCCTTCTGGACCAGTTGATCTTGACCACAGCCAGCTCTCTGATCTGTCTGGAGACAATGGATGCGTCCCAAATGGCACTCTACTCCTTATATATGGCACTACTTTTGACCTGGGTGTCATTTTGGATGCACACAATGTCACTGCGCATGAAAAGGCAGCTATGTGGGAAAGACTGTGTTTATTTTAACCCCATAGCTAATTCATTTTGAATAACTCTTGATTTGGGTTGAGAGAAATGGAAATGGAACCAAAGTGGTTGTTGGAGGAACAAGGACACCTACAAATGTTGTACAATATATATATATATATATATATATATATATATATATATATATATATCTTAGAGATATCATGAAGTCGTCCTTGATTTCTGATGCTTTTTGGTTCCATCTTAATCAAACAAACCCTGGTCTTTGTCCCAAATGATTCCCTATATAGTGCACTACTTTTGACCAAGGCCCATAGGGCTCTACTGCACATTGTGGGAAATAGAGTGCCATTTGAGACACAGACCAGGAGTCTCTGGATGGACCGAGACAATTCTGCATCCTTTCTAAGGGAGCTCTGCACTCTGTGTTATTGTGATGAAGGAAGACATTGACTGGGTTCGAAATGGTACCGTATTCCATATTTAGTGCCCCTATGGACCCTGGTCAAAGTATTCCACTTTGGAAACAAGCTATAGTGTGAAGAAGTAGTTCAAAGGGATTACTGTGATTATCACTTAAAGGGATCGTTCACCCAAATTACGAAATAACATTTTGGTTTCCTTACCCTGTAAGGTATGACAGCAAACCATTATTTGGTTTAGTTTCCCTGTCACTGTTTTCACATGCTAACCTTTTAGCATTTGTGGCACAAATCCTATTAAAGTCATGGGACCGATTTTATCATTTTCACTCATAATGTTAAAATCGTCCACGTGACTTTGTTGAGCTTCACAATCAATTTTAGATACTTTCTGTTGATTTGGAACTGATGAGTGAAAAAGGAAAATATCGGTCCCATGACTTGAATGGGATTTGTGCCACAAATGCTAAAAGGTTAGCATGTGAAAACAGTGCCAGGGACATTAAACCACAGCATGGATTGCTGTCATACATTTAACAGACGCTCTTCTCCAAAATGAGCAAGTAGGGTTAAGTTCCTTGCTTTAGGGAACATCTACAGAGCTTTCACCTATTCGGTTCAGGGATTCAAACCAGCAACACTTCAGTTGGGACCCAACACTCTTAACCACTAAGCTACCTTGTCTATGGACTGCTTACACGGTAAGGAAACCGGTGCGTCATTTTGTAATTTAGCTGAACTATCCCTTTAACACAGAGGCATAAGATAGTGGTAGTCTTGTTCTACATTATTTGGATCTTGACATGGACCATTTATTTTTGTTTTGCTTTGGAGAGGGAATTCAGGGAGGGAATTGGAGCTAAAGTCAAAGTGTGTAGGAGATTCCAGACAGACACTGGGGAAACATGGTCTTAATTCTTTTCACATTCTATGATGATTGATTCCGCTCCAAAGTTATAGTTTTGGTTTAGGTAATTGGTTGAATGTTGCTCTGGGCGTTAAAGTGGACAATAGATCCTCTGAAAACCATCAAACCTTTGGTCAAAAATAGACCATAATGTGACATTTCAATTTACTATTTTTTTTTTTTAAAGTACGGATTGAATTTGTGTATTCGTCCATGAAGAGGTTACAATAAAGAGTGGGTACCATCCATTTTCCTTCCCCAAAAGGCAAAGCCAACTCTAGGTGCCTTGTTGAAACACAGGAGCCAGCCGGATGCATACAGTCCCCTCTGTTAATAAACCATTCATCCCCCTGACATTTCTGTCATAATGCTTTAGATAAAATACAAAAAAAGCAACCCGACTTAGAATAAGTCCATCACACTCGAGCTCCCTCTGATGCTGACCGTATGTAGGCTGTCAAACAATGTAGCAATACTCAGTGTGATGGCGCTTAATCCAATTGGCATTGAAGCCAAACTTGTAAACTAATCTATGCATTAGCCCGGCTGGCACAGCGAGCACACTTGGTCCTCTGGAACCTGAGTTTAAGAGCTGTTTTGCAGCGAGCGATAAGCACGCCAAGCCCTTTGGAAGAAGGTTTAGCTTCTATTCTTCTCCAGTGCGATCGTTCCTAGTACATTTATCATTCTACCTGTCTCAGAGACCTAGTAAAGATTAAGGTCAGCCGAAAAAGAGCCTCCTTCTCCAGTTCTTTAAATACTTTTAAAATTCACAAGTCAAGAGGCTTAGGCTTTCTTAGCCCAAGTTTTTTTCCTAACAATGAGATATTCTAATATGTAACATAAGAATAGCTGACAGGAGATTTTTTTTTTTTTTTACTCCTTCTCTATTTCACCCATATCAAAGTCAAATACCCGTACAATTTGACAAGGGAAAGACACATGCACCAGGCAGACCTGACGGACGTAAATCCTACCCAATCACGTCACATGCCTGTTTTTCCAGCATTAAAAAAAAGAGGTCCACTCAGTCACTCACTGCATCTGTCCTTCCGCATCTTCCCCCCAAAAATAAAGTAGGAATGAATCTTTGAATATGCAGAGATAGAGCCACTGCATATGTGGTTGTTTGATAGGATTTTCAGCAAAGGCCCCTCTCTCTTTCTCTCTCTTTTGGTCTATTATGCCAAGTCGGGCATTCTCCGAGGTATAACTGCTGCCATATTTTCTAAGTTGTGTTAGTTCCTTTTTATCACTGAATTCATTCAACTTGAGCTCTTAAGCCTAAGGCACTACAGACCTGGTAAACAGAGTAAAGACTGATGACAATGTGGAATTTGTTATTATATTATGGGCTCATAGAATACAAGGTCCCATGTAGCCTTTGGCAAATATGATTCCACAAAACAAAATGTGTGCTACTGTGTGATAAAAAAAAAAAGTTGAAACATGCTATACGTCAAACGCTATGTAAATAAGTAATACTGTGTGAGTATATTATACTAGTCAATACATTATCAAGAAAGGTGTACATTATATCAGGATTCAGGAGTGATAAACAGCTAGAAATGGGCAAGTTAGAACTCAAAATCATAGTAATGTGGATAGCATTTCAAACTGCCATTGCTTTGGGACTTGACATGCTATTTTGGTGATTGAATCCACTGAATATCCAAAGACTGCCTTCAATTGTGAGAGTTCCCGTACTTCTAAGAACCCATTTCAACCCGTGTTGTTTAGTACTGCGTGCATGAGTGTATGCTTTCTAGACTGCTGAGTGGAATACAACAACTGGAGGTTCAATATCAAAGGACGCTAGTCCTGATTTCAAAGCACAGAGAGGATAGAGAACAAAGTCTGTTTACAGAACAGGGATTGTGTGAATTGGGCGCGTCGCTCCTCGCTCCCATCTAGGAAACAGAAGAAGTGCTCCAGGGTAGTGTGTACATATATTTCGTAAAAACTCTCTTTGCTTTGCGGTAGTTCATCTCTATACCACTACTGTACTGTAAATCCCTGGCTATTATGTCCAGGACTGCATCTGACTGCAATATCATTGTATGGAGACAGAAATGCCTTGCAGTCTTGGCTCCTATCCATTAGAGCACTATGTAAAAAATGTCATCCTTTACACAGCATCGAGGGATAGGTTTTTGGATGAATGTCAAATATTAGTATTTTATTTTAAGTACTTTTTCTCTGGGAATTTAGCATAAGGTCAACAGTGCCCTGGACTGCAAAGACTCTAGAGTAATGCACTTGCGTAACTATGCATATTTATCTTTATATGTTGGTGTTGTTTCAAAAATAAAAATGATTGAGGAAAGAGATGCATTTGATCGATGCCCATTTAAAATTCTAACTTGATCAAACTATTCGCTGATACTGCAAAGGTCCGTCACTCACTGCAACCAATTATCAATGTTTCAATTCTCAGATCAATCAACACATTTCTGAAATACTTCAATATTCGGGAAGCAGCCATTTTTTTTTTATTGTGACCTTAATTAAATCTAATAAAAATGTACATCTTAAAGGTACAGTGGAGTCCAAAAGGATTGACACCCTTCATAAAGATCAGCAAGAATTACTGTATAAAGTAAATAATTCTAATACTGAACTACATTGTGTGGTCAATTTTTTTTACTGTACACTGATGCAATTGCTCAGAGAAGAGATTATGTTTAACAACAACAACAACATTACTTACACCCCTGTTTCCTTGTGAGGATAAAGACACTGAGCCGTTTTCTAAAATGTTTTATGAGTTGGAGAACACATTGGGAGGGATCTTAGACCATTCCTCCATACAGAATGCTTCCATATCCTTGATATCCTTCGTCTGTGCTTACAGACTGCCCTTTTCAACTAAAAGCGCAGGTTTTCAATAGGTTTCACGTCCGGAGAATGAGATGGCCATTGCAAAATGTTGATTGTGTGGCCAATTAACCATTTCTTTGTGGATTTTGATGTGTGTTTGGGGTTATTGTCTTGCTGGAATATCCACTTGCGGCCCAGTTTCAGCCTCCTGGAAGAGGCAAACAGGTTTTTGGCAAACATGTCCTGGTACTCGGTAAAGTTCATGCAGCTGTTGACACTTAACAAGGGCCGCAGGACCAGTGGAACCAAAATAGTCCCATAAAAACAAATATCCACCACCATATTTTACAGTAGGTGTGTCAAATCAAATCAAATCAAATTTATTTATATAGCCCTTCGTACATCAGCTAATATCTCAAATTGCTGTACAGAAACCCAGCCTAAAACCCCAAACAGCAAGCAATGCAGGTGTAGAAGCACGGTGGCTAGGAAAAACTCCCTAGAAAGGCAAAAACCTAGGAAGAAACCTAGAGAGGAACCAGGCTATGTGGGGTGGCGAGTCCTCTTCTGGCTGTGCCGGGTGGAGAGTATAACAGAACATGGCCAAGATGTTCAAATGTTCATAAATGACCAGCATGGTCAAATAATAATAAGGCAGAACAGTTGAAACTGGAGCAGCAGCACGGTCAGGTGGACTGGCGACAGCAAGGAGTCATTATGTCAGGTAGTCCTGGGGCATGGTCCTAGGGCTCAGGTCCTCCGAGAGAGAGAAAGAATTAGAGAACGCACACTTAGATTCACACAGGACACCGAATAGGACAGGAGAAGTACTCCAGATATAACAAACTGACCCTAGCCCCCCGACACATAAACTACTGCAGAATAAATACTGGAGGCTGAGACAGGAGGGGTCAGGAGACACTGTGGCCCCATCCGAGGACACCCCCGGACAGGGCCAAACAGGAAGGATATAACCCCACCCACTTTGCCAAAGCACAGCCCCCACACCACTAGAGGGAAATCTTCAACCACCAACTTACCATCCTGAGACAAGGCTGAGTATAGCCCACAAAGATCTCCGCCATGGCACAACCCAAGGGGGGGCGCCAACCCAGACAGGATGACCACATCAGTGAATCAACCCACTCAGGTGACACACCCCTTCCAGGGACGGCATGAGAGAGCCCCAGTAAGCCAGTGACTCAGTCCCTGTAATAGGGTTAGAGGCAGAGAATCCCAGTGGAAAGAGGGAAACCGGCCAGGCAGAGACAGCAAGGGCGGTTCGTTGCTCCAGAGCCTTTCCGTTCACCTTCCCACTCCTGGGCCAGACTACACTCAATCATATGACCCACTGAAGAGATGAGTCTTCAGTAAAGACTTAAAGGTTGAGACCGAGTTTGCGTCTCTGACATGGGTAGGCAGACCGTTCCATAAAAATGGAGCTCTATAGGAGAAAGCCCTGCCTCCAGCTGTTTGCTTAGAAATTCTAGGGACAATTAGGAGGCCTGCGTCTTGTGACCGTAGCGTACGTGTAGGTATGTACGGCAGGACCAAATCAGAGAGATAGGTAGGAGCAAGCCCATGTAATGCTTTGTAGGTTAGCAGTAAAACCTTGAAATCAGCCCTTGCTTTGACAGGAAGCCAGTGTAGAGAGGCTAGCACTGGAGTAATATAATCACATTTTTTGGTTCTGGTCAGGATTCTAGCAGCCGTATTTAGCACTAACTGAAGTTTATTTAATGCTTTATCCGGGTAGCCGGAAAGTAGAGCATTGCAGTAGTCTAACCTAGAAGTGACAAAAGCATAGATACATTTTTCTGCATAATTTTTGGACAGAAAGTTTCTGATTTTTGCAATGTTACGTAGATGGAAAAAAGCTGTCCTTGAAATGGTCTTGATATGTTCTTCAAAAGAGAGATCAGGGTCTAGAGTAACGCCGAGGTCCTTTACAGTTTTATTTGAGACGACTGTTCAACCATTAAGATTAATTGTCAGATTCAACAGAATATCTCTTTGTTTCTTGGGACCTAGAACAAACATCTCTGTTTTGTCCGAGTTTAAAAGTAGAAAGTTTGCAGCCTTCCATTTCCTTATGTCTGAAACACATGCTTCTAGCAAGGGCAATTTTGGGGCTTCACCATGTATGTGGTTGTTTTCTGCTCATGCATTCTCATTTTGATGCCAAACCCACCACTGCTGTGCATGGGCAAAGAGCTCTGAGAAATGATCCGAGTGAGGAAACAGCGCCCCTGCTCCTTCACTCTGCGGTCCAATTCATCCCAAACCATCTCAATTGGGTTGAGGTTGGGGGATTGAGGAGGCCAGGTCATCTGATGCAGGACTCAATCACTCTCCTTCTTGGTCAAATAGCATGGAGGTATGTTGGGTCATTGTCCAGTTGAAAAACAAATGATAGTCCCACTAAGCGCAAACCAGATGGGATGGCTTTTCACTGCAAAATGCTGTGATAAACATGCTGGTTAAGTGTGCCTTGAATTCTAAATGAATCCCTGTGTCACCAGCAAAGCACCCCCACACCATCACACCCCCTCCTCCATGCTTCACGGTGGGAACCACACATGCGGAGATCATACGTTCACCTACTCTGCGTCTCACAAAGACACAGCGGTTGGATCCAAAAATCTCACATTTAGACTCATCAGACCAAAAGACAGATTTCCACCGGTCTAATGTCTGCTGCTCGTGTTTCTTGGCCCAAGCAAGTCCTTTCTTCTTATTGGTGTTCTTCAGTAGTTTTTTTTGCAGCAATTTGACCATGAAGACCTGATTCACTTAGTCTCCTCTGAACAGTTGATCATGATGTGTCTGTTACTTGAACTCTGTGAAGCATTTATTTGGGCTGCAATCTGAGGTGCAGTTAATTCTAATTAACTTGTCCTCTGCAACAGAGGTAACTCTGGGTCGTCCTTTCCTGTGGTGGTCCTCATGAGAACCAGTTTCATCAAAGTGCTTGATGGTTTTTGCAACTGCACTTGAAGAAACTTTCAAAGTTCTTGAAATATTCCGTATTGACTGACCTTCATGTCTTAAAGTAATGATGGACTGTTGTTTCTCTTTGCTTATTTGAGCTGTTCTTGCCATAATATGGACTTGGTATTTTACCAATAGGGCTATCTTCTGTTTACCACCCCTACCTTGTCACAACACAACGGATTGTCTCAAATGCATTAAGAAGGAAAAAGGCACAACTGTTAATTGAAATCCATTCCAGGTGACTACCTCATGAAGCTGGTTGAGAGAATTTGCAAAGCAGACATCATGGGTGGCTACTTTGAAAAATCTCAAAAATTAGTTTAACACGTTTTTGGTTACTACATCATTTCAAATTTGTTATTTCATAGTTTTGATGTCTTCACTGTTATTCTGCAATGTAGAAAACTGCAAAAATAAAGAAAAACCCTTCAATGAGTAGATGTGTCCTATCAGACCTCAGGATAAGACCCAGATGCAGACACTTAGTTACAAAAACAGGGGGCAGGCAAATGACAGGTCAAGGGCAGGCAGAGGTCAGTAATCCAGAGTGGAGTCAGAATGGTACAGAACGACAAGCAGGCTCAGGGTCAGGGCAGGCAGAGGTCAGTAATCCAGGGCAGTGTCACAAGGTACAGAACGGCAGGCAGGCTCAGGGTCAGGGCAGGCAGAATGGGGATGAAACCCAGAGGACAGGCTGGCCGACGACCCAATGAATGTGCAGAAAGTCTTCCAGAAGCGGGACGAGAACTGAGGACCATGGTCAGAAACCATGTCCACAGGACGTCCATGTATCCTGAAGACGTGCTGCACCATAAGCTGAGCCGTCTCCTTGGCCGAAGGTAGCTTCGGGAGGGGAATGAAATGGGCGGCTTTGGAAAACCTGTCGAGGAGTCTTGTTCTGAGCAGACAGTGCAGCCCCCCCCCCGAGGGTAGCTGCCAGCCATGACGTAGGAAGTACCCTGGGTCTGAGGGTGTAGAAGCGGGGCAATAGCGGAGTGAAAGCAAAGCGCATCCGGCTTAACTTGGACCCCGGGTGGCAGGAGATGATGAAGATGATCCGGGGTAACAACAGGGTCCATCGAGCTTGCCTGGAGTTGAACTGCTTGGCGTTGGGGAGATATTCCAGGTTCTTGTGATCTGTTCACACTATGAATGGAAGTTCCGCCCTCTCTAACCAGTGTCTCCACTCCTCCAAAGCCATCTTCCCCGCGAGTAGTTCTTGATTCGCCACGGCATAATTCCTCTCCATGGCATTAAGGCGATGGGAGAAGAAGGTGCAGGGATGCAGCTTAAGGTCCAGGGCAGAACGCTGGGTCAGGACGGCCCCCACTCCAACATCCGAAACATCTACCTCCACCACGAACTGACGGGACGGGTCCGGATGGATCAATATGGGAGGTGTGGTGAAGCAGTGCTTTAGGTTCAGGAACGTCCAGTCAGCAGCTGGGCACCACGTGAATGGGACCTAGGGAGAGGTGAGTGCTGACAGGAGGGAAGCCAGGGTATTGTAACTCTGGATCAAACGGCAATAGAAATGGGAAAATCCAAAAAAAAAACGTTGCACCTGCACTCTGGACGTGGGTTAGGGCCAATCCACCACTGACCTCATCTATCTGCACATTCCCAGTCGCGATGATGTATCCAAGGAAGGAGATGGTGGAGCGATGGAACGCACATTTTCCGGCTTCAGGAGACATTGGGGAACTTATCAGATGTGGAGAACGTGTTCTTGAGCTGAGAGGGAAAAGACGAGAATGTTGTCGAGGTAGACAAAACACAAACCGGTTCAATATATCCCAAAGAATGTCATTAACCAGGCCCTGGAACAAAGCAGGAGCGTTGGTCAAACCGAATGGCATCACCAGGTATTCGTAGAGTCTGCTAGCAGTGTTGAAGGCTGTCTCCACTTGTCACTTGTCACCTTCCCATATCCGTACCAGGTGGTAGGCATTCCGCAGGTCTAACTTAGAGAAGATATTGGCCCCCTGAGCCGAGGTGATGAGTGGTAGTGGGTAGCGGTTCTTAACCGTGATGTCATTGATACCCCGGTAGTCGATGCACAGCGGGGGAGGCAGAAGGACGGAAACCCCCTGCATTCAGGGAGTCCTCGATGTATGTCTCCATAGCCTTGGTCTCCGGACATGAAAGCAAACACAGCCATCCCCTTGGTGTAGTGCCCGGGAGAAGGTCGATCCCGCAGTCATAGGGTCGATGCGGAGGAAGCAAGTAGCCCGGGCTTTGCTGAAAACTTCCCGAAGATCCTGGTACACCACGGGAACGGCAGAGAATTCTGAGGCTTCTTCCGAGTCCACAAGAAGATGTCCCAGGGCAGGCTGCAGGCAATGGGCATGGCATAACGGGCTCCAGCCCACGATAGTTGTTCGTCTGGAGACAGCCTTGCTCTGCAGAGTCGCATCGGCTCTGAAAAAGTTGAGTCGGCACACCTCGGAGACTCTCGGGTGAACTCGGGTAAGCTCAGATCCTATCGGGGACATAGAAGCAGGGGACTTCTAAAGTTCCTCAGAGGCAAGGTGGGATCCTTGGATCAGCAATAGGGACCGAAATCAGACCTCCTCTCCCTCCTACATTCCCGTAGCTGCCCATCAATCCAGATGGTCAAGGCGATGAGCGTATCGAGATCCATAGGCAGCTCCCGGGTTGAGAGCACCTCCTCTAATAATCCATGAAGGAATGTGTCAAAGAGGGATTCCGGGTTCCAGGCACTTGCGCAAATCAACTTCATAGTCCGCCATACTGTAAGAGTCTTGGTGATGCTGGAGTAACTTCCGAGCAGCCTCTCTCCCGGGCACAACGGAGAATCGAAAACCTTTACCAACTCAGCCCCGAACTCCTCCAGGCTGAAAAACACCACAATAGCTCAGGCGAGAGCCCTCCCAGACATTAGCGTTATGAGATAGGCTATCTTCGAGCGGTCCGAGGGGAAGGACGAGGGCTGCAGCTTGAAGATGATAGAATACTGGGAGAGAAATGCCCGAAAGGTTCCTGACCCTCCAGTGAAGCGTTCCGGAGGAGGTTAGCGGGGTTCTCGGGAAGCCGGGTGGCCTGGAGAGACGCACTGCTGACAGCGATGTTACTGGGGGGCTGGGAGGCTACAGTCGTGGCCTGCGGCCTCACAGATAATCCACAGAATTGCTCCAGCAATGTATTCAAGGCACAGTCATGGCGATCTGCCAGGGTCTGGAATCCGCCCATAAGACCTCAGAGTAACTCCTCGTGTCTCCCAATGGTGGCTCCTTGGGAGGAGATGGAGTTGTGGAGCTGGTCCGAGTCTGCAGGGTCAGTCATGGCCAGTTCGTATTATCAGACCTCAGGATAAGACCCAGATGTAGACAGTTCGAAGTAACAAAAGTTTATTACAAAAACAGGGGGCAGGCAAACGATAGGTCAAGGTCAGTAATCCAGGGCAGTGTCACAAGGTACAGAACGGCAGTTAGGCTCAGGGTCAGGGCAGGCAGAATGGTCAAAACTGGGGGAACTAGAAAACAGTTACTAGAGAGAAAAACATGAGTACGGAAAAACGCTGGTAGACTTGACGAGACAAGACGAACTGGCAACAGACAAACAGAAAACACAGGTATAAATGCACAGGGGATAATGGGGGAAATGGGCGACACCTGGAGGGGGTGGAGACAAGTACAAGACAGGTGAAACAGGTCAGGGTGTGACATGTCCAAACTTTTGACTGGTACTGTATATATATACTTTTTTATTTTACAAAGATGTTGTGATTGCATATGTCTTCACACCCCAGAGTTAATACTTGGTGGAAGCCCCACTCACAACCATTACAGCTGTGAATTATTTTGAATAAGATTCGACCTGCTTTGCAAAACTCTTAGGGCAACATACTGTACAGGTAACTGCCGAAATAATGGAAACCCTTAAGTAAATGAGAGATACAAAGTATATTGAAAGGAGATGTTTCCACACAGGTGTGGTTCCTGAGTTAATTAAGCAATTAACATCCCATTTTTCTGCGGGTCATGTATAAAAATGCCCAGTTGTCCATTATTTTGGCTACCATGGCTAGAAGAAGAGATCTCAGTGAGGGGTCTCAAAGGCGCATAGGGGGTTTAGAAGGTAGGAGTGTGTGTGTGTGTGTGTGTGTGTGTGTGTGTGTGTGTGTGTGTGTGTGTGTGTGTGTGTGTGTGTGTGTGTGTGTGTGTGTGTGTGTGTGTGTGTGTGTGTGTGTGTGTGTGTGTGTGTGTGTGTGTGTGTGTGTGTGTGTGTGTCAGTATCTAGATCTTTTACCCAAAGCGGTGCTTGAGACAGCGTTTTCCACCACCATCAATGAAACACCAAATGATGGAATTTCTTGTAGAAGGACGGTCTCTCATCCATCTAATAGAGTTCCAGACAGTTGTAAAATCTATGCCAAGGTGAAGCTGTTCTGGCGACTCTTGATGGCCTAACGCCCTTTAGCCATCATTGTAAATAAGAAATTATTCTTAAAGGGAAACTTCAGGATTTTGGCAATGATGTCCTTTTATCGAGCATGAAAGCAGATAGCGCAATGCCTGGAAGTCTATGGGTAACGCTAGTAGCATTGACTCTCAAAGCTACCTCTAACTTCTTTCATACTGGACAGAGACATACATATGGTATCCACTAGTTCATCTGACTCTGGGGAAGTAGAAACCCCAAAATATCAATTTAATTGATAAATAAAGGTAAAATTTTAAAAAAGACACTGTCAAGGCATTTTAATATAATTTTTTTATTCAATTTTAAAATGTAATCCCTATTTAGATGACATTTTAGGGCAGCAAAATGTGAAGACTGTGCAAGAGGTGTGTAGACTTTCACTAGGCACTGTATTTAGGTCATTGTATTTGTTTAAGGGATCAAGAGGACTATCTACCAGGAGGAAGAGAGAAAAGCTCAGCAGTTCACCAATAAATATGCCAAGCTGCTTTTTTAAGAAGAAAGGAGAGATTTACATTAGCAGCAAAATACTCTAGAATGTAACTGATATTTAGTCCTAAAGACTAAATAGAAAAGGCCGTTGCAAATTAATTTCCAACTTTCCAGAAATGTATAGAAATTGTGTGTTGAAATCTGGAGACTCATTTCCTCATTCAGACGTGTTAGAATATTAGGCTGGGCTTATGTGATCCTTACAAATACCAAGAATGTGTTAATTTGTACGTAATTGAGTCTCTCATAAGCAAGAAAATCTAATGTTAATTTCT
This sequence comes from Oncorhynchus nerka, assembly GCF_034236695.1. NCBI lineage: Eukaryota > Metazoa > Chordata > Actinopteri > Salmoniformes > Salmonidae > Oncorhynchus > Oncorhynchus nerka. The sequence continues at coordinate 54,231,119 of NC_088400.1, read as the reverse complement.
CTCTGCATGCGCTCACACAACTTGTACAGTCCCATTAAACTGTACTTTTAATATAAATCATTCCCATCTAAAATAAAAGCAATCATTTAATGTTCAAATGGAAACACTGAGCTACTTGGATTTTTAGCTCTGCTGAAAAGTCCCTTTAAGTACCGTAGCTCAACAATGGCCCCTACCCAATCACCTTGAGGCCAAATTTGAATTTCCCATTGAATATTGAACCTTTTTTTTTTTTTTACGCTTACTACCAATCAAATGAAACCTAGCCCCTTCCCTAATTAAGTGTGTGAATATCTGGACACTAATTATCATATTTGTGAGACAGCTAGGCAGACAGGCCTTTATGGCAGGGCTGTATGTTCACAGCTTGAGCTGTGTCTTTCAGACCTGGGTTAAAAGGAACTCCAGCGCATTCAAGCACAGGCCTTCCAGCAGCCTCAAAGAGGGGGGAAACAGTGTAATTGGAGGACAGTCTTGTTATCCCTTTGTTGGTTGCAATTCGAACCCTGATTAGCATTTCGGAATATTTTAAATTATAATCCAGAATTAGGTTTTACTTTTTCCAATTAGTTTGGGCATTAAAGGGAGAGGACAGACTGGGACTCAAGGTTTTAACTTGTTTAGGGTAACTAAAAATGAATACTGTGAATGTGTTGTCAATAACATTTCTCTTTTTTTTTCAGCAATGACAGTTTTTTAGATGATGTGGTATAGAGGTAGAACTTGGAATATATTAGAACATTCCATATTCGTATGTTGGTGCTTCTAAGTACTATTATAATTTAAGCAATAAGGCACGAGGGGGTGTGGTATATGGCCAATATACCATGACTAAGGGATGTTCTTATGCACAACGCATTGCTGAGTGCCTGGACACAGCACATAGCTGTGGTATATTGGCCATATAGCACAAACCCCAGAGGTGCCATGTTGCTATAATAAACTGGTTACCAACGGAATTAGAGCAGTTAAAATCTATGTTTTGTCATAACCGTAGTATACAGTCTGATATACCAAGGCTGTCAGCCAATCAGCATTCAGGGCTCAAACCACTCAGTTTATAATGCTTGAAAAAATAGCAATAATTACAGCCATCTTTGAACATGTATTCTCCTTGATGTAAAATATTTACATTTCACGTTGACAACTTCACAAAGCAGCTCTTGTGGTTCGATAACAAGATTATCAAGAGTGTTTTAATTGACAGTAGTAAGGTTTCCTGTTTGTTTTTTTATAAATAATGGAACGTAAGTAACTGCCATAGCCTGGGCATTGTTGAAAGTGGAGTGCAGCCTGATGTTTTGAGCCAAGGTTATGTGGTCGAAGGGCTGTGTGTGTGAGTGTGCACGTGTGTGTGTGTGTGAGTGTGCACGTGTGTGTGTGGAATAAAGCAGTGGCCCATATCCTCCCAGCACTCCTCTAGTTAATTGGAAACGTACAATGTCGACTCAGCCAATGTTAGGGCCCTAATCAGTGTGAGTTTCTGAAATGAAGTAGGTTTTATTGAAGAGAATTTAAATCACGGGTGACCCAAATTGTTACCATTCATAATGATAATTCATGGGGGCCTACACAATCCTGAGGCTTCGCAAGTCAGTTCCGGGACAAATGAAATGCATTAAGGCACAGCTTGGAGAATTATTATCACTCCAATTAGAAAAATATGTCACATCAGGCACGCGTTGAAAGAAGACACCTTTATTCAAGGTATTACTAAAAAAAAAACACCAAAATAAAGTAGAAGTGAGGGACACTGCCAAGCTAAACAACCTATTCAAGCCATGAGACAGCCACTGTGGCTGAGAGTTCAAGAGCAAGACATTCAGGCTCAAAACCAGAGACAAAAACTAGTGCACTATATAGGCAACCTCACTGATCCAGTACTCACCTAAACCTGATACAACAGGATGTAAGCAGGTAGTGTACACCTCTCAAAGGACAGTTGTATGATGTATTATAGTCACCTCTTACAGAAAACGTCAGCCTTTAATGACAAGACCTAAGACGCCACCCTGTAAGCCACAATACCCTTCGCATTCCCTTGAATCGCTGTGGCTTTTTTCCCTCAAACTGCATTTGTTCCAAGTGTCATATTAATGTAGAAAAGTTTAAGATGTCACAAGTAATCTGACAGCTAAGGTTTTAGTTAAAGCAAACGTCCTCCTCACACTCGAGTTCTATTAGCAGGTCGCCACGGCGCTATTAGTGACACCCAAGTCACTGATGTGTCACCTTAATTTAAAGTTAAGCACTGTGACAGTTTAATAATGTGTAAGATGAAAGCCTAGTGTTTGGATGACACGTCAAACCTTTCTCAAATGGCTAATAAAGAGGGCTTATTGTTTTACTCACACAGTGAGATTCTGTCTTCTTTCTCCCGCTAATGCCTCCCATCTTCATTTCCTCCTAACGTCAACCCTCCTCGGTGATTGAACTGCGACCCTGAACTTGCTTACCTTCTGTGAACCACTGTGTGCAGGCAGGCATGTACGAGTGGTACCTCGACTGTTTGTGTAACATGTTGTTATTAATCCACTGTATTGTTGCGAATACGTACGTAGAGCATTATTAATGCAGACAGCGGTAAGGACATCTTCTTGCATCTATATTTTCTTGACCTTTTTGTTTTTTTGCGATCTCGGCATATTGACCGGTACAGTACAGTGTGAGTACGACACAACAGTGGTAGGCTTGATTACCAACAACGACGAGACGGCCTACAGGGAGGAGGTGAGGGCCCTCGGAGTGTGGTGTCAGGAAAATAACCTCACACTCAACGTCAACAAAACTAAGGAGATGATTGTGGACTTCAGGAAACAGCAGAGGGAACACCCCCCTATCCACATCGATGGATCAGTAGTGGAGAGGGTAGCAAGTTTTAAGTTCCTCGGCATACACATCACAGACAAACTGAATTGGTCCACTCACACTGACAGCGTCGTGAAGAAGGCGCAGCAGCGCCTCTTCAACCTCAGGAGGCTGAAGAAATTCGGCTTGTCACCAAAAGCACTCACAAACTTCTACAGATGCACAATCGAGAGCATCCTGGCGGGCTGTATCACCTCCTGGTACGGCAACTGCTCCGCCCTCAACCGTAAGGCTCTCCAGAGGGTAGTGAGGTCTGCACAACGCATCACCGGGGCAAACTACCTGCCCTCCAGGACACCTACACCACCCGATGTTACAGGAAGGCCATAAAGATCATCAAGGACATCAACCACCCGAACCACTGCCTGTTCACCCCGCTATCATCCAGAAGGCGAGGTCAGTACAGGTGCATCAAAGCTGGGACCGAGAGACTGAAAAACAGCTTCTATCTCAAGGCCATCAGACTGTTAAACAGCCACCACTAACATTGAGTGGCTGCTGCCAACACACTGTCATTGACACTGACCCAACTCCAGCCACTTTAATAATGGGAATTGATGGGAAATGATGTAAATATATCACTAGCCACTTTAAACAATGCTACCTTATATAATGTTACTTACCCTACATTATTCATCTCATATGCATACGTATATACTGTACTCTAGATCATCGACTGCATTCTTATGTCACTAGCCACTTTAACTATGCCACTTTGTTTACTTTGTCTACATACTCATCTCATATGTATATACTGTACTCGATACCATCTACTGTATGCTGCTCTGTACCATCACTCATTCATATATCCTTATGTACATATTCCTTATCCCCTTACACTGTGTATAAGACAGTAGTTTTGGAATTGTTAGTTAGATTACTTGTTGGTTATCACTGCATTGTCGGAACTAGAAGCACAAGCATTTCGCTACACTCGCATTAACATCTGCTAACCATGTGTATGTGACAAATAAAATTTGATTTGATTTGATTTGATTTGAGTCTGTTCTTATAACGGGAAGACAAGCCTTGCCTCTATGCCTCTATCACTGTCAACTCCTGCAAGGCATGTGGCGTCCCAGAAGACCGTTTCCTACATGTGACCATCAGACCATATATACAAATGGTGTCAATAATTTTTCCAGAGATGGCAGACAGCTAGCCTTGTTGAATGTAAATGGCCCAATTGTAAATAGCTCTGACATGTCGTTAGGAGGGAAAGTGACACAGGTTGCTCGCTCAACAGAGACCGATTTCCACAAGCATCGCAAAGCGTCCCCCAGCTACAGGTGGTCAATTTTGGAGGCTTTAAAAGGGCCTGAGGGATCCCACAGTCAAGATAAGCAGGACTATTAAACCATCAAGGCCCAATGCTCACTCGGTGCTCTCTCAGTGCTCACTCAGTGCTCACTCAGTGCTCACTCGGTGCTCTCTCAGTGCTCTCTCAGTGCTCACTCGGTGCTCACTCAGTGCTCTCTCAGTGCTCTCCCAGTGCTCACTCAGTGCTCACTCGGTACTCGCCCGGTGCTCACTCCGTGCTCTCTCAGTGCTCACTCGGTGCTCACTCGGTACTCGCCCGGTGCTCACTCCGTGCTCACTCCGTGCTAGACTCGCTCAGCAGTCCGTTGGTTTTGTTCTTTTATGCGAGAGCTAGAATGAGGTGCCGTGAAGCTTGAAAGCGTGTCTGACATCTGAAGTGTTCTGATAGCTCCCTGCAGTGCTCGAAAAATTAACTTGGGCTCCCATATCAACCCTCAGGAGCTTAATTACATCAAAGAAGAAGGAATCTTGTTCAATTCAATCCAAACAAAAAAATGATCAGTAGTTTTTCAAAGCTTTGTTTGACATTGAGAAGACATGGATGAGAAGAAGGGGGGAGAGGAGAGAGAGAGAGAGAGAGAGAGAGAGAGAGAGAGAGAGAAACGCACATGGGGAATCAAAAGAAAAAGGATAAAAAAAGGCAAGCCAGTCAAGGGTGGCCTGTCAAAATTGTTGGCCTATACATGATGCTATTATAGGGACACATCTAGTTGAAATAAAGTGACCTAACTGACATGGAGGCCTACACGTCTGGAGAAGAGAAGTGGGGAACAGTGGCTACAAAGGTAGCCTTTTTTTCTGCATCCCAAATGGCACCCCTTTTCCCTTTCTCAAGAGCAGTGCACTGCATAAGGAATAGGGTGCCATATGGGATGCAACCTTTGCATGGGCTCCCCCTGACCGTTCTATTGACAAAGATGACAACAGTCCCATGATGCTCTATTATCCTTGACCGCCGAGAAGACATCAAATGGGCAGGGAGCGGTCTGTCAAGAGCTACGAAAGAAAGGGGCCTCAAAAAATACACAGAGGCAACACAGAGCCAGCCAGCACAGAGCTTGTTACGTTATGTTCCACCTAGGTTTGTCAAACCATAGGCTTACTCACTGTGTACACAAGCCTTAAGGGATATTCCTTCCAACAGAAAGAAAGAAAGAAAGAAAGAAAGAAAGAAAGAAAGAAAGAAAGAAAGAAAGAAAGAAAGAAAGAAAGAAAGAAAGAAAGAAAGAAAGAAAGAAAGAAAGAAAGAAAGAAAGAAAGAAAAGAATGGCGAGAAGAAGAAAGGGTGAAGAAGCAAGACAGACATGCTCTTGAATCTCACAACGTTTTCTTTCTTTCGTTCTTCGAGGAGGGGACCGATACTCTGCATATGTTTACGCAAACCTTTACTTTTGCGCTGAAATGCGACAAGAAAAAGAGCCTTTGGAAGAAAAAAAAAAGATCAAACAAACCGTCTCCCCGCTGAACACGAGCCTTCTCTTTGTGATGTTGCAAGTAATTGACGAACACGGCCTCTTCTTTCAAGAGGACTTGTCACAAACTCAGGGTTACTGCTTCTTTAATAATCACTATGAGGATGTCCCACGGGAGCCAACGTACTACCACGGTGGAACTTCACTTTTTCCTTCTTTTCTCCTTAATATGGCATTTTGTATCAAATTAACAGCTTCAAGCATCTGTTTTAAAGCTGTGACCGATTGCCTTCGCAAATATTTACACAGAGTTGGGAAAGCTAGTAATTGAATGCCTTTTGAAAAAGGAGGCCCATGACATCTACAAAAGGCAAACATTTGAAAGGCTTCCGTAAACGTGCATGATTTCTGAAAACCATTCATGCATACGTATACATAGGATGCCGTGCTAAAACAACACCTGTCATGTTTTAGACACACTTAGGCTACGATTACACAGGCAGCCCAATTCTGATCTTTGCCACTAATTGTGCTGGAATTTTGCCAATAATTGGGCAAAAGATCCGAATTGGGCTGCCTGTGTATGTAACGTTCGTCGTTAAGGGTAGACCAAGGCGCAGCGCGATTTGAGTTCATCATATTTTATCAAATGTGAACCAGCAAAAAAAAACAATAAACAATATAACGACCGAAAAGCTTCGTCGTGCAAAAATACATGCAACCAAACAAAGACAAGATCCCACAACTGAAAATGTGAAAAGGGGCTGCCTAAGTATGATCCCCAATCAGAGACACCGATAGACAGCTGCCTCTTTGGGAACCATACTAGGCCAAGAAAGAAAAAGACAACATAGATATACAAAAACTAGAGTACCCACCCTAGTCACACCCTGACCTAACCAAAATATAGAGAATAAACAGGGATCTCTAAGGTCAGGGCGTGACAGTGTAATTGTTATTCCGAACAGTTTCAACAGTTTATTGTCAAATTCATGCTCTTGAACTTATTATGTATTGTCTGCGATATGAATCAACATTTTACAATGGGGAAAAAATCCTGTCTTTCCTGCATATTCCCAGATTCCAACCAGGATTTCTGGAAAACCTGGGCATTTAGTGAAAGTTGCCAGAATTTTGCAACCTTATGTGCGCCATTACTGCCCATGCAAAAAAAGAAAAGGCTAAATATACAGTCTAAATGAATGGTGATGAAATATGCATTCCATATTCTTTAACCTGAAAGCTCAAGGTCACATTTACCTCCATTTGAGCCTTGGGTGAATCTGTTAAGATCATTTCCACTGTGTCTTGTATCATTTGAATACAGCTGAGACAAATGGACAGGCCTGCATTGTGTCAGCGGTGCTGAAGGTATGTATGTATGGTAGCTAGCTTCATTACCATTCACCCCTCTTGGCACTCAGCCACTCCCGGGCCGGGGTCGCCTTTTAATTTATGTCGTTGTGTGTCGGGGTCTTAACTCTGTTAATAGAAGATTATCCATCCCTGTAAAAGTAAAAAATATATCAAAGTTTTACATTGAAAATTATTCAAATGTATTCAGATCTTACTGTGGCAAATATAACAACTTATATTACATTGAATTTAGCTATACATATAGATATTTTAAAAAACGACAGAAAATATGTATTTTTATACTAAAATGTACTTTCTGAGTTTCAGTTTACTTCCTGAATTGCCTGAATTGACATAAAATTGACCCCAGTCCTGCTAAGAAGGTTTGTCCCTCTGAGCCACCGTAGCACACTCTGAGGAAGCCAATACCAGAGACGGAAGAGAAAGCAAGGAATTTCACTGGGTCCTTTTTTTTCTAGTTCATATATAGTCAATAAACTAAGCAGAGGATACCCAGCTGCTATCGCATTGGTGCCTATGGGAGAGCAGACCAGAACTGTGACAATTATTTTCCGTGGTAAACAGCCTGAGTAACACACCTTTATTTGTCCACCATATTTGCCCATACATCTCGGCGAGAGACGTCCATCAGGGCAGGCCCACCACCACTCCACTCAGGAAACATCCCTGATTTAAGACGTTTAGGAAACATCTCAGAGCACCTCACCCAGTCTGGGTCCTCCACCTCCTCCACCTGCTTCTGCATGTTTTTCCCTCCATGTTGACTAGTGTCAAGGGTGTTTTCCCAACATAACTGTCTGTGCGTTTAAATGATGTAATGGAAGAAGTCTCTTACTTCAGTAGATTGATGAGCTGAAGAGCTGCCTGCCTGCTGACTCACTGTAGTTGTAATGGTGGTTAGACGCCCATGGATGAGCTCAGGTTTAGTCACCATGCCATAGGTAGAACATAGACAACACGTACTGCAGTCTGGGTACAGCTGGCATGGGGCATGTAGGCCAGTAATGCAACTTCAATGGTGTAGTTAACCTCTGAAACATAGCATCCTATAGATTGTCAACTCTCTTTTCAGGACATGTCGGGCCAATCAGGACCGGTCATGACCGGGGTTCAAGTGATCCAGCTCAGCCATTGGCCTGAGGGTGAACCGCTCTCCTACTGAGGACGATGGAGGCCCCCCTGGAGTTCAAGCCCATGTTTTCGAACCTAGACCATTGTCTATGAAGAGGAGTCTGGTCTGCCTTCGTCCCCTCTGCTTTACTCCCAGGAGGGACCAAGTCTCTTGCTCAAAGGGTTGGCACCCCTTACACACTGCAAAGCTATACATATATTCTCTGTTTCATAGCTTTTGAATGGGCATTTGAATGGAATCAAACCACCATTTCACTAATCCATATGCTATACAATGTATCAATTAACACAGCTAATGGGAATAATAAGACCCATCAACGTGTTTTATCGAACCAAAGGCCTAGCTTGTGTCTGTCAGATCCGATCAAAATCAGGAACCGCATTCCCTTCCTTTCCATTCGAAAACATGTCTTGAACTTTTTTTAGCATACAGTAGAACCTTTCAAACAGATCCCTAAGCTGCAATGGGCTGCCTAATTTGCTTTGTTCCTAGCTACCTGCCCTGGCCATCAGAAGAAAAGCAGGGGGCCACCAGGGGCCAATATGACCATCTTTTCTCCCATGCACCCCTCTCGCCACAGCCTTTAAAGTCCTGCACTGTGCTGCGCCGGCCTTGATGTTCTCCTTGTACCCACATGCAAAGCTATCATTATCCATGCCTCTTGACAATCCGCCCAGCCATCTTTGTTACGTATGCAGCTCTTTGCCCAGGGCTATGACATGACTGCATGGTTGATCTTGTCTCTTTTACATATCGCACTGCTCTCTCTTTCATTCTTTTTTTATTTGCGAGAGCGTGTTATGTATGTTTGAAACTCAGATTCAAAATACTCGAACTTGGAAAATCTCTTACCTCTCTCTGCATGACATCTCTGCCTCCTTGATCTATTAATTAGGTCTTCTGATAACAACTGTGGCTGTGTTCTACGCGAGCATGTAGACCGAGAACATGAGATGATGATATGTAATGCGTTATTTTAGTACTTTACTTTAGCCTGTTATACTACTGTAGGTACAAGCAAATGACAGTCAAGCTTGTGATGAACTAATTATTACCTCTTACCAGCCACCTACTGCAAAATATAGCCATATATCTGTACTATACATTTAAATGTATTCACAAAACAATAAAGTGCTAACATATTCAGTACAGGAAACATGCAGTCTGAAACCATATGGGCCCTGGTCAAATAGGGATTACAGTGGCATTTGGGACACATAGTGAGTTCAGTTTACTATGTGAAGTACTAATACTACACTGTTTTCCTCTAGGCTATTAGCCATGTTGGGTCACTAACCCAAAGAGCACAGTGAAATATAAATGAGAAGGATTGCTTAGCAAAGCAGAATAATGCCCCAGTCATTAACTGATGCTGCTCCTTATTCAAGCAACAAAAAGCTCTCATTGTAAATTAAGTAAAGAGAGTGGTCGTATTCCATTATCTATATTAGTCATTCTAATGGTCTTGTATTAGTGATGTTGTCCAATCTGTGTTAGAGATAGAGACCGCAACATTCTACTGGAAATGTTAAAAGTGCTGATCTAGGACCAGGTTCACCCTATCCATGTAATCTTATTAATTATGATTTAAAATGTAGAACTGATCTTAGATCAGCTCTCACGCGTAGAGATGCTTTATAAATACAGGCCCAGATTCCTACATATATCCCATATGCAGTGCTCTCCACGTGTAGCTAGCTAGATCGGGCCACGTTTGTAGAAAATAAGCAAATCCCAGAGGAGAGAGTTTTTACACTGACAGGACACTGCTTGGGAAGTCACCTGCTCTCTTCTTGTTCACCAGAGGAGGTAGCCTGCAGCTGTTACATCCAGGCCTCTAATCTACAACAAGGACAAGACAGGACCATGTAGGAGCTCACTGTAGCCTGCCACTGTACACTGGCTGAGTGACACAGTCAAAGAAACTCAGCATACTGTGCATGTGAAACAAAAGTGTTGAATTATGGTTGAACATATGCTCAATGTTAAGTCAACGTCCCCCCTCATACACAACTGTAGTATTGTATTTCCAGTCATGCGCCAATTGTATTTTTCTTCAAGCGATTAATCTGACATTTCGTTTGTTTTAACACATTGTGTCTGAGTTGATTCATATCTCTGTGGTACCTGGTTCTAATAATCTCCACACTGAGTGTACATCTCAAATGGCAGCTTATTCCCTATATAGTGGACTACTTTTGACCAGAGCACTATGGGCCCTGGTCAAAAGTAGTGCAGTATACAGGGAATAGGGTACCATTTGAACGAAAAGCCTGAAACATGTGACCACTTAAATGGCCTGGGGACTCACCGGCCCACACATGAATATATACCATAAAATAGTCTTAACATAAATCTGAGGTCATTATCGGCAAGGTGTTTCACATTATTGAACCCATGGTGGGCTGACAACAGCACCCTATTACCTCTATAGTGCCCTACTTTTTACCAGGACCCATAGGGCTCTGGTCAAAAGCAGTGTAGGCTACTATCTCGGGGATAGACTGCTGCCATTTGGAATGCAGATGATTTTTTTTTATGATTTCGGTGGCAATCGGTCAAATGAACCATTAATAGAGTGGAATCACAAAACTACGAGGCTGTTCCACTGGATGTCATAAGGTGAAAGCACCAATTTGTAAGTCGCTCTGGATAAGAGCGTCTGCTAAATGACTTAAATGTAAATGTAAATGCTGAAACGAACGGGCACTTGTTGTTTAAACCCTGCAGATGTTCTCATTGTGTGATATATGAACGACAGAAACAACTCATCTTTGTGTCAATAAGAATTTTAACAGGAAATCTGGGATTGAAACATCCTTTTTTGGACATTTACATTAAAAAAGTGTTGAGGTGACCACGAAATTGTTGTTTGCATCCCAGATTGCCCCTTTAAGTCATGAGGTAATGAAAATGAGAACTGAGCATATACACTACATGACCAACACCTGCTCGTCAAACATCTCATTCCTAAAACATTGACATTCATATGGAGTTGGTCACCCCTTTTCTACTACAACAGCCTCCACTCTTCTGGGAAGGCTTTCTACTAGATGTTGGAACATTGCTGCAGGGACTTGCTTCCATTCAGCCAAAAAAAGTGTTAGTGAGGTCGAGCAGTGATTAGGTTGGCGTTTAGGCCTGGTTCGTGGTCAGCGTTCCAATTCATCTCAAAGGTGTTCGATGGGGTTGAGGTCAGGCATCTGTGCAGGCCAGTCAAGTTCTTACACACCGATCTCAACAAACCATTTCTGTAGGGACCTCACTTTGTGCACGGGGGCATTGTCATGCTGAAACAGGAAAGGGCCTTCCCCAAACTGTTTCCACAAAGTTAAAAGCACAGAATTGTCTAGAATGTCATTGTATGGTGTAGTGTTAAGATTTCCCTTCACTGGAACTAAGGGGCCTATTCTGAACCATGAAAACAGCCCCAGATCATTATTCCTCCTCCACCAAACTTTACAGTTGGCACTATGTATTGGGGAGGGTAGCGTTATCCTGGCATCCGCCAAACCCAGAATCATCCGTTGAACTGCCAGATGGTGAAGTGTGATTCATCATGGGGCGGCAGGGTAGCCTAGTGGTTAGAGCGTTGGACTAGTAACCGAAAGGTTGTAAGTTCGAATCCCCGAGCTGACAAGGTACAAATCTGCCGTTCTGCCCCTGAACAGGCAGTTAACCCACTGTTCATAGGCTGTCATTGAAAATAAGAAATTGTTCTTAACTGACTTGCCTAGTAAAAATTAAAATAAAAACTACAGAGAATGTGTTTCCTCCAGATTCCAATGGAGTCGAGCATTACACCACTCCAGCTGACACTTGGCATTGTGCATGGTGATCTTAGGCTTGTGTGTGGCTGCCCAGCTATGGAAACCCATTTCATGAAGCTCCCGACGAACAGTTATCGTGCTGACGTTGCTACCAGAGGCAGTTCGGAACTCGGTAGTGAGTGTTACAACTGAAGACAGATTATTTTTACGCGCTGAGCTCTTCAGTACGGCCATTCTACTGCCAATTTTTGCCTATCTAGATTGCATGGCTGTGTGCTCGGATTTTATACACCTGTCAGCAATGAGGTTGGCTGAAATAACCCAATCCACTTATTTAAAGGGATGTCCACATACTTTTGTATAAATAGCGTTCCATCTCCACTATCCTCACAACATAGAAACTCTGTGCTGGCCTACTATTGAGTACTAACCCTCCAAACCGAATGCAGTACAGTACACTTTTCATTCCTTTTTCTAAATCTTTTCACTGTAAAAAATGTATAATTAATAAAGAGTCTTCTCTGGTTTTAATTTGGAGCTAAAATAGGTCGGGAAAGTTTGCTGAGTGAAAGGTAGAGAGTCACATCCACTGGTCACATTGTGGACTCTCTCTCTCTCTCTCAGTGGGGCATCCCACTTTCATGTGGTGAAAACTTGAGCGGAGAACAGAGGGATCCCGGGGCCCGGGCGAGCCAGCAGGATCGACGCTGCAGTGAGGGGGGGGGGGACCAGCGCGGGGAGAGAGCCAGGGCTGTGGACAGAGATAATAAAGTAGAAGCTAGTGCTTCAGAAAGCCACTGAATAAAGTCCCCAGGGAGATATTATTAGGCCTAACTATGGGCCCCAGTCCTGGCCCCCAGTCCTGGCCCCCAGCCCCACCTCGTCGCTCACCAAAAAAAAAAAAAAAAAGCTGTCAGTTTGTTTGTACTGTAACCTCAGAGAAATAATTATTCCGTTTAATTACCATTTGGAAAACCACTGTGATTACGGCTTAGGATGCAGACTGGCTGTGGACTGGCTGTGGTCTCTGGTTGGGGACGTTTTTGACGGACGGTGGGAAGCTCTTCTGACAAGAGCTGTGAAGGGACACAGGCAGAAAAGGACAAACAACTCACACAAGCAATGTTATCACCTTTAACATACATCGCATTGGGATAAAAGACTTTGATCAGTCTTGACATAACTTCTCTCACTTTGTGTGCTTCTCAACTTTCATGTACTGCACAGTGGTTGTGTGGTAATTAGATCTGTGTGTAAACAGTATTTCAAAGAGAAAGAGATTCCTTGAAAAAACCCTTGAACGATACAGTACAGAAACGTACTATATAGCTTAAGTCTGATCTGTTGTTCTCTAGTAGGTTGCAGCTCCCAAGAGGCTCATTTCACTGACACAACTCTATAATCTACAGTACTATATACTGTATATCATCAAGTCTTTTCGTGAAGATTAATATTTACTTTTTGCTTAATGTAACATAAAAGCCATTGTGCCAGTTTAAACTAAATCTAAATTGGCTGCGTTTACACAGGCAGCCCAATTGACCAATTAGATCCGCTCTGAAAAATATCTAATATGAAAAGATCTGACGTGATTGGTCAAAATAGCAATTAGTGGAAAAAAGATAAAAAATTGGGCTGCTGATGTTAACATAGCCATTGTGGTTTTATCCCAAAATGACACACTGTTCTCTAAATTGTGCACTACTTTTGACCAGCGCCCTATGGGAATAGGGCGCCATTTGGGATGCAGACCTCAATCTGAACAATGAGGAACACACCTCTCACATGAGGGGGAAACAGAAATCTCCTTTGATGTTCTGCCAACAGAAAAAGACGGATGTAATTTGTAGATCCGTTGCCGGGTTCTGTCAACGGTTGGAAACCTCTCCCTGTGCCAGCCGGGCTCCTTACAGTCTGTTTACCCATTGTTCTAAAATAGACGGAAACTAGAAAGGTAAGCAACTCTGACATTCAAAGTACACACATAGAGGGGAAATAATCACACAATAAAATTCCCATTTGCACAACAGATTTCAACTCTGAAGTAAACTTTGGCCACGTACACTCAGATGTGAAAAGTGAATAAGTGCAAACTTTTTATAAATGAATTCATCAATCAAATCAACTTTCTTAAAAAAAATAATGAAGTTTAAATGTTCTTATCCATGAACGTGAGACTTCATGAAGATAAGGTCTACAACAGGGTGTTTTGGAAGCACAGGGTCAGCCACAGGGTCAGCCACAGGGTTACCCACAGGGTCAGCCACAGGGTCAGCCACAGGGTTACCCACAGGGTCAGTCACAGGGTCAGCCACAGGGTTACCCACAGGGTCAGCCACAGGGTCAGCCACAGGGTCAGCCACAGGGTCAGCCACAGGGTTACCCACAAGGTCAGCCACAGGGTCCGCCACAGGGTTACCCACAGGGTCAGCCACAGGGTCAGCCACAGGGTTACCCACAGGGTCAGCCACAGGGTCAGCCACAGGGTTACCCACATGGTCAGCCACAGGGTCAGCCACAGGGTTACCCACAGGGTCAGCCACAGGGTCAGCCACAGGGTCAGCCACAGGGTTACCCACAGGGTCAGCCACAGGGTCAGCTGCAGTGCAAGGCCCCTGGATGGAGAGCAGAGTTGTCTCTCCTGCCTTGATAAGTATGTGTTCACTTCCCTTCACCGATTTGAAAGGAAATGACTGGTATAAGAAATATGGTGGACTAGCCCATACTAGCCCATGCCTCCACTAATCCGATGCATTTAGATTTGTGGGAAGTAGTGAACGGGTGATAGGAGATTTTATTGGGACACACCGAGGGCTTAAGTGCCTGATATGGATACTGGTTCCCTGGTTCTTCTCCCCAACCTCCACCAGAACAAGTTGGACCATAATCCTGATCCCTGTGGTAAAAGCCTGCAGGAGCCTCGTCTGCTCCCAAATAACATAATTATGTTAAGATTATTATATGACCTTAGCTAGCTACTTTAATTCAGGGTTTTCCCTCCTTTCTGCCATTTAAAAAGGAGTATTCTCTTCTCTTTTTTTCAGAACTCCTGAACTCGCTATGCTTGAATCTCAGGTTGAATACACTCCTTTCAATTGCTTTACACCCTGTAATGAAACATATAATTATGTTCTACAGGACTACTCTTATCTTAGCCCTCCTTCAATTTCCCCACCCTCTCTGTATTTCAATGGCTTTTCAAAAGTACTTCTAAGCCACGTCAGGTCACCGCTGCTCCGTGTAATGTATCGTATACTGTACAGCTCCCGAATAATTCAAAACATATTCAGGGCTTTTACTTTTCAAAGGAATGCAACAATTGAGCCCCATTTCTATGCACCCCCCCCCAACAAAACATGGAATAAGTTTGAACTTCAAAGGGCAGATGTGAATTTATTTACCTGCATATAACACTGTTTCATTCCACCACATCAACAATATTACAGGGACCTTCTCTATGTCAACACTAGTCATTTTGGTCAAAGCCTTGAAATCAGGCCATGCTGGGAAAAGTATCCTAGCACCCACAAAAACCTGCTTGATTTTCTCCTCCTTGTTCTACTTGCGCCTTTATTTAGCTTCATCAGCCTTTGTAGCATCTTAGTTTAATCAGATCTCATTGTTTAGAAGTGTTGTATTCCTCATTAGGAGCTATTGTTTAACAAGAGCATTTAATTACGACTCCTAACAGACTATCATCGGAGCGCTTTGCTAAGGGAAGAAAGTGCATCCGGCAGTGGCTGGCTGCTAATAGGTGTGTGTGCGTGCGTGCATGTGTGCGTACGTGTGCATACGTGTGCATGTGTGTGCATACGTGGATCACAGAATACAAGCCCCCTGAAAGACGTAAAACCTGACACTTTGACTGCAAAAATACCTGTTACCTCATAAGGTCTCACGAGACTCCCTCCCCCCAGGTTTCCTGAGTGTGACAAATACACACAGAATAGGAATCCAAGATTATAGTCTATCTCAGTATTATATCATCCAATTTAAGTCAACACACAAAAGTGCGGATGCAAGGTATGAGAAGACAGAACTGGGTGCAGGTAATGGCAAGGATGAGTGTCTTTCCTGTCAAACTTATATCAACGCTGTTGTTGTGTTTGTTCCCTGTGCTGCGAAGGAGAAGAAGATATTGTTTGTGGGGGCTCGGGGTGGGGGCGGGGTGGGGGGTGTGTGTGGGGGGGGGTTATGATGCTGTCACCGTGTAGCGTGCCGAGTAGGTGTGAATTATGCAAATTCTCATGACACATACTTGGACAGGATTCGCTAAAGGAGTCTTCACCCAATGGGTGAAGTGAATACAGCAGCCCCGACACACACAAAACGGAGGCCTTCTACCTTGAGGCAGGAGCTTATCTTATTTGCTGCTCCTTTTTAAAGTGAGAGGATTAACATAAGCACCTCTGCCATTGTGCTCGCTCTCAAAATAATTTTATCTGCTAACGCTCTCAGCGACAATCTCCGTTTATCAGGTAACTGAATACCCTCCCTCCCTCCCTCCCTCCCTCCCTCCCTCCCTCTACTCCGCCAGCCAGCAGATGAAATGTGCCTTGGCTTTGAGGAGGATCTCTCTCTCTCTCTCTCTCTCTCTCTCTCTCTCTCTCTCTCTCTCTCAACCTGGTTATATTTAGCAGTGAGACACTTCATTTTCAATATTGGAGAGAGAAAGAAGAAGAGAGAGAAGGCGGATAGTGACAAAGAGTGGCCAGGGGGCTCTCCTAAAAACAACAACCCACACTTATCTGGGTAGAGGTAAAGAGGAAGAAGAAGGAGACGGCTTGCATGTTAGGAAGCTTCGACAATGAACTCACTGTACTGTACGTATTGTACTGTGTATGCAAGGCGCTACTGAAGAATACCAGAGGCAGTACAGTAACATGGTTGTCTTTCTCCCTTTCTCTCTCTTCTTAACCAACCCATGACATGATCCCAACATGTAAATCTGATGTCCCTTTGGTACGATTCTCATAACTGCATTTTTCTCTCCTTCGTTCTCTACCGCATTTAGCTCTCCCTCTTGGTTTCCTCCCTATGCCCTGTGGAAATTGCCCATTAAAAGGCCTTTTTGGCAGCTCTGGCTGACAGGAAACAGAACAGGAAATTATATAATGGTTCTAGAATTGAGCGCTTCTCTCATGCCCAGCTGCTCTGACTGTGACCTCTGAGTTGACTGGGAGCTGTGAGGTGGCATGTTTGGCATCAGTGCTCTCTCCGAATATCTTCTCGTTTTTTTCTCTTTCAGCATCCCAAATGGAACCCTATTCCCTATGTAGTGCACTATGGGCCCTGGTCAAAAGAAGGGCTCTGGTCATAAGAAGGGCACAAAAATGTTGGGAATTTTTAACAGGGGGGGGGGGGGGGGGTTCCTATGCCGTGCTACAATATGAGGTGAAAAAAGGAGGCTTTTTCTTTTTCAGTCAGGAGTAAAAATAGACCCTCAGGCAACCACTTCAGTTTTTCAATGACAGGGAAGAGGACGGAGAGAGATAGAGAGTGTGAGTTTCAGAGAGTGTGATTTTCAGAGAGTGATTCCAATCTACAGAACTCAATTGGTCCTCTATGCTGTACCTCCTATTTCTTTGACAACCACATTGTTCCCGCAGTTCTTTATTTTCAAAAGGTTTTTTCAAAGGAAACTTCAAAGTAAAATCAACAAAATACGTTCATACGCTTGGAATGTGAAAAACACAAATGAACGTTAGACAAAAGGCATCGAACAATACTGTCTTGCCTTGTGACCTACTCGCTTCGCGGTTAATGCAAGCCTCCCATAGCCCTTTCCTCTGTTCCGGTCTGTCTGAGGCACGTCGTCCTTCTGTAACGGCTGCCCATCTCTCTACACCACGTACACCATCCCACTACGATAGCTGTGCATTAATGTCACTCCCTCACTTCCTGTCTGTGTCTCTCTCACACACACCCGTGCAGACACACATACATGCGCACACACACACACACATAGACGCGTGCATGTAACAGACAAGCACACACCCTCACACACACGTGCATGTGCATGTGCGCGCAGGCACTGTAGCAGTAGTGGCAGTGTTTTGTATTGTTGTTGTCAACATTGAAGCAGTGGTCAATGCATTACAACTGCCACTGATGAGTCCAGACCATAGACGGCCCTGCTACTGTGTAACGCATAAAGAACTGAAGCTCATCTCTTTCATATTTATGGCGTGACTGATTTGAGGTGGGCTGATTGCAGAGTTTAATTATAGGGGACACCAATGGCCACACAATTCAGTTCTTCTCTTTTTCTCTCTTCCCTTCTTTTTCCGAGGCGTTGACATGCCACACACTCTGGTGCTCGCTGCTGCGTGTGCTGCCCGGCCCGCCCATCGATGTTTTGCACTCCAAACGAGCTGTGCTTGCAGAAGAATTTAATTTGATCTGCCGCTGTAATTGTGCCTCCAAAAAAAGAGGGGACAGTGCAACTTTAAATGTAATATACACAAAAAGTAAATTAACTGTGGAGAGAGCAAGAGGGGAGAGAGAGAAAGAGAGAGAGAGAGAGAGAGAGAGAGAGAGAGAGAGAGAGCCCTTGTGATGTGTTGACACTTTGCTCTTGTGCTCTTACACACACACACACACACACACACAATCATCTGGCGATGATAAAACACCACAAAGCAAACCGTAAGGAATTTTATTAATGACTGCAAGACAGTATGCAAAACATCAAAGGTCCACGGAAAAGATTAATGGCCTAGTGTGAGACTGTTTAATTACCTCTGGCTAATTAGATTCTTGACCAAATTTTTTAATATCTGCATTCCCCTCTAAAGCCTAATTGAGATTCCACTGTATTTATCAATCTTTCAAGAAAACCCTTAGTGATCCTTTTTTTACATTTTATTTTTGGCCTTTTTTTTTGCACTCACGGTTTCCCCATTTATGGACAATTATTCAATAAATTACAGCCAGGGTTATACCCAAAAAGGTTGAGATGGGATAATGTATTTAACAGTGGATTTCCCTGTGTTTATTTTTACTTAGTGAGGGTTATCGATGTGATCTGCTTGTTCTAATGAAGTGCTGATTTCAAATAAACAGACTTAGCAGGGCGCTGTATACTCTCCCTGTCATTCAGTAATTCTCTTATCTGGACCTGCTGGCTGAGAGAGAGAATAGAAAAGGAAAAACAATCTCAGGAGTCTCAAAAAATTACATTATCTAGTTCTTGTTATGTTTTCCTCTCCTTGGTGTCTCTCTGTGGATTATCTGAGTTGGTGTTTACTAAGGTACACACACATGCACACATGCACACACACACACAAACACACTGATTGCTCTAATCACCCTGTCTGAGCCCCACACACACATGATCTGTTCCTAGACCCATCATTGTGGTACACTAATTATTATACCAGGATTATTGAAGTCAAGGAACACAGAACTATAAAATGTTGAATTTGAAGAGTGTCTATTGCTAGTTAGTTAGTTTCTAGTAACAGTTGCTAAGTGCTTATGGCAGTTTAACCAGGTTGTCCTCTCCTGTGAAAGTACACGTGGAGAAATCCAGTGTGTAACAACATAATACGAGGATGGTGGATGTGCTCACTGCTCACACAACACAGCACCATCTGCTGTCCCTCTATTGCATTTCCACTACAGACTTCCATACACACACACACACACACACACACACACACACACACACACACACACACACACACACACACACACACACACACACACACACACTTGTGAAGAGTAAATTAACGCACTGTGCTGCTTGACCATAAGGTTATTTATACCACACAGTGTCAAATAATTTTTATGAAACAATTGCATCCACGACCACAGCTTTCTAATTAGCCAACATTCCAGGACAAACACTGATACTAAACACATTGGCTTCATCCCGAATGGCACCCTATTCCCTTTGTAGTGCACTTCTTTTGACCAGGGCCAATAGGGCTCTGGTCAAAGGTAGCTCATAATATAGGGAGTAGGCTGCTATTTGGGACTCAGCCATGCCCTCTGATCCCTCTCCCTCACATCCCTGGCTTCTTCACCCACCAAGATCTAGATGGGAGCAGATCCCTTCCCCTCACTGGTATTTCATTAAAGGAAATTGGAAAAGGAACGCTGTGCCGTCCCATACGGCTCAATCTGAATCTGAAAGAAAGCACAGGCGAGAGTTTGATGAATTAGCTCGGTGAGCTGGAGTGTGTGCGACATCGCTTTCATCAATAAATAACAAATAAATATAATATCTCAATCGTGTCTGAGGTACAATTTGACCAATTACAACAAGGAACACTGTCCAAATAAACCCATTAGCTAACCAAGAGGGCGTACTGATACAGTTAAGTACAGGCTTCTGCTTTCCAAAATGTATTTTCCTCAAACCGCAAAAAAACGCAGCATATACACAGTACAGTAAGGCGACTGCGACACAAATAGCAGGACATCTGCTCTTGTATTTATGTTAGCCTCGGGTTCCTCGTTCCTTCTAGCTACAGTAGCCAGATTGACTTCACATTTGTCTAATTTCTTTAAGATCAGTAGATATGGACCAACCAATAAAGGCTTTCTTTTTAAAAGGGGTCACTGGCACGTTTTAACCATACGGTTTTTAAAATAAGATACCAACGCAATATTGAAACATGATCATCACTTAAAACCCTAAGGCAGAATCATGTCCATCTGTAGGGCCTCTAGTGGGGAAACAATGTGCAAATACAATTCGTCAATCTCCTGGGAATGCTCCCTGTCACATAACATTTAGGCGACTTCAGGTCTAGGTTCGTTTGTGCTCCTATCTTCATTAATCCGTGCATCCTGCAATTCATCGACGACTTCTTGACAGTGACATTTCTTACAATACACTCTCTGGCAAATAAAACGCAGGCGAACAGGTAAAGCTCAAGAACCCAGACTTTTCTGTTACCAAATGCATCCGGCATTCTGTACAGTAGACCCGTTCCTTCACACCTTCATTCCTTTGCACCTGAACTCCAACACTGTCCAGGAACACCAACAGTGTACAAATCAGAATACGTCCTCGTTAGCTGGACTGGCATCCAGTGCCTACGAACAAGGAGAAAGACGCTGCCAATAGACACAGGTCTCACATCGCACACAGGCCTTCGCAAACACACAGGACACGCATACAAAAAACGCACAGGTCTTCCATACAGCCCACACACACACAAGGTGTATGCAGGCCATACACGGACACGCTCAGGCGTCGTACGCGCTCAGGCGTCACACGCAAACACACAAAGGCCTCATTTGTTCCAGGTCGCTGATGGGGCAGCTCTGTTCTGTTCTGGGTTCATCTGTAATTACTGATCCCAATCTGAGCTGAAAGAAAGAGGGGCAGTAATTGTTGAATCTTCACTGTTTAAATGTATCTATCATTAGCAAGATGGAGACAAACATGCAAAAGTATAGAAAACAAAAAGTTGATGTGGCTATGTACTTTCATCGATACTCTTTAGTAATATAGAATCTAGGGAACATCTACGAGAGCAGATTGAAATGGCCACACGCTGGCCTTGGCCCACTAGACTAAATTAGACATACTTGCTGTATTGTCACACAGTCGTTGACCTGAGAAAAACCAACGTTTGAACTGAAGTTGCTCTATAGTCACGGAGTAGTTTAATGGCAAAGAAAGAATGAGTCAAATTGTACAGTCATCAAATCATCATGAAATGCCAGTGGGTGATGTCAAAAACAGTCATATTTCCCCTCATATCTCATTTCCTGAGTTTGTAGTGTACACATCCTAATAAAATCAGCTGCCCTGCGAATCAGACCATTTAAAGTTCAAACTTGGGGAAGAATCGTCTAAAGCCGCTGGTGTTTCCCCCTATTTGCTTTGATCAAACAGAACTCAGTGAAACTAACCAGATAAGGATGAATGCTCTTTGCTCCAAACTCTGTGTTAATAAATGAATAACGGTCGTCATCCCATTTCAGAGTACCATTTGTTGCATTTCTGTATGGGCCTAAATGTAATTTCTCTTATTTCTGTAATACAAATCATGGGAGGAAATAAGTCTATGATAGGATATGATGAGTCACTGCAGTAAAATGCTCCTGATTCTTATCGGAGGAAAATCAGATCTCGTTCCTCTGTTTCAAGATGTACATCTTCATCCCCTCCAGATAATGTCTCTGAGCAGTGACGGTAAATGTGGAGAAGTTGAAGTAAAACGGTGATATGTGATGCCGCTGGCTTGGTGGGAGTGGAGAAGACCATCATATTATCAAGAAATGACATCATGTATAGCTCCAGAACTCTGGCTGTCAGATCAGTAGCACTTGGGGGAAAGCAGAGAGAATAAAGGACAACAGGATCTATCTTTCCCATTACGACTGTCTGAGACTGGTATGAGTCGAGAGCACAAGGGACCGAGTGTCTCCTAGCTTACAAGGACGGAGTTTGAAACTTTGGCAGTTTTTCTAGTAATTTTGTAGGTATTTGGGGAGGGGGTCTAATTCTTCGAAACAAGCATGTCGTGATTACCACGAAAGAGTCTGATATGCCTAGAGACAGTAATGCTGCAATGAGGACTTATCAATGGACACATTATTGAGTAAACATATTGCCACGGTAACGCTGGACCTTTGATATGTACTGTATCAATTCAGTCATTGTGTACCCAATTATACGCTTATTGCTATTTTTGTACCCTGTCCATTCAGAGCTGTTCATTTCCTTTACATTATGAAACTCTTTTGAAGATCTCTTGTCTCCGGTTTAGTAGGTTGACAAACATGTCTCTGAGAGGAAAGGCTGGCTGTCACGATGCTTGTTATCGTTGGCCATGGTTTATATGGCATGGTGGATAGTAGCATACGTTTCCCATGACTGGGAATTTACCACGCAGTCATCAGTGTAATGAGCAACGTATGAAAAAATGTATGTTGGAAAGTCCCCCTTTCGCCACCAAAGATGCTCTTGTTTATTTTTTGCTATGTCTGTAACAGGAAAAAGTACCCCATGTCCAACCGTTGCTTTGGGTGAATTGTGGAAACACTGCTGTGATATTTCGGTAGCCAGCAACTCGCAGGGTGGTGTATCTAAGATCAAGGACAGACAAGGGCAGACACACAGCCGAAATAATATAAAACCCAAGTCTCTCACTGACTGGGCCTATAGTGTAAACTGTTTACCAGGTATACATAACATGAGATTGACGTGTAATTTGGGTGAGCTACGTTACATTAAGCTTGAGCTTCAATCAACAAGAAGAAACATGCAATTTTGTAAACTGCAAAAAGTACACAAGATTGTCCTCATGTCTGAGGTAGGTATTTGACAATATGTCGACCCTCTCGACCTAAAATGTTGCATTGTATTTGTTCTACAACAAAGCATTCTGGAGACTGTTATCTGCTAGGGGGTTTCAAAGGGGGTTTCTGTCTCCTTGTGCTTTAAACGAATAGATTTATGTTAGAGCACGCTTTAGGCTAAACACATTGCAATGTGCAAGACCTCCCTTCACTTCATCTGATATAGAGACCAACCTAGCCATGGGAAAACCAATGACAAATTCCCCCAAAAATGACTTTCCTGTCTGTCTGACGACTGAATGTTCACAAAGGTGTGTGTTTAAAAAATATATTTTTAGGTAAGTGTGTAAAGACTAGAACCTAATGACCAAAAATGTAACAGAGTATCTCAGGAAATGGGAATGACATCTTTTAATGATAGAGCGGTGGATGAATTGTTTATGGTGCTTTTACAGGGACCATATTCCAACCACTCTCTCTGTGTGTTCAGTGAATTATTCAGAGAAAAAGCTGTTTGTTTCAGAAGAAGGAAGGCAGCAGCGTCTGAAGCATATGGAGGGAAATCACATTGAAAGCAGTGAGCAGTAAATTAATAGTAACAGATGCCAGGATGTCTGGCCACTGCTTTCTTCTGTTTTTCTCTTCCCACTTCTTTCTCCAATGAGTCTTGCATTCTTTATGTTTTTGAAACAATACTATTTCTTTCTTTAAGTTCAGTTTCATCTCTTGCTCCTGTCTGAACTCATTTGTTTAATTCAGGTTTCCCCCCGGGGATGTGAAACCTTCGGGAAATGATTCCATCTTAGGCCCTTAAAATGAGTCATCTTGATTTTAGGTCAAGTCAACATTTGCCTAGACTGAGCCTTTAAAGTCTGCCACAATTGTAGTTCTAATGTTTACTTCCTCTTGTTGGTACTCCTAGCAAAGCATAAGGCACCCTCATGCATAGGATTATAGTGTAGTAGAATAGAAATAGAATAGAAATTGAATAGAAAACCTCTTCTACATTACCAACTCTAGCTCCTAAATTGTAAAATGTTAGTCAAGGTATGATGTATGACCTATGACCACAATGTTTGTGAGTAATGTGTAGTTTGTATCTTTTACCTGAGAAATAAGTAAATAACTGACAGAAAAATTGTGCAGAAAGACATTGGCCTCCTTGAACTACAGCAATTACCATCTAAGGAATCAACCTTACTGCAATGGCAGATATCATCTGTCTGAGAGATGCAAAACACACATAAAGGCAATATCTGTGATCTCTCCACCGATAACAATTATCCTTCAGGAAGCATAATGACAACTGCACACCGCAGTCAAGGGTATGGTGGAGCAATTAAATCAAACGCTTTCGTAAACCTTTTAAGATAACAAAGAATGATGACAAGACGCGAGAGGAAAATTAACAACAAACGACTAGATACTTCTGAAGTGCATGCTTGACCTAGACAAAGGGGAGGGAGAAAAAAAAAAAAGGTATTTATATTCTGGTATTAATCTATTCTAAATGCGCGTGCGGAGAGATTTGCGGGGCTGTGGACGGGCTGGGAGGCTGAGGCAAGGCTGGGTGATGATTGAGTGTGTGCGGCTATTGTGATGGGGAGATACATGGCCCAATTAAAGCTAAAGGATGCCGTTTACGCTCTGTCATCCGTGACAGTGTAAGGTGTCTTCCATTTCAACCCTAATGGAAAATAAGTCAGGTAATTGTCATTGTGCACTGGGTGTCATCATTTATTAAATGTGTAATTCATCTTCACGGCGAAGCGATGAAAACAGGTGCATTGATTTATTATAAATAAACCGGTTTCATAGAACTGTTTGTGTTGGTCACAAAACACCTTATAACGTGTATATTACTTCAAATCATGGCAACACAAAACACACAAACAACACATATGTACACACAAATGCATGCATAGACAGACGCGCGTAATCACGCACGAATGCATGCACATACACACACACACACACACACACACACACACACACACACACACACACACAAAACGCACATAATTGTACATAAACACGTACATTTTCTTTCGTATAATATCTTCTCCAGTGGGGAGTACTGTGGAGCATCACGGCGTGAACTCAGATGGTTTTTTGAACAAGTTGGAAAGCATCAAAACCTGTGCGTGCTGTATATTTTAGATGTGAGACAGAGGGCCGACAAAAAAAAAAGAATTCAGCGTTCAGTGTTTTCTTTCCCAGTTACAAAGAGGCGCATAAAAAGTTACAAGGTTGTCCCCTGTGGGGTTACATTCCAAACAGCACCTGTCAAAGCAGATGGGGCATTTAAATAACATTCTTCGGGAGGTATTTGTTACACTGTTACTCAGGAGTACCTGCTGTGCTCGGCAATGCTTTCACTGCTGTTGTTCTTTTTTTCTGTGTGAATCTGTTGAGGAAAAACATCTCAGTTTCACTCCGGACTACAAATTACAATGAAGAACACTGCATGTGTTTATGTTGGTATCATTGCGAGCTTAAGTGCAAGTGCTTTGGGTGAGAGGGAGGAGATATGGCTTTATTTAGGAAGGGGGAAACACTTTGCCACTGGAAGTGGATTTAGTGTCTACAGTGCCTTCAGAAAGTATTCACACCCCTTGACTTTTTAAAAGTTTCGTCGTGTTACAGCCTGAATTTTAAAATTCATGAAATTGAGATTGTGTCCCTGGCCTACACACAATACCACATAATGTCAAAGTGGAATTATGTTTTAGACATTTTTGTTTTATTCATTAAAAATGAAAATCAACGCCTTTGTTATGGCAAGCCTAAATAAGTTCAGGAGTACACTTTTGCTTAACAAGTCACATAATAAGTTGCATGGACTTACTCTTAGTGTAATAATTACTACCTCATCTTGGTACCCCACACATACAATTATTTGTAAAGTCCCTCAGTCAAGCAGTGAATTTCAACCACAAAGACAAGGAAGTTTTTCCAAATGCCTCGCAAAGAAGGGCACCTATTGTTAGATTGGTAAAAAAAATCAAAAACCAGTTTGAATATCCATTTGAGCATGGTGAAGTTATTAATTACACTTTGGATGGTGTATCAACACACCCAGTCACTACAAAGATGCAGGTGTCCTTCCTAACTCAGTTGCCGGAGAGGAAGGAAACCGCTCAGAGATTTCACCATAAGGGCAATGGTGACTTTAAAACAGTTACAGAGTTTTATGGCTTTGATGGAAGACTGAAAATGCATCAACAACATTATGGTTACTCCACAAAACTAACACATCTGACAGAGTGAAAAGAAGGAAGCCTGTAGAGAATAAAAATATTCCAAAAACATGCTTCCTGTTTGCAATAAGGCACTAAAGTTTTTTTTAAATTAAACGTGGCAAAGAAATTAATTTATGTCCTGAATACAAAGCATTATGTTTGGGGCAAATAGAAAACCCATCACTGAGTACCAGTCTTCATATTTTCAAGCATGGTGGTGGTTGCATCATGTTATGGGTATGCTTGTCATCGGCAAGGGAGTTTTTTAGGATAGAAAGTAACAGAACAGAGCTAACCACAGGCAAAATTCTACAGTAAAACTTGGTTCAGTCTGCTTTCTAACAGACACTGGGAGACACATTCACCTTTCAGCAGGGCAATAACCTATACACTGGAGTTGCTTACCAAGATGACATTGATGACATTACCAAGATGACATTGTTCCTGAGTGGCCTAGTTACCGTTTTGACTTAACCCTCCTGTTGTGTTCCAGTCGAATTGGACCAATTTAATTCAAGTTTTCGTACTGAGAAATGGAGTTCATTTAATTAATCTGATTAGGCCACTCAAGGACATTCAGAGACTTGTCCCGAAGCCACTCTCTGTTGTCTTGGCTGTGTGCTTAAGGTCATTGTCCTGTTGCAAGTTGAACCTTCACCCCATTCTGAGGTCCTGAGCGCTCTGAAAAACATGATGCTGCCACCACCATGCTTCACTATAGGGATGGTATTGGCCAGGTGATGAGGGGTGCCTGGTTTCCACCAGGTGTGACACTTGGCATTCAAGCCAAAGAGTTCAATCTTGTTTTCATCAGACCATAGAATATTTCCGTCTGGCAACTCTACCTTAAAGGCCTGATTGGTGGAGTCCTTCAGAGATGGTTGTCCTTCTGGAAGGTTCTCTCATCTCCACAGAGAAACTCTAGAGCTCTGTCAGAGTGACCATCGGGTTCTTGGTCACCTCCCTGACCAAGGCCCTTCACCCCCGATTGCTCAGTTTGGCCGGGCAGACCGCTCTAGATGGTTCCAAACTTCTTCCATTTAAGAATGAAGGAGGCCACTATGTTTTGGGGGACCTTTAACGCTGCAGAAAATATTGTGTACCCTTCTCCAGATCTGTGCCTCAACACAATCATGTCTCAGAGCTTTACGGACAATTCCTTCGTCCTCGTGGCTTGGTTTTTGGGACCTTATATAGACAGGTGTGTGCCTTTCCAAATCATGTCCAATCAATTGAATTTACCACAGGTGGACTCTAACCAAGTTGTAGAAACATCTCAAGGATGATGTGGAAACAATGGAAAGAGGACTCACCTGAGCTCAATTTTGAGTCTCATAGCAAAGGGTCTGAATACTTATGTAAATAAGGTATCTGTTTTTTATTTTTAATATATTTGCAAAAATAAAAACCTGTTTTTGCTTTGTCAATATGGGATATTGTGTGTAGATTGATGACGAAAATGTTTTATTTAATCCGTTTTAGAATAAGGCTGTAACATAACAAAATGTGTAAAAATTGAAGTGGCCTGAATAGTTTCTGAATGCACTGTATTTAATGCATTTTTTTCTCAGTCTAACACAACAAAATGTGGAATAATTCAAGGGGTATGAATACTTTCAGAAAACAAAGTATAATACTGTACATCTCTGCACTTAGCAAAAGCGTGCCGTATGCACTGCTATTTTCAGTTAATCTAACTATTCTCTCATCATTGATTTAATTGACTTATTTCAGAAAAAAAAATGGTATAGTTGTCTATTGTTGGTGGGGCATATTATTCTGTTTTAATCTTACTCCTGAATCACTATGATAAATATAATAGTTTTTCTTGAGTGTATTTTTCACAAAGTCCAAAGTGTAGGAATACAGGAGAGTCATTGACACAGAAATGGTGGTGTAGCAGGAAGTTCGTAATGCTGTGAACCAAGAAGTTGAGAGTTCAAATCCCAGTTGAAGAAGACTAGTTAAATAATAACGACTGTATAAATAAACATACACAATGTATGTCAAATACGTCAGTTGAAAAGACTGCAACTCTTTTGTGATATCCTAACGACAATTTTTTGTTTGGCGGGGCATCGCCTGTTAAATCTCACGTGAAAAAGATATTCATGTGGTAAAGGTTCTGTGATCACACATGAAAATCCATGTGAAACTTCATGTGAAATATCATCACACGTGAACTATTCCAAAACCACATGTGATTTTCCCACGTGAAATCATGTGGTTTTTCTGTAAGTGTGTCCCCTTCATAGCTTTGTGTCCAGAGAGAACATATTAACAAAACCACCAACCACCTCATCTGGAAAACAAAAACAACATTTCTTTCTAATCGTTTAAGCGATTCTCTACACTTCTGTCGAAGCAAATCATTCATGTCCCTTTAGCATGTTATTCACTACTTGACCAAATCCACGACAAGTTCAAGGGGTTGTTGTCATTGACAGGCGAGAGAGGAGTGGAGTTCGACAGAGTGGTCGTCTAGGAGCGGACGAGGAGAGGAGAGTGATCCCCTCTTGAGATGCCTTTACTGTCACTTTGGCAGCTTCCCGTGTTTCACAACTTCTTTTCAATTTCTCCGGGCTGTGACCACCAGGGAGCCCGGTGCGAGGCTGGGGGGAGTTGGGGGTCAACGACAATGTGTCCTCCTGCGCCACTCTCTGCTCTAGCCCCTGCTTTCTGATGACAGGATGAAAATTCCTTAATGCACTGAGGGGTTCTGCGACCGTTGCTCCACTGTCGCTCTCCTCTCGCTCTCCTTTCTCGCTCATCTCCTCTTCTCTGTCATTTCCATATTTTTTCCTCTCCCAGGCACCTTCCCTTCCATCAGAAGAAAGGATGCCCTGGCCTCTTGTTCCGAGCATGGTAAACTTCATTCAGATTGTCACACACTTAGGAACTGACAAAATGCTTTCTCAGCCCCCTCCGTCAGTCAGACAATATTAATAAATAAAGGCCTCTGTTGTGGACACAGAGGGCAAGACGAGGAATATCAAATACCAAGAGAGATACAAACAATCTGAAGAAAGCTGAAGGGTTGCGGGGGGGAGTAAAACACACACGGAGACATACAAACAAACACACACACACACTTTAGTTCAGACTTTTTGGTCATACAGGTCTAATGCGCCAATACTGCCACCATTTGGGGTTTGAGACGGAGGGTGCAAAGGGGTTGTGGGGGAGTGGACGGGGGAGGATAACTCCCCTCCACCTTCTGAAAGAGAACTACTACTAATGCCCACTGCAGGCCCTGTACACCACAACCCCTTTCACAGTCCTTCACTCAGGCACAGAGTGGGAATGTTATGAAGACAAACCAACAGAAAAAGACAACATTTGAAAAATGTAATAAAAAAACACTACCTCGTCACAAACAAATTAAACAAATACAAATGCAAGCGCTGATTCATAAAAACCCACAAACGTAGCTGCAGTATATAACAAATGTATTAGTTTGGGCTACAAAAACTGAATGCCCTTGCTTTGTTGCTATGGCTTTGGTTTGCAATAGTTTGTTGTGTGACTGAAGGACAATTGGTCCTTGGTGTAAAGTGAGTGTTTGGCTTTTAACGGACCTCTGTATGCCAAGTCCTCAGCAGCATGGCTGGGAGAGGATAGGACGATGCTAGCCTACTGTACCTTCACTGTCATTCAGGCCCATCTAGTTATGCACTAATCTTCTTGGTGCAATGAAAGAGCTTAACAGCTTTGCAACAGTATCCCTTCCCAGATGTCATTATCGCAATGTACTGTAGCTAGAACTGTCTCTCATTGTTTATGAATTTCTTACTGGAAAGTTAACAGCTTTTTTAACATTGACATTCACAAAACCTCTTGTTCTCCATCACCATCTCTCTCTCCCATTCTCGAGAAAATACATCACACAAATCTCTCCCTAAAAAGCCTATGTGGTCTCAGGGCATTTTGTATGATTCTGTACGTAAATCTGTGGCACTCCATTTAGTATGATATGTGACGTTACGTTAGGTTACATTATGAGTGGAATTGAGGTCGTACAATATCATACAAATTAGGGGACATATAGTATCATACGTTTTACCCGGTCGTACAATAGCATACGATTTGGATGATGTAACTTATCATACATCTTGGAAGATGTATAGTATTGCACGTCTTTATTTAATGGTTGCTAGTTGCGCCATAAAAACAAAGGAGAATTACGAGGAGAATTTACATTGGCGGCTCGGGGAACTAACCACAAAGGTTAGGAGAACTAAAACAACAAAGGTCAGGAATTTAAGTCGCAGGTTATGGGAATTGGGATTAGAATAAGGATTAGGGGACGGTTAGGTAAAAATGCTACAGTTGTCCCCGACAAGACTGGAGCATGCAACATTTGGAAACCTAGATAGGCCAGGCAGTAAAATGTTTTTATTCTTTAGTGATTAACCAGTACTAGTTAGTAATTGAGTAATTGACTAGTTAGTAATTGAGTAATTGAATGTGCTTCCATCAAGTATGTACACTGTATCAGCTCATGACTATGGGGCTCACACTGGATGTTATGAGTCAAATAGACCAAAATATTAACTTTGTGAAGGTAAGTCTGAGGCTGAAAGGCAGTAATAACATTTTAAAACTCAAACAAGGAGAAACAGGCATGTCACAAGAGTCTGATTCTCCTGTACCCTCTACATTACAACGTGGCCTTTTCCTGAACTACTAACTAAAATCTCCTCTGCTTGCTACTTTCAGGCTTTGGATGAATAGATCTTGACCAAGTCAAACAATTTAGACTTTCTACATTTCAGTGGAGTGAAAAAAGGATCATAACCTAACTAATCTAGTAGCTCACTGAACAGTATGCACTGAGTGTACCAAACATTAGGAACAACTGCTCTTTCCACAACATAGACTGACCAGGTGAATCCGGGTGAAGGTATGATTCCTTAATGTTGATGTCACTTGTTAAATCCACTTTCATCAGTGTACTGTAGTTGAAGGGGAGGAGAGAGGTTAAATAAAAAATCATGTAAGCCTTGAGACAAATGATACATGGATTGTGTATGTCTGCCATTCAGACGTTGAATAGGTAAGACAAAAGAATGAAGTGCCTTTGAACGGGGTATGGTAGTAGGTGCCAAGCACACCAGTTTGAGTGTGTCAAGAACTGCAATGCTGCTGGGTTTGTCCTGCTCAACAGTTTCTCGTGTGTCTCAAGAATGATCCAAAGGACATCCAGCCACCTTGACACGACTGTGGGAAGCATTGGAGTCGACATGGGCCAGCATCTCTGTGGAACGTTTTCGACACCATGTAGAGTCCTGACGAATTGAGGCTGTTCTAAGGGCAAAGGGATTGCAATGTTTTGCACACTCAGTGAATGTTTACTGAATTGGGTGAGTTTATATAGTACACTGTGCAGATAATTCATAACCTGGGAATATGTGTAATTAGAACACTTCGCTACACATTTAACGTAACAAATACATTGCACAGCTTTACTTTCTGATTGACACGGAATACCTCCTCAACAACACATTTGTCAACTAGCTAAACCCCTAACTGGTGGTCTCTCTAGGCACAGCAGGAAGTGAAAGCAGAGGGGGCTAGATAGATAAAGGATTGGTGGGGGACCCTGGAGTTGATGCTCTTGCCCCTCTCTTTCCTGTACACACCGTCTTTGTTTACTCTCATTCGGAGTCTGTGATAAGAGCACTTAGACATAGTCAGGAGGCAGAGCACATACATTCCACCACCTCATTACCCAGGGCAGGCAGGCTACCTGATGATAGAATCTCTCTCTCTCTCTCTTTCTACTTCCTTATTTATTTATCTATCGATCGTGCCACCAGAGCCAGACTTTGCGGGTTACTGTTTTAATATCGTTGCTGAAACATGATTATTACCTTTTAATGCTGAAATTACGGGGGCCTTCTTTTTGTCTTTCCTCAGCCGTTGCCATTTTACCCGCCTCGCACCCCATGGCATTAACATCTTTATCTCTCCATGTGCTCCTAGTTTTAAAACCTTTACCCCTGCTGTTTGAAAAATATTTCTCATTTTCCTCCCCCATGGTGTAGCAGAAAATCCCCATAGGCAAACCATTAGCGATCTCTTCTGCCTTTCCCAAACACTTATTACTATCACCCGTACTCCTTGCGCTGCCTCATTGGCTTTTGGTAAATTATGCAAATAAGGTGATGTTCAACATATAGTTTTCTGGTTTCTGCAACTGCGCAAGTTTGCACCGTTTTCAAGAAGCAGAAGAGAGAGGCCATTAAAAGTGACTTGGATCTGTCAGCAAGATTTATGCACCAATGACAAATTATAATGCTTTTGTTCCTAATTTTTCCTCGGCACACACTTCTCTACTCAGGTTTGGTTAAGTTATGTGTTTGCCTTTTGGGGGTCTTTCAGTCGAAGTTTCCTCTGTTTTTTGTTTTTTTTTGCATACAAAAATGTGCCACTTCACAAAAACATCTGCACTGTCTCAGATGCTGTGCATGGCTAGAGTTGGGTTCAATCAGTGTTGTCGTGAAAAGTTCATTCACACATCTCAGGGAGAGAGTCAGTGTCTTAAAACCTCGATGCGAGTCATATACAAGTAGTTATGTTCAACTCACGACCAACATTCTAAGTGCAAGTGCAACAAAAAAACCCTTGGAAGTGAAACTTTCCATTGAGAAGAAATTTGAACGTCGCATTAAAAAAAGATAAATCCAATATAGGCCTCCGCGAGGAACATGTAAGAACCCAAACCATCCTTTACCTTGACCATAATCTTCCCCTCCATCT
Source organism: Oncorhynchus nerka (assembly GCF_034236695.1). Taxonomy (NCBI): domain Eukaryota; kingdom Metazoa; phylum Chordata; class Actinopteri; order Salmoniformes; family Salmonidae; genus Oncorhynchus; species Oncorhynchus nerka. The sequence continues at coordinate 54,197,971 of NC_088400.1, read as the reverse complement.
TTGACAAATCTTGGAATTCATACTGTATGTTTCTTGTACTTTTGACATTATGGGGACTCGCAGCCATTTTACCGTCCAGTGCGTTCTAATCATATTGGTGCCGACTTTGTACGCTTGATGATACCTTTTAAGTATGTCTCTTGCTAAGGTAATGACCAAAAACAGCGATAATAGTATTCATCACTTAAATACACAGCTGTCATTAAAGGCAGTTTGTATTTGGGAGACGAACGCTTTCCATAGCAGTAGGATGTGTAACCTAGAGAGAGAGTTTTCGGGAAAACCACGGTAACAGTCTCAGGATCATTCATGACCATCTGAAGGGGGGAAACTGTAGGCATATTTCACCAAGGAAGCCACCAACATGACTTCACCCATCTGCATGCGGCGTGCTGTATAATTGTTTTCAATTTACTTCAACGTGGCTAGTTGAAAAGATAGGCCGTTTCAATGAACAGATTAGGCCCTGTGAGTGCAAACAAATGACAAATCCCTCTTAACCCTGTGAGCCTCTCGATATATGCCCCCTCCCCTGCTCCACCGTCAGACATCACTCTCCTAATGTTATTAAACACAACTTTGTAGATTTACTTCCTTCAAAGTGCCATTTAACCAAACCGCCGGGTCCAGGAAGGAAGAGCTGCGAGGGGAATTACAGGTTGCCAGCGTCGTCTCTTAGTGGAGGAATGAGGAGGAGTGACAGGGCCATCATTTCCAGCATAGGGCCACCTCCCTGTGTGTTGTGACAACCAGTCATTATACCTCGCCGAGATGCTCTCAGCTGCAGGTTCCTTCAACATGCAAATGGACACAAATGGCCCACTACTGTGGAGAGGCTAATAATGCCTTTTTATCTGCTTTACTCCCCCTCTTTCTCCCCCCTTTCCTTTACTCCCCCTCTTTCTCCCCCCTTTCCTTTACTCCCCCTCTTCCTCCCCCTTTTCTTGACTCCCCTGCTTTCTTTAAGGTGGAGGGGTTGCCAATGAGAGGGGAGACTCACTCTGAATACGGGGAATTCAGCCAAGTTACTGTCAGCCTTACGTTAAAGGAAATGGCAAGCTTTGATTTGACAAGTCTATTGATATGCAGTGCAGTTGTACACACAGTTAGTTAGGTATACGGCCTGCAGAGGTATAGTGAAATGATTCCAGAAAAACTGGTCTCCCTCTGGAGGTTACCTGTAAAATGTTGTACTAATTCCAAAATGACACATGCTTTTTCCTGCATATCCTACACACCTCTCTCCCACAAGAACGCCTTCAAATTCACGCTCTCAGAGGACGGATATAGGAAAGGAAAGAGGAGAATGCCATGTGGCATCACCGCAGGTGTGATATCCTATACCCGATGGTGACAGTGGTAAGTACACCACATTTTTTTCCTACGGTAAGCGATCCAACTTGAAACCACATTTCGTTTAATCAATGTCATGAACTATAGGTTGCAACCATATGTCTATTTTGAACGGAAACAGGTCTAGCACACTTTCATTGCCATTTTGATTAAAGTCAATGATGCGGATATGTCTCAGGTACCGTAGACAGTACTGTTGCATGCATGGCGATATTTTTTCATCAAAAGAGACATCGTCTGCTCCGATGTTGACAAGAGGTGAATTGTTGATTTATGGAGTCATGGTGACCAAATGTAACATATCTGCACATGCACGCAGAAGCACCTTGACATACAGTATCTAAACAGCAACACCACACCACCCTTTTCCAGATACAGCAGAGAGAAATACATATTTACCCTCTACCTATCTCCAGATGCACCTTTAAACTCCACCACTTTTAAGAAGAAAAGAACCCATTTTAGGTTCCCTGCATAAAGCATTACAGCAAACGGAAGCTGACTTTTTATTGCAAATTTTGCCTGAAAAAGTGAATGATTTTATTTCCTTTCGTTCTTGTTGCTCATATTTTATTTACATTTCAGTCCACAATGCATGTTTTTGATAAACAAAATCAGCGGGGGGAGAGTTTACTGCGGGCACAAGAATATGTTCCTTCTCTCTACCACTAGTTGGCTCCAAAATGGGAGAAAAGTTACATGTCCATACATGGCCCAAGTAAACCAAGTGTGGCTTGTGGCTTGTAACAAACAGAACAGTTGTTGCACGAAAGAGGCTGGAAAAAGAGAGAGCTCTATCAATGTAGATATGGTAGTAGGTGCCAGGCGCAACAGTTTGAGTGTGTCAAAAATTGCGAGGCTGCTGTGATTTTTCCTGTGTGTATCAAGAATGATCCACCACCCAAAGGACATCCAGCCAACTTGACACAACTGTGGGAAGCATTGGAGTCAACATGGGCCAGCATCCCTGTGGAACACTTTCAACACCTTGTAGTGTCCATGCCCCGACGAATTGAGGCTGTTCTGAGGGCAAAACGGTGTTCATAATGTTTTGTACACTCAGTGTATATCAGACATAAACCGGGTGGTTTGATCACTGAATGCTGATTGGCTGAAAGCCTGGGTATATTAAGCCGTATACCACGGGAATACTGTTCAAATGACTTTGGTAACCAGTTGATAATAGCAATAAGGCACCTTGTGGTGTATGACAAAACATTTACTTTTACTGTTGTAATTACATTTGTAACCAGTTCATTAATAGCAATTAGCCACCTCGGGATTGTGGTATATGGCCAATATACCACGACTAAAGGCTGTAGGTGACTCCCTGTTGTGTCGTGCAGAAGAACAGCCCTGAGCCGTAGTACATTGGCCATATTCCACATCTCCTCGGGCCTTATTGCTTAAGTGTATAGTATGAACAGCTTCTCCAAGGACAGCAGTCTATGGTCAAAGGGTTCACTTTGAGGTTTTATTGTGAGAAGGCATTCCAAAACACGAGGATTTATTACTGTACCATTGCACATTGTCTCATTCGAGTGGGATGCATGAATTCCTTTGAAAGTCACACTATGAGTTTGTTAAATAAGAAACAAATGCTCACAAACATTAAATAATACCATAACAATCTTAAAGGCTCGTTTTTATTGGGCCTTGAAGGATTTCAAAAGCCATCACAAGCCATGTGTGCATAAATTCTGACTTTAATTGGATGAATCAATTACAAATAGATTACTGAATAACACTGTGATATATGTGGACATAAATATGGACTGTAAAGACCAGACGCCCCCCCCAGCAAGGATGGTCTTAAAACCCTACTAAGTCGTTAAGGACTTATAGCTATAACTTTTGGATCGTCTTGCTTTCCAGAGATACATTTTCTTAAATTAGATGACTATTAATATTAGATACAAAGTATTGTAAAGATAAGCCTCGATGAAGGCTTGAAAACCTTCTAAGTGGTCGAGTCGAGGTTATACCATAACTTTTAGATGGTCTAGCTTTCCCGGAGAAAGAATGAATAAAACACGTCCTGAAATCTATCCATTAGAATAATACAGTTGTCACCGAAAGAGTAAACACTTGCCATACAATGGCCTTTGAATTAGAGTCAATTTGATTCTATTCTCATATATTCTATTCTTATCTATTCTATGATATTTTATTCTCATCTGTACTCTTCTATTCTATTCTCTTCTACTCTTTTCTCTTCTCTTCTGAGTTTTGGTAAGGGGGTTTCTAACCAAATATAACTCTGGCTAACACTATCTACAGTATATACTGTACATGAGGTCCTTACCAGTCAATTTCTGCCTCCTTACCAAGTTGTAAGGTGCTTTCTTATGAAGTACAGCAGTGATTTGTGTCTCTCAGAAGCATGTGCAACCACACTGTAGATTCACATCTTTGTGGCCAGTCACCACATTCTAAAAACGAATGCCTCAGTTGCTAAAAACATCCAGAAAACTCGACCATAAATTAATTGGATTGTGAATGTACGATTATTTAACTGATTTAAACATCTGCTGAACCCTGTCATTTTAAATTCTAAATTCTAACTTGTTTGTTTTCTTCTTTTTAATCCATCCTCCCTATAAGATTTTTAAGTCTGCTGAAATATGGAGTGAATAAATCAACTTTATAATTTCCTGTCTATATTTTTACACTTTTTACACTGTTTATATAAAACAGAAATGAATGTTTGGAAGGTGAACGTGGGCACTGCAGAGCAAAGCCACACTCCATCCCCACAATGACCTGGAAAGTATAAAGAAGACATGCCACAATGAGACACGTCACTGTAAAGAGGGAGCGAAAACAGGATTTAAAATGTCTGGGCCAGAATTTATACTTCCTCGTTCTGCGATAAAGTGGCCCATAATCAGGAAATTGAGCTCTTAAAAAATATGATTTGAAGAAGAAAAAAAAAGTAGACGAGCTCAAAGCAAAGCAGAGACCTCTTAATCTAATAAATTGATTTGCAACGTCCTCTGAACTGTGAACTGACAAATGTTGGCCTCCCTGTTGTTGAGCTCTCTCTCTCTCTCTCTCTCTCTCTCTCTCTCTCTCTGCGCCTTGCCTCCCTCCTGCTACCTGCTTAATGTAGTACAGCATATTAGAAGACAAAGGGATGTCCCAGCAGTTTCTAAACTATTTCAGTCTAAAGCATGGTGTCACTGTAACAATTCATCGGGGCTCTGCCAGTGGTTACCTAAGGATTAAAGGGGGATGTACTCATAAGCTCTTTTTTCACCATTTCTATTCTTTGACCAAAAAGCCACAACACGCCCGAGACAAGGCATTAAAATCGCCTGCGAATAAAAAAACAGATTATCCTTGGATACCAAATCCCATGTTCTTCGATTGCTGGACAGGCTGCATGAAAAATGAACAATAAGCAGTTGACTTGAGGTCTGTTGCTAGTATCATCTGCACCAGCAGATTGTGGGTGAGAGAAATAAGATACAGTGACTTCACAGGGCCATTATAACATCATGCAGCCCTCTGTGTGTAAAAAAATAGAATGAATCTGAAGCCCAATAGACCCGCGGCTCATTCCTAAGTAGCATGTTTCTGTACGGGGAAAGATTTACCACCCATGGCTCCTTTCAGTGCCGTGTGAAATATGTCAGACCTTTTTCTAACTCTCTCTTGAATACATACACACAACACTCACAGATGCGCACACACACCCCAAAACAACAACAAAAATGAATGATTTTCACAAGCAAAAATCCTGTCAGGTCCTCAGAGAGTAGCATGAAACGAGTCTTTTAGAATGTTTGAGTAATCTCCCAAAAGTAATAGCCGTTGTTTAATGGATTCGCTGTTGTTCTGGCTCCAGTGTATACCTAGTGTTTGGTACCAGGTGTACCTGACTGAAACTGAGGCCTGAACGGGATTTTTACAGTAATCACAAAAGAACAAAGAATGTGGATCAGTGTCAAAAAAGAATATAATAATAATAAAATATAGAAAATAAGACGCGGGGAAACGCAGAACAACACTGGCACATTTTCCTTCTTGGGCCACATAAGATCATCAGGGACACTTATCGTTCTCAAACGTAAAAACGAAATCTCCTCTCAATGTGTCTAATAAATTCCACTTGACATTGGGAGGCTTTGGTGATGTCCTAGCCATTTTGGAGTCGACTGCATGAGCGAGGAGGAGAGAGGAGAGTTCCTGTGGATTTGACCAGTTGGAGGAGCCTCATATCTCTAGCTTGGCAGAAGGCAGGCACCAGGGATTTCATGGCTATTTGCCCATCCTGGATATTTTCTCTGTTCTTCTGCTTCCCTTAGCGCACCACTTCGGCAGTTTTTCTATTTCTCCTAACCAGCGCCCGAGTCTTCCCTTTGATTTACACAGACAACATGTGTATATGTTTACTTGCAATAATGTGAATTCTCCGTGCGAGAAACAAAAATGGATCAATGTTAACCTTTTATAGGTTCATGTATGGGCGACTGCAGCTGACGTGCTATTTGGAGGGCACATCTGCTCTCATGCATCCAAATATCTTATCTCTGATTGTGCTTCTTGTAAAAGCCTCGTGGACATCACAGGCTAACGCAGTGGCAGAATATTTTGGATACATATTTCTCACCTGCGACCATGCAATTGACGTTAACAAAATCTATTCAAGTGAACGTCTGACTCCATAAGATACATAGCAATGTGCAAGCAAGCATCAGGCTATGACTTTTTAGTTGACTAGCAATAATTGGTCTGAGAATTGAATGTCAAAGGCAAGTATTTAAGAACATTGTAAAATGAACGAATTCACAACACCATAAATTACAAAGCAATACTGCCATTAACAATCCAGGCTGTAACACATCCGGCCGTGATTGGGAATCCCACCGGGCGGCGTACAGTTGGTCCAGCGTCGTTCGGGTTTGGCCAGGGTAGGCCATCATTGTAAATCAGAATGTGTCCTTAGCTGACTTGCCTAGCTAAATAAAGGTTTAAGAGGAGGGTACTGTGATTCGTGTCGTTGCAGCCCAGCCTCCGACCTGACTTATCAATTCTATTTAAGGATTATTATGTGTTTCTTAGGAATCCTGAATTATCTGTGCTGCTCCCTCCAACCCCCATTATGTCACACCTCTGGGAAGCAGTGGTGCTGTTGTGATAACATCCTGTAGGTCTGATTGGAGGTTAACTTTACAGTAATGCTATTGGTCAACAACTCAGATGGTTATACACGATTTTCAAATTCATTGTCTCTTCCTCCTTTGTTCCTGAACTGCTCTGGTGATGTAATGTACCTACACTCTCTCTCTCCTCCCCATGGTCTCATAGGGGAATGGCCTTTCAGGCCATGAACTCTCTCTCACTCTTTCTCTTTCTGATCATGCTTAGATTAATTAGGAATGCTTTGTTTTTTAGAGCATCTGCTAAATTACTAAAATGTCAAATGTAAATGTTTTACATACAAATCTCGTATTACTGTATTGATAAATCTGTTAAACATTTTTGTGCAGTTCTTTATTAAAAATGTAGTTATTTGTTCCATTTCACTTTGGAAAACCTAGCAGTACTACTTACAGTACACTGAGTGTACAAAACATTAGGAACCCCTTCCTATTGAGTTGCACCTCCCTTTGCTCTCAGAACGGCCTCAATTCGTCGGGGCATGGACTCTACAAGGTGTCGAAAGCGTTGACTCCAAAGCTTCCCACAGTTGTGTCAAGTTGGTTGGATGTCCATTGGGTGGTGGATCATTCTTGATACACATGGGAAACTGTTGAGTGAAGGAAAAAAACAGCAGCATTGCAGTTCTTGACACACTCAAACCAGTGTGCCTGGCACCTACTACCATACCCTGCTCAAAGGCACTTGCATCTTTTGTCTTGCCCATTCACCCTCTGAATGGCCCACATACACAATCCATGTCTCAATTGTCTCAAGGCTTAAAAAACCTTTCTTTGGCCTGTCTCTCTTCCCCTTCTTCTAAACTGATTGAAGTGAGTTTAACAGGCGACATCAATAAGGGATCATAGCTTTCACCTGGATTCACCTGGTCAGTCTATGTCATGGAAGGTGCAGATATTCCTAATGTTTTGTACACCGTTCCTCTCTGAAATGAAACCATGAAGTGATAGATTTTAAACAAATACATGTCTGTCATTGAACAAGCCCATGGCAGGATTAGATAGTGAAAAAACACAATCTTTCATAAGTTCTTTAAACAGTAAAAGCTCATTTGCCAACATTTCTGAAAATGGATGTATAGCATTTTGGAAAGAATCTCCACGAATGCAGTGCCTTCAGAAAGTATTCCTACCCCTTGACTTATTCTGCTTTTTGTTGTGTTACAGACTGAATTCAAAATGTATTAAATATAAATATTTTTTTCATCCATCTACACACAATATCACATGATGACAAACTGAAAATATGTTTTTGAAAATTGGTTGAAAATTAAATACAATCATATCTCATTTACATAAGTATTCAGACCCCTGAGTCAATACTTTGTAGAAGCACGCAATAACAGCTATGGATATGTTTGTATCAGCTTCGCACATCTGGATTTGGGGATTTACTCCCATTTTTCCATACAGATTCTCTGAAGCTCTGATAAGTCAGATGAGGAGCGACGGTGAACAGCAATCTTCAAGTCTTTCCACAGATGTTCAATGGGATTCAATTCTGGGCTTTGGCTGGGCCAATCAAGGAACTTTCACATTCTTATTCTGAAGCAAATTAGCATTGCTTTGGCTGTATGCTTGGGGTCATTGTCCTGTTGGAGTTTAACTGGGATAGGGGTCCCGCTAGCGGGACAACTTCCTGTGAAACTGGAGGTGGAGCAATTCAAATAAATAATCATAAAAATTATGGATATTAAACATTTAGGTACATGCAAGTGTCTTATATTGGTCGAAAGCTTAAATTCTTGTTAATCGAACTGCACTGTCTGATTTACAGAAGGCTTTACAGCGAAAGCATGCCATGCCAAATATTTTTCCACCGGCACAGGTTTCATAAATTCGCAAATAGCGATTAAATATTAACTTGCTTTTTGAAAATCTTCCTCTGATTTGTCATCCAAAAGGTCCCTATAACCCTTTGTAATAACTTGTAGGTGTCATTTTGTTAGATAAAATGATTATTTATATCCCAAAAAAGTCAGTTTCAACAAGTCAAAACACATTTCTATTTTAATCCTCAGTTAATCCTCAGTTACACTAAAATGTCATTAAACTATAATATTTCATACGGAAAGAAGCATGTTCAAAAGGAAAACGACATTAGCAGGTGCGTGTCCTCTTCATCGCGTGCATACAGGAATTTCCAAGTCTGTGTCCCTGTAGTATTCTTACTCGTTTTGGAAGAAACAAGCCTGAAACCTTGAACAAAGACTACTGACCACCAGTGGAAGCCATAGGAATTGCATACTGGGAGCAAGATTTAATTGTTTCCCTATACGTTCCATTGTAAGAGCATGGGTTCTCAATAAAAAATACTATTCCAGTTGGTTTTTCTTTAGGTTTTCTCCTACCATATATATTGTGTTATAGTCTCCTACATTATTTTAACATTTCTACAAACTCCAAAGTGTTTTCTTCTTTCCAATGGTACCAATTATATGCATATCCTGGCTTCAGGGCCTGAGTAACAGGCAGTTTACTTTGGGCACGTCAGTCAAACAGGAAGTGGAGAAAAAAGGGGCCTAGCCCTAAGAAAAGATTGTTTGCACTCAGAAGCAGGTTCTAATCAAGGACTTGCCTGTATATGGCTGCATTCATTGTTCCCTCTATCCTTACCAGTCTCCCAGTCCCTGCATCTGAAAAGCATCCCTCATAACATGATGCTGCCACCACCATGCTTCCATGTAGGCATGGTGCTAGACGGGTGATGAGCTCTGCCTGGTTTTCTCCAGACACAATGCTTTGCATTCTGGACAAATAATTACATTTTTGTCTCGTAAGACCACATAATCTTTCATTCTTTTTGCCTTTTTGCAAACTCCAGGCATGCTGTCATGTGCCTTTTTCTTAGGAGTGGCTTCCGTCTGGACAGTCTCCCATAAAGCCCAGATTGGTGAAGTGCTGTAGAGACTGTTGTTCTTCTAGCAGGTTATCCCATATCAGCCAAGAAACTCTGAAAGAGTAGTCATTGGGTTCTTTGTCACCACCCTGACCGAGGTCCATCGTCCCGGTTACTCAGTTTGATCTGACGACAGCTGCACCTGAGCTCAATTTGGAGTGTCATAGCAAAGGGGTGTGAACACTTATCTAAATGAGATATTTCTGTATTTCATTTTCAATAAATTTGCCAAAAAATCTAAAACATGCATTCACTTTGTCATTATGGGGTATTGTGTGTTGATGGATGAGAAAAATATATATATAATCCATTTTGAATTCAGGCTGTAACAACAAGATGTGAAGTAAGTCAAGGCAAAATAAAACCTCTTAAGGATCAACCCCTTTTTTCAATTTTCGCCTAAAATGACATACCCAAATCTAACTGCCTGTATCTCAGGCCCTGAAGCAAGGATATGGTACCATTGAAAGGAAACACTTTGAAGTTTGTGTAAATGTGAAATAAATGTAGGAGAATATAACACAATAGATTTGGTAAAATATAATACAAAGAAAAAACCATCCGTTCTTTTGTATTTTTTTTTGTACCATCATCTTTGAAACTCAAGAGAAAGGACATAAGGTATTATTCCAGCCCAGGTGCAATGTAGATTTTGGCAACTGATGGCAGCAGTGTATTTGAAAAGTTTTAGACTGATCCAATGAACCATTGTATTTCTGTTAAAATGTTGTGTCAAGACTGCCCAAATGTGCTTAATTTGTTTATTAATAACTTTCATGTTTAAAATGGTGCAATCTCCTCAAACAATATCATGGTATTATTTCACTGTAATATCTACTGTAAATTGGACAGTGCAGTTAGATTAACAAGAATGTAAGCTTTTTGCCAATATCAGATATGTCTGTGTCCTGGGATATTTTCTTGTTACTTATAACCTCAAGCTACTTGCATTAGCCTATGTTAGCTTAACCGTCCCGTATAAGTTTAACAGATGTTTTTATTAAGGTAGCGAAGAACAATACTTAATTCCAAACATACTTAATTAAAATAAAAATTACTAAATTAGGAATATTTTATATACATTGTATTCACTAAAAGCTTCAGCCAGTACTCATTTAATCAATCTAGAATGGCCGGGGATATACTAGAATTCAGAATTCAATTATGTAAGAATTTCTAATGCCACAACACTAGACTAACTTCTGGCCTGGTCTGGACCAGAGAGCATGTGAGTAGTGCTTCTGGCCAGGCCTTGGTGGTGAGACTACAGCCAGGCCGGTAGCTAAATGTCTAGGTTGAATCCCAAATGGCACCTTATTCCCTATATAGTGCACTACTTTTGACCAAGGCCCATAGTGGTAGACTAGCGGTTAAGAGTGTTGGGCCAGTAACCAAAAGGTTGTTGGTTCAAATCCCCGAGCTGACTAAATGAAAAATCTGCCGATGTACCCTTGAGCAAGGCGCTTAACCCTAATTGCTCCTGTAAGTCGCTCTGGATAAGAACGTGTGCAGATTACTAAAATGTAAAAATGTTAAATAGTGCTGGTCAACCCTAGTACACTACATAGGGTGCCATTTGGGACACAACCTAGAGGTCTGTTCCCAGACAGCTCTGCCTTTCCTCAGTGCTGAGCCTAGCTGTCCTCCTCCTCCCATCCAGCTCCCTGACCTTCCATGACCCCTGGTGTGGAACCAGTGGCCTATTGTCCAGTGGCTGATGGGAGCGGGTAGGGTCAACTGCAGCCTGGAAATGGGGTTACTCAGCACATAACAACCCAGCCACTGATGTCCAGCGATCTGGAACACATCTGCTCATCCATCAATGTCCTATCTCTCGATTCTCTCCAAACGCTACTAATGTAATGAAACCATTGTCCCTCGGTTTGTTTGGATCCTCTGTTTTTTGGGGGGGAACCATTGTTCTTTTAGTGTTTGGAACAGAGGTGTTATTACGTACAGGCAAGGACATTTTTACTTTACCCATCCCTGAAATCATACCTTGGCTATTTCAGTTGTTAGCCAAGCCAAGAGCCAATAGGTTTTTATGAGCCAGAGCTGTGTAAGGTGGAAAATAGTGGGTGATATCATCCTGTCGTTGAGTCTATAGGAAGATGGAGTTGAGACCGAATATTCTCTCTGCTCTGTATTGGTTTGGCAGTCAAACGTTACATTAGTGGGTGTTGTGGTCTCTGGGTCTCCGACACACCCCAGCTGCACTGCCTTCGTGTGAGAACACAGGTTGCAACTATTTCAGATTTTTTCCATTGAGTCTGGTCTGACTGCGGTGTAGTTGAGGCATAATCACAGAGCCATAGCATGCCATGGTATTTATAAGTACGTTTCACCGAATGGGCAGCGCAAGAAAAACCTTTCAATTGAAGTTTTACAAAGGGGGGCAGGAAAAATGTGATGAACATCAAAAAGGTCACGTACGAGATAGACTAGAGAGAGACACACGACCGCAGTGGGTTGAGGCAGGCCACAGCTGTGGCTGGGCTGGCCAGTTTAACACTGCTCTGGCTGCAGAGAGAGATCATGACCGAGTACAGACACAGGCTGAGCACCAAATATCACCCTAATTCCTACATAGTGCACTACTTTCAAAAGTGGTTCACTTGGGAATGGGATGCCATTTGGAACATATCCAGAGACCCAGCAGCCACATTAGGACACGCTTTACCTCTTCAGTTCAGCTTTTTATCACCCTACAGTTAGTAGGGATGTTAACACTTAAAGCCTGCAGTTAAACTGCATTATGATGCAGTTATAATGCATCGTAAGACCTGTCATAAGCATGTGTGACCCCTTTCTAATGTATTTCACTAATTTCATAGTCTGACTCGTTTAGCATTTCTCAGTAGAAGAGTAAACTTCTCTTTAATTAAGGATCTGCCCCTTTTTTCAAATTTCACCTAAAATGACATACCCAAATCTAACTGCCTGTAATTCAGGCCCTGAAGCAAGGATATGCATAAGCTTTGTTCCATTTGAGGGGAAACACTTTGAAGTTTGTGGAAATATGAAAGTATTGTAGGATGTAGGAGAATATAACACAATAGATCTGGTAAAAGAAAAAAAACAATTGTTATTTTGTATTTTAATGTAGACGGTTGCAGTGTATGTGCAAAGTTTTAGACTGATCCAATGAACCATTGTATTTCTGTTAAAATTTTGTGTCAAGACTGCCCAAATGTGCTTAATTTGTTTATTAATAACTTTTCAAGTTCAAAATTGTGCACTCTCCTCAAACAATAGCATGGTATAATTTCACTGTAATAGCTACTGTAAATTGGACAGTGCAGTTAGATTAACAAGAATGTAAGCTTTCTGGCAATATCAGATATGTCTATGTCCTGGGATATTTTCTTGTTACTTACAACCTCATGCTAATCGCATTAGCCTACATTAGCTCAACCGTCCCATGGAAAGGGACACCAATCCCGAAGAAGTTTTAATGCAGTCATGTGGGGCGGCAGGTAGCCTAGTGGTTAGAGCGTTGGACTTGTAACCGAAAGGTTGGAAGATCCAAGCTGAAAGGGAGAAATCTGTCCTTCTTCCCCTCAACAAGGAAGTTAACCCACTGTTCCCAGGCTGTCATTGAAAATAAAAATGTGTTCTTAACTGACTTGCCTAGCTAAGCAAAGGCAAAATAATAAAACATTTAAAGATAGCTATGTGACACAACCACATGTCAAGTATACAAACATTCCATTCTAAGCTAAACAAGGGATATATAGTTTTTGCAACACCAAAAAAACGTCTTAACACAAATCTGAGAGCAGTAATAATTGACATACAAATAAAGGAACCCGTAAGCAGTCATTTTTGGTGAAAATACTTTGAGGAGGTATTGCATTTTGGAAATAAGCTTCATTTGTTTCCTAATGTTTTTTAATATTGCACAGTTCAACCTTTAGTTGAGCCGATTGTTTACATATCCTCATATCCAAATAACTCACCATTTATAATTTTTGCAGAACAGCTACATTGAACCCCTTTCGTCCCCTAGAAGGACCTGTAATTTGTGTACATGGCCCCAATGTTGTTTTAGGCACTAATCCAAATCCACTCGAAAAGGTATGTGGTTTATGCAAAAAATAATAAACAGCCATTTAATTTTACTCCCACATCTCTCTCGGACAGTTGTCTCTCTGCTCTTCTCCACCTTGCCAACTCTAACTCTGTGTCCCCAATGGCACCCTATTCCCTATTTAGCGCACTTCTTTTGACCAGGGCCCTTGGACTCTGGTCAAAAGTAGTGCACTATATATAGGGAATAGATTGCCATTTGGGAGTCACTTTAAGTCCCAAGCCCTAAGAAAAGCACACAATAAACACTTTGAGGAAATCACAAACGGACGGAACTGGAACAAAAAAAGGTTACAATAAGAACGTAGGAACAAACCAAAGTCTAGTTAAAACACAGCTCACAACACTGGTCTGGCACAGCCTTGCAAAAGACAACATAAGAGGAGAGGTTTGGGAGGTACGATCATGCAATCCTTCTGTTGTGTTTTGTCTTGTCTCAGGTTGTGTCCCAAAGGCACCCTATTCCCTACATAGTGCACTATTGTCTCTGGTCAAAAGTCATGCACCGTATAGGGAATAGGATGCCATTTGGTACGCAGCCTCAGTATTCCATTGTCTGTCTGAAGGTGATTTGCTCAGGCATTAATCAATTACATTTTTTTTCAATTGCTTATGGAGCTATTTTCACAAGTATGTGGTGAATTTTTTTAACTCTTAGTACCAAACTCCAAACTGGTAACACTTGTAACACAGCAAGTCTTATATTTGAAACCTTTTATTTTGCAATCACACAACCATAGATTCAAAATACACTATAAATACAAAAGTATGTGGACACCACTTCAAATGACTGGATTCGGTTATTTCAGCCACACCTGTTGCTGACAGGTATATAAAATCGAGCACACAGCCATGCAATCTGCATAGCCAAACATTGGCAGTAGAATGGCCTCACTGAAGTCTTTAGTGACTTTCAAAGTGTCACCGTCATAGGACGCCACCTTTCCAAGAAGTCAAGTCGTCAAATATCTGCCCTGGTAGAACTGCCCATGTCAACTGTAAGTGCTGTTATTGTGAAGTCAAAACTTGTAGGAGCAACAACGGCTCAGACGCGAAGTGGTAGGCCACACAAGCTCACAGAACGGGACTGCTGAGTGCTGAAGCGTGTAGCGCGTAACAATCGCCGGTCCTCTGTTGCAAAACTCACTTCCAATTTCCAAACTGTATCTGGAAGCAAAGTCAGCACAATAACTGTTAGTCGGGAGCTTCATGAAATGGGCTTCCATGGCCGAGCAGCTGCACACAAGCCTAAGATCACCATGCACAATACCAAGCGTCAGATGGAGTGGTGTACAGCTCACCATTATTGGATTCTGGAGCAGTGGAAACTAGTTCTCAGGAGTGATGAATCAAGCTTCACCATCTGGCAGTCTGACGGACTAATCTGGGTTTGGTGGATACCAGAATAATGCTACCCGCCCAATGCATAGTGCTAACTGTAAAGTTTGGTGGAGGAGGAATAATGGTCTGGGGCTGTTTTTCATGGTTTGGGCTATGCCCCTTAGTTCTAGTGAAGGGAAATCTTAATGCCATGTGTCATTTATATCCCATGTGTAATCAAAGGAGTGATCATTGAAGCCATCTTTTACAATAATTGATGCAAAAATGTATTGTTCAGATATACTGTAATTACAATTTAGGTGTACTGTATTCACATTCAGCAAATTAAATGAACGAAAGAAACAACGTTTAGCAGGCACTAGTTTGTATCAAGCCTGTCTTGAGCATTTGGACATAGGTTCTTATCGACATGTCCTCATTGTTCATGCGCCTTGGGAGAAACCTTTCGGAATTGCGAATCCAAGCCTCATATACAGTAGGTCTGGATTGATGTCATTGCATGCCTCATCCATGGCCAGGAGGAGGGAGGCAAACATACACCTTCCACCTGTATTGGATTTTACGGTATTGTATTGTATTTATGTATTGTGGTGGTCCTGTGTTGCTCAGTTAGTAAGAGCGTGGCACTAGCAACACCAGAGTTGTGTGTACGGTATTGTATTGTATTTATGTATTGTGGTGGTCCTGTGTTGCTCAGTTAGTAAGAGCGTGGCACTAGCAACACCAGAGTTGTGTGTTCGATTCCCATTGGGGTCGCATATGACTCACTGTTGTCACTTTGGATACGTAAATGGCATACATTGCGGTATTACAGTACTGTATTGGCCAATGCAATTTCAGTAAAGCAGTATGAAACCAACCATCAAAAAGAGGCCAGCAACATCATTATGGATACATGTTTACTGTATAGGGGATGTCAATATCAGATTTTTTTAAACTTAAATCATAATAGTCATAATAGTACAGTATATATCATACTTCATATGTTTATATTTTACAAAAATACATTTTCATTACATGTTATAGTTTTTAAAATCTGTTGTAGACAAACCAGTAGAAAAATCTATGGGTTTACCAAATGGTTCAGGGATTAATAATTAAGAGCAGTAGTCAAATGTATTTTAACAAATAAGGGAAAAAATCATATAAAAAATAATGAGAGCATTGCATTGTGAAAGGCAATTACTTTATATGAACATGTATTGCAATGTGAAACATGAATTTCTCGATGAAACACTGAATAAGTTTGAAAATGTGACTGTGTTGTACTTAGCCAATTGAAAATGTGCTTAGTTTTGAAACAACGAAAATGTGCTTAGTTTTGAAACAACTGCCTTTTTGATGATCTGTTTTGAATTTTGTACTAAAGGTTGTGAAAGTGTACCACATACTTGTGCAAATTGCACCGAAGCGATTGAAAAAAACTGTACCTCAGAGAACAACCTCAGTATCACATTTTGGAAACTGCTTGCTGCAGAAAATACGACCGACCCGTTGCTGCACTATGAGTAAACACAGAGCGTAGCTACTGTGTGTGTGTGTGTGTGTGTGTGTGTGTGTGTGTGTGTGTGTGTGTGTGTGTGTGTGTGTGTGTGTGTGTGTGTGTGTGTGTGTGTGTGTGTGTGTGTGTGTGTGTGTGTGTGTGTGCGCGCGTGTGTGTGTGCACACACAGGCCAGCAGAGCACTAGGAAGGAGAGCTGGGGGAGGGAGAGCGAAGGCTGTACAAATCCACACTGACAGATTCACTGCTACCTGGGCCTTATTGGTCATGTCAATGTTTACATTGTCTTAGACTGACAGATAACTGCTTCTGGCAGACATGTAGTAGGGCCAAATACCGTACGTCTCGGTGAATACGCTTCCCTCCCCCACTTTTCACTTGTCATGAGGAGGATGTGTGTCGGAGGGAGGTCAGCGCTGTTTCACCTGGTTAAAAGACACTTAGCGCAGTTGGCAGGGTTGTCGGTAAGACGGTGAACACAGCACATGACATCACACGGGAGGAGAGAATCTAGCCCGGGGACCCAGAGCGAATGAGATGGTGAGGAGCTGAGCTGAGCTCACCTTCCATCAACAGTACAGGAATGAGACAAGCAGGCCAAGGCCCATGTAGGAGTGCTGATCTAGGATCAGTTGCCCTCTGTCTATAATCAATCTAGAAGGCTAAACTGATCTATGATCTAGAAGGCTAAACTGATCTATGGTCTAGAAGGCTAAACTGATGCTATATCAGCACTCCTTACAAGACTCAGGTCCTTTTCCTCTAAACGAAGTAGACATCCACAGAGGTTTCAGTTACACGTAGGTGTTTCACATTAGCAGAACAATTGTAAAAATCAGGCACCCCACCTGAAGGAGGAATTCCACACCGACCGACTCCACCATCATTCACTCAAATGCCAGCCAATTGAGATTTGTCTGTCAGAGTTCAAAACACAAGGTATTAAATGCAATGTTCTCCTTCATTTATTGTTTCTTTTGATGGAATTCTCTTCAACGCAACCACTCCTTACATCTGTAGATCTGGGCTGAGGGCTCAACCCCCTTATTTCAGATCTGTCATTTGGTGGAGCACCCACCACGATCAACCCATCAACCTACCTCATTTGCACGCCGAGGTACTTTACCTTGAGGAACTGACATATCAGAACGTATTAACAACACCGAGAAAACAGGAGATTCTCCTCAAACACGCCTGGAATATTCCTCTCCCCGGGAGACTAAACAGCAGAAGAAATAACATGAGTAGTAAGTATTGATGCAGTCTCTTTGATGTCTGCCTCTCTTCTCACAGTCCTGTTATCCCCATTAACATTTTAACTGAAACATCACATTTGTCAGAATTAAATTGTGCATCTAAGATAGAACGGGAACACGGTATGTGTCTATCACTGAGGCGAAGCGAGAAGGGGAGAAAGAGCAAAAGGCCCAATTAGAATTGTTTTTGAACTGGAGTGTGTTCAAAAAGGAGAGGAAAGAGAGAGAGAGAGAGAGAGAGAGACAGAGAGAGATGTGCAGAAAGAAAGAGTGGTATGACACATTAACTTAGCCCCCTCCAGTGGCCATTTTGAGCACCAGTTCAACGTCTTTAATAAACCGTGATACCACACAACTATTACAAGGTAAAACAACATTACGTGGTTACTCTATCAACCACTATTGGCATTATTTACTTTATTTAAGACTGCTCACTTTCTTAAGAAATAAAAACAACAATAGTCATATCGAAACTGTGAGTAGGATTCATATTCACAGTATGTTGTAATGATTTATCAATTTTCATGTATTCATCTTTGATCTTCTAAGAGAATGTTCAAACTCGTCATTGACATGTGAATAGAAGGGAGGACCATTATGCCTGTAAGCAAGTGTAAGTATTAAAAAGATGACAGCTTTGCACACTCTTGGCATTCTCTCAATCAGCTTCACCTGGAATGCATTTCCAACAGTCTCGAAGGAGTTCCACATAGGCTGAGCACTTGTTAGCTGCTTTTCCTTCACTCTGCAGTCCAACTCATCCCAAACCATCTCAATTGGCTTGAGGTTGCGTGATTGTGGAGAGCAGGTCATCTGATGCAGCACTCCATCACTCTCCTTCTTGGTCAAATATTCCTTACACACCCTTACACAACTCATCAGACCAAAGGACAGATTTCCACCGTTCTAATGTCCATTGCTCGTGTTTCTTGGCCCAAGCAAGTCTCTTCTTATTATTGGTGTCCTTTAGTAGTGGTTTCTTTGCAGCAAGACCTGATTCACGCAGTCTCCTCTAAACAGTTGATGTTGAGGTGTATCTGTTACAAGAACTCTGTGAAGCATTTATTGGGGCTGAATGTCTGAGGTGCAGGTAACTCTAATGAATCCTCTGCAGCAGAGTTAACTCTGGGTCTTCCTTTCCTGTGGCGGTTCTCATGAGAGCCAGTGTCATCATAGTTCTTGATGGTTTTTGCAACTGCACTTGAAGAAACGTTCAAAGTTCTTGACATTTTCTGGATTTACTGACCTTCATGTCTTAAAATAATAATGATGGAATGTGGTTTATCTTTGCTTATTTGAGCTCTTTGCCATAATATGGACTTGGTCTTTTACCAAATAGGGCTGTCTTCTGTATACCACCCCTACCTTGTCACAACACAACTGATTTGCTCAAACGCATTAAAGAGGAAAGAAATTCCACAAATGAACTTTTAATAAGGTACATCTTTTAATTAAATGCATTCCAGGTGACTACCTCATGAAGCTGGTTGAGAGAATGCCAAGAGTGTGCAAAGCTGTCATCAAGGCAAAGAGTGGCTACTTTAAAGAATCTAAAATCTAAAATATATTTTGATTTGTTCAACAACTTTTTGGTTACTACATGATTCCATATGTGTTATTTCATCGCTTTGATGTATTCACTATTAGTCTACAATGTAGAAAATTGTTTTTTTTTAAATAAAGAAAACCCTTGAATGAGTAGGTGTGTCCAAACCTTTGACTGGTAATGTAGTTCTAACAATGTTATAATACAAGAGTCAAGTTACTGTAAAAGGCGCATTGGTGATGCACTAGAATAGGAAAGGCAGTACTTGTTCCATGAGTAATATTTAGCAATTAATCACTTGATTAATATGGTTTTAAACACACAATGAGACAGTGACAAATTATATTACCACATTTGCGATCGTGAAAACGATAATTGTTCAATGAACATCTCATTTGTCAAAGGAGAGGCAAGGAAACGTTGGCATGCCACGGGTTTAACTGTAGTTCATTCCCATAAAATAATGCAATCATAATAATAATAGCAAATATAATTGTGTGGGTTTTTTTTATATGGTGGCTAAGTCTGTTTCATTATGTCTCGAGACATTCCTTACAGTTTCAATACTGACAGACTTTAATAAGAAAGTCACTCCAGTATCATATCACATATGTCAGCCACTCGGAAATGTCCGTAGTTTCAACTCTGAGGCCAGTAGGATTATGATAAAGGGTTTAGGATGAGGACCTTACAGTCTCGTTGCAGTGTCGACACTGTTGGTGTTAAAACAGTGATGCTGAGTGAAGTACAGTTCTGTGCACTGACACTTTGGCCTAGAAAGGACACCGTACACTTTACTTGAGAACTCAGACAGCAGTTCTAAACGTAACGTTGAGAAGAATACAGGTTGCAAATAGTGTGTGAGCCTATTTAATAAAGGATCTTCTGGACAAATACAAAATCGTCATGAATCTGAGCATAATATAACAGAAACAAGGTCATACTGAAGGAGTGCAGCTACTTTTGTTGATGTCCCGATGTGATGATATGGAAGAGAGAGATCAAGGTCTCCGTGTCATAGAAGTTCTAGATGCTGTAGACGCTGTGGCCCTAGCCACAGCGGAGAGCCCTGGGACTAGGGTAGAGGGGGGCTGATATGAGCCTAAGGTCCCCTGGTACCCTGCTAATGAGCTTTGCTACCGCTCCTAGCATGTTTCATTCTCTTTCTCAAGAACGTTGAGAAAGACAGACACACACACACTCGCACGCACGCACGCACACACACACACACACACACACACACACACACACACACACACACACACACACACACACACACACACACACACACAAAAAAAAAAAACACACACACACACACACACACACAGGCTCGAGGCACAGCAGCACTCTTCTATGGCATATATCTGTATGCATGCACACCCCACACGGGCAATCTCCAAATCTCCATTGGCTAAGGGTTATCCACAAGAGTGCGGTAAATAAGATTTTCTACAATTACCAACACTTACACTGCAATGACCAATAACGTCTTCCTGAGAAAGAAACAAATTGAATTCGTTTTTGTCCCAGTCAAAGAAATAGACGTCCCATAATTGCCCAGAAGAAAAATGTGCAAACTGTATCATTTTTGGGTCCATTTTTGACTAATGATATTGTAATAAGATGCTTTGCGATAGACTTCAAATGAGAAAAATATAATTACATGCATTAGTTTGTCTAAGCATTTATAAGATCACAAATCCATCAGTTTTTCAGAGTCCATCTTGGAATCCATACATCACTGTCAGAGCTGGTTTGATGATGGAGAATGTGTTCATTTGTTAGCTTAGTTTAAAAGATGCGGCTCACGTTCATTTAGCCTTGAATAGAGAAGAATAGTTATGACAACACCATTACAAAATGCAAAGGTTTCAGACAATACACTTTCCCTTTTGGCAACTTCATAAAATACTGCATTTAGATGATTACAAGCAATGAGAATATGAATGTTCTGGGCACTATATTACTACAGATTTATTACTACCAATTCAATTATACATAGCCTATACTGCCACTGCTCCTGCTACTGCTAATACTGCTACAGTAGTAGTACTACTATACAAATCATATTTATTTTAAATAATAATATGAATATAAATAATAACAACATTGTGTATTGTCAGCAAACATTTGACTGTTGTTTTCTATTAAACCCAAGTCAAATATTTTACCTTATTGTACAGCTGTAATTGCATTTACATTGGCAGGTTAAGGAGCAAAACTGCTTTTTGCTGACTTACCTGATGGAATGTGAATGTTACAATATCCCCACCCACCTCCTATCCCGTTGCCTGCCCTACACACATCGTATCAGATACTGTGCTGCCATTGCCATTACCCTGCAGCAGAACACAAGCACTGATGACATCACTTCCTGTTGACCTTTGACTCTCTGGCCTCTCCACTGGTTTTGGCGGATCTCCAGAACCCACATGCACACATGCACGCGCATGCACACACACAGAAACACACACACACACACACACATACACACACACACACACACACACACACACACACACACACACACACACACACACACAGAAACACACACACACACACACACACACACACACACACACACACACACACACACACACACACACACACACACTTACAGGAGAGGACAGGACATGTTGAATTACATACACCAAAGACGCAGTCACAGACACTCAATTCTGCATTTCACAGAGACAAGTCATTTGTGACAGGTGGTTCTCCTGTGTAGGATAGGATATAAGGGGAGTCTCCTATGTATATAGGTCCTCTGTAGGATGTTGAATGTGTCTTCTGTTACAGTTATCAGTTATTACTTGTCATCAAGAAGAACACTGATTGAGGATATACAGTTGTAAAATAAGCATGACACACTATGAAATCCAGGATAAACCTGTAGTTCAAATGACAGACATGATAGCATGGATTTTATTCAATCTAAATTCTAAGTTCTAGCCTACACATATTTTATATATATATATATATATATATATATATATTTAAGTACTGTAAATACACACAGTATATTTGCTTATATAATATACATTCTTCTGAATAAAAGAAACCCCCAACCAATATCTCAAAACACTTGGTAAAACGTGTCCATCAGATTACGTCAATCGAAGGTCATTTTATCCTTGTTTTATATAATGGCTTATGAGAGAGTGACAAGGCAAATGCAATTAAAAAGAAGACATTTGCAGTAATTGCTCTTAAGAAGCCCGTGAAAAACTGATGCTGTTGTGTAGTGTGCAGCCTGAACACTCACCATTATAGTTTTCAGTCATGGCGTCTCAAACTCTTAATGGACATTAAACACTGAACAGAAGAAATATACAAGTGCAATTGAGTTAGCAGGCACTTACTGGGAAAATGTTCCCAATACATTTGCGTAACAACACATAAATGTCACAGACATTACATGTCATTAGCAAGGGGGTATGGATTCCATTTATTACATTTAATGGTATCTTTTTAAAACATGTCTAGTATAGTATTTACAGATAATGTCCGAGATTCATTGGCCTCTACACCAAGAAACCTGCTTATTTGATTATTATTTCAAACCAAGCAAACCTCCATTTCGATGTCCTTTTGCCGTCATCTCATTAGCTTTGTGCAGATGTTAGGCTGAACGGCTGCCAGTGGCTTCTATACATGACGCTAGTTCAAACTCTACTTCCCCCATACAGTAGATGCATCTTTCTCTGAGTGTCATATTTAACACTTGCAAATCAAAACCTTATTTTCAGTGGTGACCCCTCCCCTGACATGTTTTTTTTTTGCATGATATCGTAATCTACATTATGAACCATTAAGGGTTACACATTGTCCTCAACAGTATGCTTAGTTCTATCACAGAACAATGTGAAACAAAATCTGCATTATTTCCATAGTCGTAAATCTTTTACGAGGAGCAATCAAGCACAGAGTTCACGCTCAGAGGAAAGTGATAGAAATGAACTGCTCAGTCAGAAACTATAGGGGACAAACTCCCCCTACTGGTCACAGTGGGGAAGTGTTGATTCATACGCCCACCTCTCGGCAAAATTGACTTTCAGTGTAAAAGAATGAAGATACAATTGCTGATGTATTTTCGGGATTGGGGAAAATCTCCATGCACATGAAAGACGCTCACAATCTGTAATTTGACATTAAACCGACACTTGACTAAGTATTATTGTTGATGAGCTTAGTTCTGAAATCAAACGGAGACTGTAGCCATTGGACATGCTAAAACACACAAGAAAAAGATAAGAAAAACAATCACCTAGAGCCATATTCTGTCTACAACAGAATCCTGTTCAATCTCTTCAACTAGCCACTTCTCCACTCGTTTGAAACTCCAAGGGTTGCAACCGAAATACAGCAGCGGTCTAGATTAAACTAGTTATAATCCAGACCCACACAGACCACATCAGGGATATTAACTCAAGCAAATTGCCTAATTCACAACAGTGTGTCTCTGCCAGTAGTAGCATAGGCCTATTGCCAAGTGATTAAGGTCATACAGTAACAGCCATAACCGCATGGGAGTACTTTCTCTTCAAATATAAGGCATTTGATTTATTGCATTTTGAAAGCCATGTCACGTTATTACTTACAGTACATAGTATGACAGGGGATTAAATAATACACTGAGCAGTTAGGAGCCCAAACATGGGGCATGTCTGAGACACATACTGTATAGGAGAGGAGGCTCACAACCCGCAAAGACTGTATGCATCCCAAATGTCATCCTATTCCTTGGTGATGATACATATCGCAATATTGTTTTGGATGGTATTATATCGATACTTTTGACGCCGGTATTTTTCATCCTATAGATTGTTCTCCGTCTTCTTTCTAAATAGTGAGCCAACGTGTTTCCAGCACTTTCATCTCCACGAATGCTCGGAACAAAATGTTCTCATGCTCTCTATTGTCTCTCCGCATCAGAGATATAGTTAGCGATATGTTTGGAACATCGACATTGCAATGGAATCACAGTATCGAATTGCAATGCTTAAAGGATCGTGAGAGTCTCAATACATATTGTATTGGCACCTAAGTTGCATGATAATCGTATCGTGAGGTCCCTGGCAATTCCCACCCCTATTCCCTATACTGCCCTACTTTTAACCATGGAGCCCTATGGGCCCTGGGCAGAAGTAGTACACTATAAAGCTTGGATCATCAACTAGATTGGGACGATGTTTTTCTGGAGCGGATGGTCAGGGTGCTGGAACATAATTACAAGTCATTTGTAAACTGCAAATTGTCCTCAAGAATCCCAGACAGATATCATATTTGACTAAAACTGAATAATTTCAAACCTTGTATACGATCACATATACATATCTCTCTATTATGATTTGGAATACTTAGGAAAATATATTATTTAAAATATATATATATATTGGACATAAAAGACAGTAAAAACACCAGCAAATCAGCTGTAATTGATCATTTAAAACAATATATTTTGCTCAGAAAAATTAGAGGGCCAAATAAAAACTGCAAGTTGGGTAACCCTGCTATAAAGAGTCCCAAATGCCACGCTATGACTATTCCCTATATAGTGCATTCATTTTGACCAGAGCCCTATGAACCATGGTCAAAAGTAACACACTGTATAGGGAATGGGGTTCCATTTGAGCCTCTGTGGCTGCTGTTTAGACATTTAGATGCAAGTCAGACATTAACTGCTTCTTCCACATCAGCAAGTGTTCCTTTCCAGGCAGCTCCTCCTGCATGATTCATGAAAGACCGGTAGAGGGCTAATTGTTGAAATTAATTTGCGTAAACGACTAAGCAAGAGATAACAGAATTACATCTGCACTTTTCTGGCATGGGTTCAACCACAACGCTAGCGATATGGGCCCACAGCCGCCCCGGCCCCCCCAACAGCCAGCTGCTTCAAGACAGGCATCCTTTGCCAGAAATTAAAAGCCACAAACATTAATTAATATACTTTTTGTTACGTTAATTTGCACCAGAAAGGTTCAAGACTGAGTGAAGGAAGGGAGGGGGAGAGAGAGAGAGAGAGAGAGAGAGAGAGAGAGAGAGAGAGAGAGAGAGAGAGAGAGAGAGAGTGAGAGAGAGAGAGAGAGAGAGAGAGAGAGAGAGAGAGAGAAAATAAATGCTGAGAAGACGAGGAACCAGGGACGGGATCATTTGAATAAATTAGTTGGATGCAACATTTTTTTAACAGCTGAAAAGTGTTTTAAAATGGGGGTAAAGATGGGGGAGGATGGGGGCAGGGGGGTTATAATCTGGGTGGAGAAGTTAAGTTTTGACAAGGCCATTAATCTCCATGACAATGTAGCTGTTACAATTAGAGGTATTATGTCCCAGTGCAGCGGCGTTATCCATCACACAGCGTTATAGCAGCCCATCTGTCACGGCTCAAGTCAAATGGTGAAGGCTGTCCTTGAGGTTGCAGGACTGAGGAACCACGGAACAATAGAAGCCAAGCCCTGGGAATTCCGGAATACGCCGGAACATTCTGTAGGAGCGTGCCAGAGCCAACGAGTTTTCCTAAGGAGCATGAACATCAATCTCCTGGCCTTCTCTCTCTCTCTTCTTGTTTCCAAATGTAGGGAGCCAGACCCATACTTTGTGCTTGTCAATTGAGAGTGTTATCTATATGCTTAGGCCTAATGAGCCATCTCAAACTGATCTAGTGAGATATGGGCACTCGGCAGTAGTTAAAGGGACTGCTGATCTGACTGAGGTTTTATACAGGGGCCTCTCACTTAGGCCTAAAGCTGTGCCTTGGTGGACAACATACTACGATCCCATCCAAGTTTTCAGATGATATTGATGTCTAGCCACCAGGACGATAAAAGTGGATCTATTGCAATAGGCATTCATACTAGTCATACATTATCAATACACTGCCAGTACAGCATACGTTACACATACATTATCCGTGCTAACTCTCACTGTCAGCCAAAGTTCATGATCACCCATCCAGGCTAACTATTTTATTGCCTGGCTAGTCTGTGTATGGGAGAAAAGTAGAGAGCCATTTGTCCTCTCCCTCCTCTCCCTCCTCTCCCTCTCGCTGAAAGGGAAATCAATGAGTCTAGCGCGGGGGGGGGGGGGGGGGCTATCATTTATGTCTGCTTTTTTATGGCCCGCTCTCCCACGTCCCCACGTCCCAGCGATGGCTCACCTGGGTCCTGTACATCTTGTGTTTTATGCATCATGTTTATATCACCCCTGAGAGGGGAGGAGAGGAGACAAACTGCTCTACCTTATGACCAGACATGTTTCCTTTCGTATCCACAGTCTCGCCATCTCCTAGTTGTTACAGCAGGTGTGTTGATAAAAGGGGAGGAGTAAACAACAAGTATCTAATGCTACCGACTTGTGGCGAAGGCTACAACACATGAATATAAACATCACATGAAACGTGATGGGCCGTGTTACTCATAAACCTCTGGATTACACATCCTGCAATGGTTCATTTATGAATCCCAAAAATGTTGGAAGATTGTGTGTCATCGTGTGTTTGTTCTGCATCTTTTGTCCCTCTCCAATTCGTCTCTCTGCCTCTGTGTTAACTAATGTATGCCAGTTAATGTTTACATCCAAAGATTACACCCTTTTCCCTATGTTGTGCACTACTTTAGTCCAGGCCCCATTTGCTCTCGTCAAAAGTAGTGCACTACATATGGAATAGGATGCCATTTGGGATGCACTTGAGTCTCATCAACATATTCCTTCTTGATTGTGGCTGCTGCCAATTAGCCACCGTGAGGCACCAGCAGTCCATCCATCAGTCCTAAAGGTTCCTTGGCACTAATTTTGATGATTGGGTCAAGTAGCCAAGGGGTCCATTAATTGCAATAATGAAGTCTTCAGTGAGTGATCATCAATGGCTTTCAGAGTGTTATTAATTCTTTTAGAAATCAGTTTTTAATGTTTAGCTTTATCTTCCGTCAGTCCCAACCGGGAACCGCACCCGCCCCCTCGCCCGCTGCTCGGCAACATCTCATTTACGCAGGACTTAATAAACATCATGGATCTCTGATCCTCTCTCTCTCTCTCTCTCTCTCTCTGCTCTCCCCTCCCTGCCTCTCTCTTTCTCTACAGCTCTCTCTGCTCTCTCTCCCCCTCTCTGTTGCTGTCTCTCTCTCCCTCCTCTCTTGCTCTCTCTCCGCCTGCTCTCTCACACTCCCTCTCTCTGCTCTCTCTCTCCCTCTCTGTTGCTGTCTCTCTCTCCCTCTTCTCTTGCTCTCTCTGCCTGCTCTCTCACACTCCCTCTCTGTTGCTGTCTCTCTCTCCCTCTTCTCTTGCTCTCTCTCTGCCTGCTCTCTCACACTCCCTCTCTGCTCTCTCTCTCTCCCTCTTCTCTTGCTCTCTCTCTGCCTGCTCTCTCACACTCCCTCTCTCTGCTCCCACTTCCACTCCCTCTCATGTAGTGCCACTTCATGTCTTGGAGGTTTATTTTTGCTGCTTCACTGGACAAATAGAAGATCTATCTATCTGTGTGAAGGAAGCCAAGCCTGCGTCACTACACAATTTACTCTGTATAGAGTCTTCCCATTCATTCATTTTCATGCCAGCCCAGTAGACAGCTTTAATAACTGAAATGACAAATAAACTGGAAATCATTCCAGCTCTTTTCACTTTACTGACAAGTTGAACACTTCTTATAATGAGGCAATGACTGCGATTCCTCCCCCTTACTCCCCCCACCTCCCTGTTCCCCCTCCATCTCAGACACCCCGCCCTTCCTGTTCTGACACCCCAACCCGGCCCAGCCCCCCTTCTGTCCTCCTCCTCTCCTCTCAGTCCCCCTTCCTCTCTCCACAGCCCCCCTCCCATCCCCTCTCCTGCCATAATAGGTTCATTTAAGAGCATCAGGGGCTTGACATCTCATCATTTGTCTACATTATTTCTCATCCTCCTTCAAACAATTTACTGGATACTACAGTGCACTGCACACATGAAAATGAACCCACCCTGCTCCAAGCCTTCACAGCTTGGCTGTCTGCGAGATACAATTGTGGGGAACAAATGTTTTGTTTTCTTTTTCTCCCTCTCATCTTTCTAGGCGAGCTCAGTAGTCTACAACAGTGTGTGGCCACATATACCACTGCAGCATGGGTTCAAATCTATAAAATGGTCACTACCTTTGGTGTAGCCACCAACGCAGTGGCCTTGTGGTTAGAGTGTCCGCCCTGAGATTAGACGGTTGTGATTTCAATCCCTAGCTGAGTCATACCAAAGATGGGTCTCTGCTTGGCCTTAAGAAGATATATTGGGCATAAGGCCCTGCAATAGACTAGTGTCCTGTCCAGGTGTTCATGCTAGAAGTCTTTTAATCAAGAAACACATAATCAAGAAACCATTATAAAAGTGAACATGGTCAATAATCATGCCATGATAACATGTCAAAGCCAGGCTACATTGGAATCCACAATAAATGGTTGAGATTCTCAATAAAGGACGGACCTGGGGTGTCCCGGCCGCACACGTATACGATCGTAACGCCGTTATCTCCTGGCTGAAGTGAAACTGTTCATTTGACC
The DNA here is from genome assembly GCF_034236695.1 of Oncorhynchus nerka. NCBI lineage: Eukaryota > Metazoa > Chordata > Actinopteri > Salmoniformes > Salmonidae > Oncorhynchus > Oncorhynchus nerka. Next base: position 54,169,300 of record NC_088400.1, on the reverse strand, counting down.
TCTAATCGCGTCGTTTATCAAAGTGCTGCTGAAGCATGTCGATATGTGTGATTACACTAACTAGATTTAGGCAAGGGCACAGGGGGGCTGCCATCATTTAACTTCAACAAGTTCAGCAGAAAGCAACTTTACTTAAAGCATATTCAACCATGGCTTCTCTGTCGGTTGACCGTTTGTTTTTTGTCTTGTCACTGATATCGTTGATATTCAAGATTAGTGTATGTATCCATATAAAACATAGCAATGCCTCATTTTAGCGCTACCTCATGGAGTCAAAATGTTGTATTTCATGTTTTTGACCCAAATGAATAGGCTATATTCAATAGATAAATGATGTGTATGTGCATCAGAGGGATATATGACCAGAAACTATTCATAAACACTCAACAATCAGAGTGAGAGGTTTTTGTATCCTCTAATTAACACATTCATTAGAGAAGAATCTAATCAATCACTTGCAAGCTGCAACACAAATAAAAGCAGTGTTTCCCCTAGAATGTTCTTTAGCAGTGGTGGCTTTTTGTAGAAGGACTGTGAAAAGGTCATTTCTAGCAATAACATATTTGTAAAACAAATATTGTAGGGGTGACTCATTTACCATAGCCTGTGTATGGCACCATACCTGCGTGCCGAGTCAGTAATCCAGCCATGACAAAATAACTCCTAAATTCATCATTTTATTTTTTGGGTTACATTGTAGAAAAGATAATTGACCTATATATCTTTTTTTTATCATATAATATTTGAGAACTTAAAATCACAAAAGAAAATTGAAAACAATCTTTCTGTCTGATTTTAGTCATTTAAGTTGAATGAAAACATATATATATATATTGTATATATATATATATATTTGGTGTGGCGGCAGCAATTTAGCAGCGGCACTGCGGCGCAGATAGATTAATACAGGGGAAACACTGAAAAGGCAATTTATTCTCCAGTTTAGAATCCAAGACTTACAAATGATTATGAAAACCTTGTTCCTGCTGATGGAAAGATTAATCTTGTTTTGATGGAAATATGTCAGTTTCAAAACGACCATGATGGATGTGATTTATCATACTGGACAAACCTACCATCTAACACGCCTCTTTGACAGCTCTATTGTGGCTAGAATATCCCCAAAATGTCACCTGTTGTTCACAGAGTGACCTTCTAATTTTCTAATTCAATTTTAGCCTCCTCCGGTCCCCCTCAACCGCCTCCAACCCCCCTCCCCACACTCTCTGCCCCCTCTCCACGCCACATTCATATCATGACCGAGTAATGACAATTACATTCCGAGACTGCACGGCTCAAACCTGCAATTCCCTTTAAATCAAACCAAGTAGTCTTTTATTAGACTTCTCTGTTAAATCAATCTAAATCTAAGCATAATAAGTCTCTAATCAGGTAGTAGGAAGAATATTAGGTTGTCACGCATGAGGAAAAATAGGCAATCATGGAATGTTTTCTTTAATTAGGTCTGGTAAAGTAGAAGGGCAGGCTCCAAGTCGGGGACACATTCATCATGGCCAAGGTGGGAAATTACTTCAATTACTCAGGAAGGAGAGAGGGAGAACAGGATAATAGAGGGACGCACACAAGCAGAAGAGAGAGAGGGGACACTGAACCGTAGAGAAAGTCCCAACGACATGACACCAGCTCAACTAAGGACAGCGAAGGAAGGAAGGAAGGAAGGAAGGAAGGAAGGAAGGAAGGAAGGAAGGAAGGAAGGAAGGAAGGAAGGAAGGAAGGAAGGAAGGAAGGAAGGAAGGAAGGAAGGAAGGAAGGAAGGAAGGAAGGAAGGAAGGAAGGAAGGAAGGAAGGAAGGAAGGAAGGAATGGAAGGAATGGAAGGAGCCTCACATAGGCTATTACTATCCCAAAGGGAGTCAATTGAATACGATCTCTATCGTTGACAGGTATGACAAAGCAGTCCTCTGACACAGGCATCTATATGTTTGGTAATAATAAGGCTACCTTTGCATATACTGTACGTGTCACCAACAATATTTTTTTTCCTCCCCTCTCTTAACGATGTCAGGTGGAGGAGAAAGAGCCTCACATTATTGTACTACTGTCCCAGTAGAGGTCAAGGAAGCATACCAAGAAAGGTATGATAGAGCTCTGACAGTTGCAGGTATAAGAACAACTATCAAAGGAAGGAGGGGTGGAGAGAAAGAGATGTGTGAGTCAGTTCTTTGTGGCTTCTATCGTTGACAGGTAAGGCACTCTCTCTACTCTGACAGTTATAGAATCTCTTTCATGGTAACAAGACTCCCATGCACCTACACCTCACGCCCCCAGGCTTCTTTTCTTATGTCTCCTGTGTCTGTCTGTCAGACTACCCAAAATGCAATAGTGAGGCTGAGTGACTGAGTGCCTGGGCCGCGTCTCACTTCCTCCTAAGATGACAAGATAAACGACCTCTTACAGTAACCGGATTCATTGATTCTGTGAAAGAGAAAGAGAGAGAGAGAGAGAGAGAGAGAGAGAGAGAGAGAGAGAGAGGGGCCTGGATGAGCTGAGGAGATGAGAGGATCCAGAGACTTCAGTGGCTGAGCTCCTGCCAGCAAAGCTCCTCTGTAGATAAATATAGAGATTATGAGTTTTGATAACTGCAATTGAGTACCTGTCTAACCGAATAGCCTGCTTTAGTCCACAAATATATAGTTCAAATCTAGCCCCAGCCAAAACAGCGAGAGCTAGGGGCCTGCTGTGCACAGGCTGCATCCCAAATGACACCCTATTCCCTACATAGTGCACTATATTTGACCGGAGCTATATGGGCCCTGGTCAAAAGTAGTGCACTATATAGGGAATAAGGGTACCACTTGGAACAGAGAACCATACTAAATATAACCGTACAAAAGAGGGGATCATAATAACAATCCTAAATCCTAAAAAAGAAACCACGTCAAGAGCAATAGCCCTGACAGTGCCAAGATGGAATGACTTGAGTCAGTAGAGCAAGAGGGATGGAGGGGCCTGATCTCACAGGGATCAGCAGTTCACTCACAGAATCAATAGTGCTATTGTGCATCACTGCGTGCAGCTGTGCAAGATATCCTGTTCAAATGATCATGACTTTACGTCAATGCCCACCGCCATGTCATCTACAACAGCATCCAAGCTATAGGTTCCTGTAGCCTATACTGAACCCCTGTTTGTCTTCACACAACTGTGTCATTGTACATGGACCTTTACTCATATCATAATTAGACATTGACACTTGAGTTGGTACCGACATGTGAATTTTGACCTTCTGGCCCATGGACTAACTGGGCCTAGGTCCTGGGTCCCACGGACGAACAAGGACACTTAGAATCCTCCTGTCCCAACCCCACCAGCGTCACCAAGTGCTACATTTACACAGTCCTCAAAGTCATTCATCTTGAATTAGTAGTACAAATTCCCTTCATTACCATAGTGCCAGGGAGCAGCCCACCCCAGGCCAGGGTGATTTAGTAGTTTACAGAGCAGGGGGCCTGTCAGAGGATAGTCTCCCTGTGCTGCTCCACTGCTCATGAAGAACCACCCCACCAATCACCTTTTTGTCATCTTCCCCTGAATGATCCACCTTGTTTGAGGTGGGTTCAGCCTTTTGTCTATGACTATGTTAGTGTAGACCCGTGAAAATGAAATCAAGTCTGAAGACTAGCACTCTCTGTCTCTCCTTCTCTCTCCCCCCTCTCTCTCTGTGTCTCCCTCTCTCTAGCTCTCTCTCCCTCTGTCCCCCTCTTTCTCTCCCTCACTCTCCCTCCCTCTCTCCCCCTCTCTCCCTGCTCTCTCTCTCTAGCTCTCTCTGTCTGTCTCTCTCTCTCTCTCCATCTGTCCCCCTCTCTCTATCTCCCTCACTCTCCCTCTCTCCCCCGTCTCTTCCCGCTCACTCTCCCTCTCTCTCTCTCTCTCTCTGTCTCCCTTTGTCCCCCTCTCTTGCTCACTCTGTCCCCCTCTCTATCTCCCTCTCTCTGGCTCTTTCTCTCCCTCTCTCTAGCTCCCTCTTGCTCACTCTGTCCCCCTCTCTCTCCCTCTCTCTCCCTCCTCACCTCTTTCTTTCTCCCTCTCTCTCCCTCCCCACCTCTTTCTTTCTCCCTCTCTCTCAACCTCCCCTGCAGTGCTGTGCATGAGTGACCCGCGAGGCTCCATCATAGACATTCAGCCAAACAGCAATAAATCATTTCATCTTTCATCTATTGTTATTGATGAATGGGCAATTATTTGTCATCTAATATGCTGGAAAATGATGACCTAAGAGACGGATCAACTTATTTTTTCTCTCTGTCGCAACAATAGACAGAATTGATGGATTATATCCTTAAACTGTTATTACACTTTTAATGCCCCGCTCAGAATTGACAGCACTCTTCTTTCCCCTCTTTTTTTCCAAATATAATTTCCATTGTAGAACAACTACGACTAGAGACGCAAGGCTCATATCCCATGTTCACACATACACACACACTCTTTATCAGGGCTTTGGCATGGCAGGCGGTGAGAGCGAAATGAACACGTTTAGTATTGCTTCAGAGAGATTCTACCTGACTGGCCTCGTGATTGCTGCTGCTGCTCCCCCCGTTGTAAAGTAAATGGCTTGTGTGCTGAGGCAAAACTGAAGTCATCACACTTCCCCTGACTGACTCCCTGTGAAAATGGGCCGCATGAAAGGCAGTGAGAGAGAGAGAGAGAGAGAGAGAGAGAGAGAGAGAGAGAGAGAGAGAAATAGACTCAGAGAAAGATACACTTGACCGATTATGGTTCAATTTTCCTCAATCAATCGCTGGACTCAGACGCTGGAAAATAAAAGGTTTGTTCCAGTTGCACTGAGAAGACTGTAGCATTGATCAATGATTTCAATCATTCAGTGATTAATTCACTTAACTGTTGTTGGTACTGTACACTTTCAGCAATACAAAAAAAGGAGGTAGGCCTAGACCACACATAGCATGCCAAGCATGGATATGTTATCTAAAATGATGCCCATAATAGACCTCTAAATAAATACAGTGAATCCAGGGGCGACAAGAAATCAAGTTTGCTCTATTCATGGCATTTCTATCTGTAACGTTCAACAATGTTTGGCTGCTGAAACGTGGCCCAGGATTCAGGACAGAGACTAATCCTGCCTGTCCCCGAACGTGTTCACTTCCTGATGTCCTGATTTCCAAATGCAGAAGATACTGTGTACTGTGCGCACACACACACACTGACACACACTCACACACACACGTTGTTCAAATGGAACTTGTTTGATATGTTCGTGCAAGCAATAGAAACCTTAGTAATCAGAAGCAAATTTGACATTTGTATGCACGGTGCAACTTTACATACACATTTGATGTTTTAACGAAAATAGAATATTGATTGGGAACCGCAGAGACTTGATCCTCTTTAATAATTAATACAAAACTCCAGAGAGTGCAAAGTCGAAGGACTCGGTTCTCCTACACACACACACACACACACACACACACACACACACACACACACACACACACACACACACACACACACACAGGCTGTTCTTGAGTAAAATACCTAGTTTATTAAAGATCAGCTGTACTGTGACTCTTTCACTACTGCTTCCACATAGATTACCCTTCTGGTGTAACGCTCGTCATCAGAAGGAAGAGTGGACCAAAGCGCAGCGTGGAAAGTGTTCATGATATTTATTTACCAGAAACACTCAAACAAAAATAACAAATCCAAAACGAAAGCGAACAGTTCCGTCAGGCACAGACACTAAACAGAAAATAACACCCCACAAAACCCAAATGGAAAATCACAACTTATATCTGATCCCCAATCAGAGGCAACGATAGACAGATGCCTCTGATTGGGAACCACACTCTGCAAAACAACAAAGAAATAGAAAACATAGATTTTCCCACCCGAGTCACACCCTGACCTAACCAAACATAGAGAATAAATAAGGATCTCTAAGGTCAGGGCGTGACATCTGGTAACAAATACAACAGGAAAGTATTCATACCCCTTGACTTATTCCACAATTTGGTGTGTTACAGCCTTTTTAAGTATAATAATTACCCATCTAAACACAATACCCCATATAGACAAAGTGAAAACATTTGTTAAAAATGAAATACAGAAATACAGAAATATCTCATTTACATACAGTAAATATTTAAACCCCTGAGTCAATAAATGTTCAAGTCTTTCTGGGTAAATCTCTAAGAACTTTGTACACCTGGATTGTACAATAATTGCACATTACTCGTTTTAGTTGTTTGATTGTTGATCTTTAAAAAAAAATATATAAATATATATATATATATATATATATTTTTTTTAGGGATGGGTCAGCTTAATATTGCGGAAAGATTGTTGCTTCGATTGATGTAATTGTCTGCATCATTTCCAATCACCCATATATTCACGTACGTTCCAATATACAGTTGAAGTCAGACGTTTACATACACTTAAAACTCGTTTTTCAACCACTCCACACATTTCTTGTTAACAAACTATAGTTTTGGCAAGTCGGATAGGACATCTACTTAGTGCATGACACAAGTAATTTTTACAACAATTGTTTGCAGACAGATTATTTCACTTATAATTCACTGAATCACAATTCCAGTGTGTCAGAAGTTTACATACACTAAGTTGACTGTGCCTTTAAACAGCTTGGAAAATTCCAGAAAATTATGTCATGGCTTTAGAAGCTTCTGATAGGCAAGTTGACATCATTTGAGTCAATTGGAGGTGTACCTGTGGATGTATTTCAAGGCCTAACTTCAAACGCAGTGCCTCTTTGCTTGACATCGTGGGAAAATCAAAAGAAATCAGCCAAGACCTCAGAAAACAAATTGTAGACCTCCACAAGTCTGGTTCATCCTTGGGAGAAATTTCCAAATGCCTGAAGGTATCACGTTCATCTGAACAAATAATAGTAAGCAAGTATAAACACCATGGGACCACGCAGCCGTCATACCGCTCAGGAAGGAGACACGTTCTGTCTCCTAGAGATGAACGTACTTTGGTGCGAAAAGTGCAAATCAATCCCAGAACAACAACAAAGGAAAGATGCTGGAGGAAACAGGTACAAAAGTATCTATATCCACAGTAAAACGAGTCCTATATCGACATAACCTGAAAGGCCGCTCAGCAAGGAAGAAGACACTGCTCCAAAACCGCCATAAAAAAGCCAGACTACGGTTTGCAACTGCACATGGGGACAAAGATTGTACTTTTTGGAGAAATGAAGATGAAACAAAAATATAACTGTTTGGCCATATTGACCATCCTTATGTTTGGAGGAAAAAGGGGGAGGCTTGCAAGCCAAAAAACAACATCCTAACCGTGAAGCACGGTGGTGGCATTATCATGTTGTGGGGGTGCTTTGCTGCAGGAGGGACTGGTGCACTTCACAAAATAGATGGCACCATGAGGATGGGAAATTATGTGGATATGTTGAAGCAAAATCTCAAGACATCAGTCAGGAAGGTAACGCTTGGTCACAAATGGGTGTTCCAAATGGACAATGACCCCAAGCATACTTCAAAGTTGTGGCAAAATAGTTTAAGGACAACAAAGTCAAGGTATTGGAGTGCCCGTCACAAAGCCCTGACCTCAATCCTATAGAACATTTGTGGGCAGAACTGAAAAAGCATGTGCGAGCAAGGAGGCCTACAAACCTGACTTAGTTGCCCAGCAACAGCCCCAAAACATCAATGCTCTAGAGGAGATCTGCATGGAGGAATGGGCCAAAATACCATCAACAGTGTGTGAAAACCTTGTGAAGACTTACAGAAAACGTTTGACCTCTGTTTGCCAACAAAGGGTATATAACAAAGTATTGAGATAAACTTTTGTCATTGACCAAATACTTATTTTCCACCTTAATTTGCAAATAAATTCATAAAAAATCCTACAATGTGATTTTCTGGATTTTTTTCTCTCATTTTGTCTGTCATAGTTGAAGTGTAGCTATGATGAAAATTACAGGCCTCTCTCATCTTTTTAAGTGGGAGAACTTGCACAATTGGTTGCTGACTAAATACTTTTTTTGCCCCACTGTATATATAACATTCTATGGGTTGCAAGAATTTTGCGTAATAATTTAAATAGAACCATTTTAATTTTTGAATCCGGCGTTGTTTTGCGTGTCAATTTATAAACCATGTGCCATGGAATGGGTAAAATGGGTAAAATTTATTTGGCACAGCTGTCAATATTTTGTCCTGAAATTAAATTTGTATTTGTTTTTATTTATCACAATTTTTTTAACCATTTATGTTCTTCAATGCACGGCCGACAGAAAAGTTCCTTACTTTTTCTCCCTTCAACTTGCCTATTCCATTTTTGTGGTAATACTGCAATTAGTTAATTGTAATTTTGGGTAGAGCAGACATTTCCATATGTCTGTGTTAGCTACATGTGTGACATAACTCCACAAGTCCTATTTATGATATAATTTTTCAAAAATTATACCTTTTTAAAATAATGTATCGAAAAATACATTTTTTATCAATTAGTATATTTGAGTTTAACCACAATATTTGTTGTATTATTTGTTCTGTCTTTTCAGGTGGATTAAACTGAAATTGCAACCCACTTTCTAAGGCTTGTTTAAAAAATAACGATATTTTGGAGCTGATTTCGTTTTCAACCGAAAGTGAGCAGTTGTAATCTGAATAAATTCCTACCAATTTACTAGAGAACCAGTTTGAATTTATGTATAACTTTTGTATGACTGATGCCTTTAGTGAGAGGTCTAATGCTTTAATATTTAATCATTTCTGCCCTCCGAAGTCATATTCATACATAAATGGGCCCTTTTAATTTTGTCTGGCTTGCCATTCCAAATCAAATTGAATATTTTTGTTGATGTAATTTAAAAAGCAGGTCACTAGGTGTAGGAAAAACCATAAGCAAATAGGTAAACTGTGATATGACTAAAGAGTTAATCAGGGTGGTTTTTCCACAAATAGAGAGGTATTTTCCTTTCCATGGTAGCAAGATCTCATCTATTGTTGTTGATCATTACAAATAGACAGCCATTTTCAAGTCTTGCCATAGATTTTCAAGACAATTTAAGTAAAAACTGTAACTAGTCCACTCAGGATCGTTTAATGTCATTTTGGTAAGCAACTCCAGTGCATATTTGGCCTTGTGTTTAAGGTTGTTGTCCTGCTGAAAGGTGAATTTGTCTCCCAGTGCCTGTTGGAAAGCAGACTGAACAAGGTTAAACATTAAATTCTGCAACTGTTTTAAAGTCACCATTGGCCTCATGGTGAAATCCCTGCGTGGGTTTGTTCCTCTCCGGCAACTGAGTTAGGAAGGACGCCAGTATTGTTGTAGTGACTGGGTATATTGATACGCCATCCGAAGTGTAATTCATAACATCCCCATGCTCAAAGGGATATTCAATGTCTGTGTTTTTATTCTTCTACCCATCTACCAATAGGTGCCCTTCTTTGCAAGGCATTGGAAAACCTCCCTGATCTTAGTGGTTAAGTATGTGTTTGAAATTCACTGCTCGACTGAGGGACCTTACAGATAATGGTATTTGTGGAGTACAGAGATGAGGTAGTCATTAAAAAAATCATGTTAAACACTATTATAGCACACAGAGTGAGTCCATGCAACTTATTATGTGACTTGTTAAGCAAATTTGTACTCCAGAACTTATTTAGGCTTGCCATAACAAAGGGATGAAAACTTGAATGAATTTGTTTTAAAAAATACTAAAAACATTATCCACTTTGACATTGTGGTGTATTGTGTGTAGGCCAATAACACAACATCTCAATTTAATCCATGTTAAATGCAGGATGTAACAAAAAAATGTGGGAAAAGTCAAGGGTTGTGAATACTTTCTGAAGGTACTGTATATATCCTCTCTCTGGGATCAAGATGAGGAAGGATGCCTTTCAGACCTCAGTTTCTGATAGACTGAGGTAGTGTATAAACACACACAGTGCCTTCACTTTCCACCAGACACTGGGAGATTAATTCACCTTTCAGCAAGACAATAACCCAAAACACAAGGCCAAATCTACACTGGAGTTGTCACGACTTCCGCCGAAGTAGGTCCCTCTCCTTTTTCGGGCGGTGTTCGGCGGTCGACGTCACCAACCTTCTAGCCATCTCTGATCCATTTTTCATTTTCCATTGGTTTTGTCTTGTCTTCCTTCACACCCATGTTTCAATCTCATCAATTACATGTTGTGTGTTTAACCCTCTGTTTCCCCTCATGTCCTTGTCGGAGATTGTTTGATTGTATGTAATTCTGCAAGTCATGTGTCGGTGTGCGACGGGTTTTGTACCCACTTTTATTATTTTTTGTATATTTTGGTTTTTGGAGTTTTATAAGCACTTATTAAACAACTCCGTTTATACCAAGTTCGTTCTCCTGTGCCTGACTTCCCTGCCACCAACACGCACCCATTACAGGAGTAGCTTACCAAGACTACAATGTTCCTGAGGGGCTTACAGTAGTTACAGTTTTGACTTAAACCTCTTAGAGACTTTCCCAGAAAGATTCACAGCTGTAATCGCTGCCAAAAGGTGATTCTAACATGTATTGACTCAGGGGGTTGAATACTTATCTAATCAAGATATATTAGTGTTTTATTGTTAATTAAAAAAAAACTTTTTTCATCCACTTTGACACAGAGTGTTTTGTGTAGATCGTTGACCAAGGGGGAAAACAAGGGGGAAAACAGAGATAGTTCATTTACCAAACAAGAAACTCCAGCCGATTCAAACTCTCAAGTAAATAGAAATAAATAGCCTACGTGTAGTAAGTATAGCAGCACTTACCACTCTGAAACATGTGTGGTTTCATTCTCGCTGGTTCAGCTGTAGCCTACATCAGAGTTCATCTTGCCTTGTCTCAATCAAAAAGTAGCATGTCAAAGCTCCTGTAAATACAAACTTTATTTTGTAGCCGAGTGACAACAAAGTTTCCAAAACATGAGCCCCATATATTCAGAAATGTAACTTCATCCAAATTCAAATAAAAGTTCAAACAATGTGATTCTTACCATAAACACACAGGGGCAGGTCGGTCATAGGTGTGTGATAACGTATCCCTACAGAGCTCGCCTTCATGTATACAGTTAATAACAGTAGGTACAGTTATTTTAACAGTAAGGCTCCGTCTTAGTGCATAACATTGGATAAGTGTTCGCGTTAAGGACGCTGCAAATGACTGTATCCGATGTTGGAAGGTATGTCTGTAATCAGTAGATGGTTCTGATTAGGAAGTCCTAATTTGCGTCCCCAAGCAGTGGGCCCAAAAAAATATTACATCCAATTGTTAGATGCTACCACCCCCTCCAAATCAAAACCAAACATGGGATGTCAACGTTCTGCGTCCGATGCTCCATTTGACTTCTTGTCTACTTCCTGTCTGTGGCAGCATGGTGGCCATATTGCGAGGCTGATTAGCTAGGAGATACAGGTGTGAAGCACAGACAGGTGTGCACGCGAAGCGAGAACACAACATGGAATCCATGTTTGCTTTTGATTTGGAGGGGGGTGTAGCATTGCCACGCAGCTACAGCCAGGCATGGGTTGGCAAATATCTCGCCAGGTGGGTGGGTATATGTTATAATACTAGACCAAAGATCCAATTGGATCTAGAAAATTGGGCTAGGGCAAACTGAAAGATCCGCCATTTTGCAAAACATAGGAATAAGGGTGTGCCTATGTGCTACCATATAGCTACATTAAAAACCTGTTATGGCTGCAATCCCGATACCGGGATCGATATGACAACTACCAGTGAAAACAAATAAGCCATGTGTTTTTTCTATGCATTCTGCCATTTGTCATACCTGTGTGGACAGAAGGCCTAAACATAGGATAGTGAGGGTGTTGTTTGTGAGTGGGCAGAGTAGCCTATCGCTTTGCTTTGTGCCACACTTCTAATGTAGGCTGCTTGATCTAGTTTAGATATAGCTGCTACCAGAACCACATTATAGAAAATAATATAGCCTAAATATATGGCCGTGAGTGGAATTAAACTGAGATTCCACTAGATGTCAGTGATAACACATTTACTAGAAGCCAATTCAATCGACCATTCTACTCATTTAAAATAACCATCAGAGGGCAGCATTACATTTTGTACTCTATAGAAGATCAAAGACTATATCCCAACGTGAATCACCTCTCTTGATGTTAAAATAGGGTCCTTCCTCGAATTGCCTTGGCACTGAACCAACTATGTACTGATGTACTGTACTCTTGGATGGGCAAAAGACTACCTATAAACATAGCCATTGTCACGTTCTGACCTTAGTTCTTTTGTTATGTCTTTGTTTTAGGATGGTCAGGGCGTGAGTTGGGTGGGTTGTCTATGTTAGTTTTTCTATGATTTGCTATTTCTGTGTTTGGCCTGGTATGGTTCTCAATCAGAGGCAGCTTTCAATCGTTGTCCCTGATTGAGAACCATATTTAGGTAGCCTGTTTTCTATTGTGTTTCGTGGGTGATTGTTTTCTGTTTTCTGTTGTGTGTCTGCACCAGCCAGAACTGTTTTCGGTCGTTTCGCTTGGGTATTTTTGTTATTTCCGTGTTCATTTTAATAAATATGGACATATACGACGCTGCACCTTGGTCCTCACCTTCTTCCACCAACAACGGCTGTTTACAGCCATCTCTCTGCTTGCGTGGGCGGGCACTAGGTACTATAGATCCATTCACATCGCTATATGAAAGAAGAGAAAATGCCCAGAGGCCATATCTGTTATATGAAAATTCTATAAATTCCTATGATTCATACATTCATGACATCCCTAGTTTGAAAGCAACTGTTTTTCTGGAAGCTATGCTGCTCCATTTTCCCTAAATTCTCCCCCCGATGTGGGCCAGCCCCCTAGCAATTCAAATTCTAGCAAATGAGCTTCAGCCACTTGCCATGTGAGTGACAGCTAGCAAGAGGCATGCACAGCAGAGCGAGCGAGAGAGAGCGATGACGTGGTGCTCATATCTGCACATACAGGTATGTGAAGTAGTATGCATATTTCGGGGACCACTTTTGGCTTTACGAGAGCTACTTTCAGAACTGCGGTCTAGAAAGTATACAACAGTACCGGAGAATCTCTTTAATGTCGCAAAATGGCCCAGAACATGGTAAATTGGTAAAAGAATAAGCAGGATATTTAAGGAAATATATTGAACATTTTAAATAAATGTGTGAATAACTAGCTTACTAACATTTACAAATGTGGGAGTCAAACTGTTCGTAAATGCCTTAGAAATGTATTACTGAACGTTAATATAATGTGTTACCATTTGAAGCTATTTTGACATTTGAGTGGATTAGTAGAGGCATGGGGACATACTATACATTTGGAACCCTATGGCTTAGTGCCTTGTCAACAGAATCAAGCACGAGATGGCATTTAGGGTGATGGCATCTATGGTACTGATGCCAGCAATACTCCTATTGCCATCTCCATAGAAATAGATTGATTCTAATTCTATGGCCAGCTCACTTCCCATCTGATTTGGGATTCAGACGGTGTGGCATGGGGATGGTCAGAATGGTGAAGCCAGCACTGCGTCTCATGATGAAATGGATCAGAGAGAGAGAGAGAGAGAGAGAGAGAGAGAGAGAGAGAGAGAGAGAGAGAACCCAGACCAAGGGCAACCGATGAGCTCATTCTGGCTGGAGTGGGAGGAGCCCAGGGCATAATTTATCTTGTGCATGACATCACCACTAGCCAATCGGCTGCTCTCACCCCAGCTGGGGACATCCATTTACTGTACTGTAGACTCCAAATGTAATATCTTGGGTTTTTTCATCCTTTCTGTGTCAGATAATGAGGGAAATAACAGTGAAAAGTAGAAATAGATCGGCATCCTGCTCTTCAGAGACATTTAAACTCGTCAAACCAGTAAAAACTATGTTAAACAAGTTTTAGTTTGGAAAACCAGGCAAACAGGGCCCATATGAAATGACACTGTGTAAACAGCAACAGGAGGCATGTTTAATCCTTCACCGTTGAGCTGAAAATGAGAAAGGGGCCTCACACACACACACACGCACACATCTCATCAATCATACTGTTGTTGGTATCGGATTCCTAGAGTGACAGGCCTCAAGGTCTCACCCTCTCAGGGGGACGATGGGGTGACCCAAGGTCTCTTTCTGTTTAAAAAAAAAATCTCGGGAACAAGAAGAATGTGTGTGCAAGCAACGAAGCTCTCCACACTCACACACCCAGCTCCCCATTGAACCCCCTGCCCTCCTGCAGCAACTTAATAGCCGCACATTCTTCTGTCAATCAAAGCTAGGTTTATTTTGCCTCGACATCGTACCTTGGTATCAGCGCTTTCCAAAATAGGACCGGAAATGACTGTGACGAGAAAGAGGAGATCTGTGGCCTAAAGGCTTCTTTGAACAGAATGTAAATATAAAGTGACAGAGGGAAAAACACAGGGAGCCTTGACCCTGGTGGCATAAATGTGGTGTTGTCATATAAGATGTCTATCAGGCTGGGGTGTTGTTTTAGTGGAGACAGTCCCATCTGTGACTATAAAAACCTCCTATACAATGACGTACACCCCAAAAGGCAGGGACACAGTGGCTAGGAGCCCATCACAGTAGCCAGTCTTGTCCTGCACTTGAAGAGAAGGGTTCATACAGTTCAACGGTTGAGACATTTAAAACCCATTTAAAACCAGTACTGACCACATTGTCAGTGTCACATTACAGAGCAGGCCTTACATACACATCCCAGTCAAGGTGGTATTCTTAAACAGCAGTCAGTGAGGTGTTATAAATGACAACCAGCCATGTGCTGTCCTCATTACCGCTACCATTTAAATCCTTCAAAGACACGGTTACATGAGGACACCCCTCATACACTGTACCCCCCCTATCCCTTACCACCTTGTTATGGGGTCGTTTGTGTGTGTTTCTCATTGGGCACGGACGTCAATTCAACGTCTATTCCACGCTGGTTCAACGTAATTTCATTGAAATGACGTGAAACAATGTTGATTCAACCAGTGTGTGCCCAGTGGGGTGTGTGTGTGCTTCACACTGTTCGACACTGACAGGGAGCAGCGGGACTCAGAGAGTGGCCATGTAGTGATGTAAGCTGGCTGGGAGCCAGCAGAAAGGGTTGCGTGTGAGGATGATGCATGGTGCCTGCCTGACTTGTTGGCCAGGGTGTTGGGGTTCAGAGGGCAGGATCTGTAGCGGCAGCGGGGGGCTAGGGGGGTTAGGCGTTTGTGTCTGTTGAAAATAGTTTCTGCCTCTCAACAACAACATTCACGGGACACAAAGGGACATGGAGGGACATCCGACAACCAGGACATCTAAACACAGGTCCTTCAACGACACCCCGACCTCTTACTATGACACATACACTCTCTGATTCCCTTCCAATTGTTATTGCAACTAACCGCAGAAACATCCAGTGCATACAGGTTGAGTCCCAAAATCGCACCCTACTCCCTATATCCCTCAAACTCAACTCTGGACCTCAAATCCAGTTCCACTGCATTTTTCCATTGTTCTCCTCTAATCAGGGACTGATTTAGACCTGGTACACCAGGTGTGAGCAATTCATCATCAGGTAGAAGAGAAAACCAGCAGGCTCTTCTTACCTCGTAGGGTCAGAGTTGAACACCTCTGCCCTATATAGTGCACTACTTTTGAGCAGGGCCCAACGGGAGGAACAGTGTGTGTGGTTTCTCCTGCAGGTCAAAAAACATTACCGTTGTTTAATTTCAGCACGTCACATTGTTTTCACCACTGACTGGTGGATTGCTGTTGATGATGTCTGATGGGATGTGTTGTGGCAGTGTTAGGAGAAACTTGTCGGTCCTACTGAATTGTCTACAAGGCCACTCTTGATCACTAGCAGCACACGGTACAGAACCTGCAGTGTTTTTATGTATTATATTTAACATTTATTTAACTAGGCAAGTCAGTTAACCTCCACAGGATCGGTGGGTCCCTCACGGGACGGTTGAGCTAACGTAGGCTAATGCAATTGGCATGAGGTAGTAAGTAACAATATATCGCAGGCTATAGACATACAGTGCCTTGCGAAAGTATTCGGCCCCCTTGAACTTTGCGACCTTTTGCCACATTTCAGGCTTCAAACATAAAGATATAAAACTGTATTTTTTTTGTGAAGAATCAACAACAAGTGGGACACAATCATGAAGTGGAACGACATTTATTGGATATTTCAAACTTTTTTAACAAATTAAAAACTGAAAAATTGGGCGTGCAAAATTATTCAGCCCCCTTAAGTTAATACTTTGTAGCGCCACCTTTTGCTGCGATTACAGCTGTAAGTCGCTTGGGGTATGTCTCCATCAGTTTTGCACATCGAGAGACTGACATTTTTTCCCATTCCTCCTTGCAAAACAGCTCGAGCTCAGTGAGGTTGGATGGAGAGCATTTGTGAACAGCAGTTTCCAGTTCTTTCCACAGATTCTCGATTGGATTCAGGTCTGGACTTTGACTTGGCCATTCTAACACCTGGATATGTTTATTTTTGAACCATTCCATTGTAGATTTTGCTTTATGTTTTGGATCATTGTCTTGTTGGAAGACAAATCTCAGTCCCAGTCTCAGGTCTTTTGCAGACTCCATCAGGTTTTCTTCCAGAATGGTCCTGTATTTGGCTCCATCCATCTTCCCATCAATTTGAACCATCTTCCCTGTCCCTGCTGAAGAAAAGCAGGCCCAAACCATGATGCTGCCACCACCATGTTTGACAGTGGGGATGGTGTGTTCAGGGTGATGAGCTGTGTTGCTTTTACGCCAAACATAACGTTTTGCATTGTTGCCAAAAAGTTCAATTTTGGTTTCATCTGACCAGAGCACCTTCTTCCACATGTTTGGTGTGTCTCCCAGGTGGCTTGTGGCAAACTTTAAACGACACATTTTATGGATATCTTTAAGAAATGGCTTTCTTCTTGCCACTCTTCCATAAAGGCCAGATTTGTGCAATATACGACTGATTGTTGTCCTATGGACAGAGTCTCCCACCTCAGCTGTAGATCTCTGCAGTTCATCCAGAATGATCATGGGCCTCTTGGCTGCATCTCTGATCAGTCTTCTCCTTGTATGAGCTGAAAGTTTAGAGGGACGGCCAGGTCTTGGTAGATTTGCAGTGGTCTGATACTCCTTCCATTTCAATATTATCGCTTGCACAGTGCTCCTTGGGATGTTTAAAGCTTGGGAAATCTTTTTGTATCCAAATCCGGCTTTAAACTTCTTCACAACAGTATCTCGGACCTGCCTGGTGTGTTCCTTGTTCTTCATTCTTCAACGGACCTCTGAGACTATCACAGTGCAGGTGCATTTATACGGAGACTTGATTACACACAGTTGGATTTTATTTATCATCATTAGTCATTTAGGTCAACATTGGATCATTCAGAGATCCTCACTGAACTTCTGGAGAGAGTTTGCTGCACTGAAAGTAAAGGGGCTGAATAATTTTGCACACCCAATTTTTCAGTTTTTGATTTGTTAAAGGATGTTGCGAATTTTCTTAGCTTTTTGTTAAAAATCGCGCAACATTTCAGCGCCCTGCTATTCATGCCAGGAATATAGTACATGCATATGATTAGTGTGTGTGGATAGGAAACACTCAGACGTTTCCAAAACTGTTTAAATCACGCCTGTGCCATTTACAGAACGTGCGTTACGTCAAATAGTGCATGAAAATCTGTTCACTGAAAATGGAAAAATATATTCTTCCGCTACGACAGGCAATTGTTAAAAGCGAACAGAATTACATAGAGCTGAGTTTTCATTGGCTACAGCTTCCCCAGCTTGTCTAGAGTCACGTCATTTGTTGCGCAATTCATTCTTGGTCTAACCGAAACAAAGGAACTCCTTTCCTACTGTCCCCGCCCAGATTTTGCCTCGACTTTTTCAAGACAGCAATTTTTCCACAGGCAAGCTAATCTTTTCACATCGCCTCTTGAGGATTTTTATCGCTTATTAACGTGTACTAATACCTAAAGTTGCATTACAAAAGTATTTCGAAGTGTTTTGTGAAAGTTTATCGTCGACTTTTTGAATTTTAAAAAATGACGTTACGTTATGAAACGCAGTTTTTTTTCCGTTGATCACACAGTCTACATATAACGATATCTAGGCTGTATATGGACCGATTTAATCGGAAAAAATACCCAATAGTGATTATGGGACATCTAGGAGTGCCAACAAAGAAGATGGTCAAAGGTAATGAATGTTTTCTATTTTATTGTGCGGTTTGTGTAGAGCCGAATATGCTAATTATTTTGTTTACGTCCCCTGCGGGTCTTTTGTGGTGTTACATGCTATCAGATAATAGCTTCTCATGCGTTCCCCGAAAAGCATTTTACAAATCTGACTTGGTCGATAGATTCACAACGAGTGTAGCTTTAATTCAGTATATGGTATGTCAATTTTAATGAAAGTTTGAGGTTTATCAACCTCTATGGTGGCGCTCTTGAGCATTTCTGCTGATTTGATCCCCACAGCGGGAGCACTTCTCTAACAAGTTAAAAAAGTTTGAAATATCCAATAAATGTCGTTCCACTTCATGATTGTGTCCCACTTGTTGATGATTCTTCACAAAAAAATACAGTTTTATATCTTTATGTTTGAAGCCTGAAATGTGGCAAAAGGTCGCAAAGTTCAAGGGGGCCGAATACTTTCGCAAGGCACTGTATCTAATATTGTCAGAAAGCTTAAATTCGAACAACATCTAACAGCACGGTCCAATTTACAGTAGCTACTACAGTGAAAGAATACCATGTTATTGTTTGATGAGAGTGCACAGTTATGAACTTAAAAAGTTATTAATAAACCAATTAGGTACATTTGGGCAGTCTTGATGCAACATTTCGAACGGAAATGCAATGGTTCATTGGATCAGTCTAAATCTTTGCACATACACTGCTGTCATCTAGTGGCCAAAATCTAAATTGCGCCTGGGCTGGAATAATACAATTTGGCCTTTCTCTTGCATTTCAAAGATGATGGTGTAAAAAAGAAACATTATTTTTTCTTTGAATTATCTTTTACCAGATCTAATGTGCGATATTCTCCAACATTCATTTCACACTTCCACAAACTTTAAAGTGTTTCCTTTCAAATAGTATCAATAATATGCATATCCTTGCTTCAAGTCCTGAGCTACAGGCAGTTAGATTTGGGTATGTCATTTTAGGTGAAAATGGAAACAAAGGGGTGGAATCTTTTAAGAACAAATTCTTATTTACAATGATGGCCTACCCCGGCCAAACCCAGAAGACACTGGGCCAATTGTGCACCGCCCTATGAAACTCCCAATCACAGCCAGATGTGATACAGCCTGGACTTGAACCAAGGACTGTAGTGACACCTCTCACACTGAGATGCAGTGCCTTAGACCACTGTACCACTCAGGAGCCCACTGAGTTGCTCCCCTGAATCTTTGAATCTTTATCTTCTGATGTCTACTGAAGCTGGTGGACGGTTGTAGAGCTATATCGTCGGATGACCAGCTTGATATCATCCCCAATAAATCCCATGTTAGAACTATGGCTCTAGATAGAACAACACCATTGGATTTCTACCCCAATAAAGAACTGTCACAGCAGTGGATTCTCTTCAGATAAAAATCACAAGGCTCTGAACCTGTTTCGTTGATGAGAGATGGCAGCAATGGCAGGTTTGGTCTAATGCATTGGCTGAAGTGGTGCCAGTGATACAGATTAAGGAATGAGTCCCAAATGCCCCCCATCCCCTATCCCCTATCCCCACATACCCTCCAGTCCTCCTACCCCTTTACACCTACCCCTAATACCCTTGGATGATTCCATGCCCTTTAAGTCAGTACATTGTGTACCATGTCGCTCTTCCTAAAATAGAGCCAGGACCTAGCCCTGGATAATGGTCCCGCCAAGAGCTCCTGGACAGCCACATTAATTACAGAAACAAATGGATCTCATCACCAACCACAATTGTGTTCATCCCACTGGGCACAGATGTCAATTCAACATTGGTTCAACATAATTTCTTTGAAATTACATTGCCCGGTGGGGAGTGTTTCACACTGACAGGGCACAGCAGAACTCAGAGAGTGGCCATGTAGTGATGTAAGCAGGCAGGGAACCAGCAGAGCAGGTGGTGTGTGATTACAGTGCATTACATTTGACTTTTTTTTAACATTTGTTATTTTGCAGACACGCTTATCCAGAGCAACTTACAGTAGTGAGTGCATACATTCTGTTTTTTTCCTACTGGTCCCCCGTGGGAATTTCACAACCCTGGCATTGCAGACCCTATGCTCTACCAACTGAGCCACATGGGACCATGGTGCCTCACTGACTGACTTGTTGGCCAGGGTAATGGGGTAGGATCTGGAGCGGCACCGGGCGGCTAGGGCCGCTGGGGGTTTGTGTTTATTGAAAATAGTCCCTATAACCCCCCAGCCTGCTACACACACACACACACACACACACACACACACTCTCACACTCTCACTCCTGAACGGGTTGCTGGTTCATCAGCATCTCCGATCATGATTTTTCTGGCCCAGGCGAGGAATACTCAGGCTATTTCTGCCTCCAACAACAACATGCATGGGGCTCGAAGGGACATGGAGAGACATCAGAGAACCAGGACATCTAAACACAGGGCCTGCAAGAACCCCCTGACCTCTTAATGTATCACGACACACATACACTGAGTGTACGAAACATTAGGAACACCTACTCTTTCCATGACATATACTGACCAGGGCTCCGGGCAGCCGAGCGGAAATGGAGGAAAACTCGCCTCCCTGCGGACCTGGCATCCTTTCACTCCCTCCTCTCTACATTTTCCTCTTCTCTCTCTGCTGCTAAAGCCACTTTCTACCACTCTAAATTCCAAGCATCTGCCTCTAACCCTAGGAAGCTCTTTGCCACCTTCTCCTCCCTCCTGAATCCTCCTCCCCCTCCCCCCCCTCCTCCCTCTCTGCAGATGACTTCGTCAACCATTTTGAAAAGAAGGTCGACGACATCCGATCCTCGTTTGCTAAGTCAAACGACACCGCTGGTTCTGCTCACACTGCCCTACCCTGTGCTCTGACCTCTTTCTCCCTCTCTCTCCAGATGAAATCTCGCGTCTTGTGACGGCCGGCCGCCCAACAACCTGCCCGCTTGACCCTATCCCCTCCTCTCTTCTCCAGACCATTTCCGGAGACCTTCTCCCTTACCTCACCTCGCTCATCAACTCATCCCTGACCGCTGGCTACGTCCCTTCCGTCTTCAAGAGAGCGAGAGTTGCACCCCTTCTGAAAAACCTACACTCGATCCCTCCGATGTCAACAACTACAGACCAGTATCCCTTCTTTCTTTTCTCTCCAAAACTCTTGAACGTGCCGTCCTTGGCCAGCTCTCCCGCTATCTCTCTCAGAATGACCTTTCTTGATCCATATCAGTCAGGTTTCAAGACTAGTCATTCAACTGAGACTGCTCTTCTCTGTATCACGGAGGCGCTCCGCACTGCTAAAGCTAACTCTCTCTCCTCTGCTCTCATCCTTCTAGACCTATCGGTTGCCTTCGATACTGTGAACCATCAGATCCTCCTCTCCACCCTCTCCGAGTTGGGCATCTCCGGCGCGGCCCACGCTTGGATTGCGTCCTACCTGACAGGTCGCTCCTACCAGGTGGCGTGGCGAGAACCGCCTCCACACCACGTGCTCTCACCACTGGTGTCCCCAGGGCTCTGTTCTAGGCCCTCTCCTATTCTCGCTATACACCAAGTCACTTGGCTCTGTCATAACCTCACATGGTCTCTCCTATCATTGCTATGCAGACGACACACAATTAATCTTCTCCTTTCCCCCTTCTGATGACCAGGTGGCGAATCGCATCTCTGCATGTCTGGCAGACATATCAGTGTGGATGACGGATCACCACCTCAAGCTGAACCTCGGCAAGACGGAGCTGCTCTTCCTCCCGGGGAAGGACTGCCCGTTCCATGATCTCGCCATCACGGTTGACAACTCCATTGTGTCCTCCTCCCAGAGCGCTAAGAACCTTGGCGTGATCCTGGACAACACCCTGTCGTTCTCAACTACCATCAAGGCGGTGGCCCGTTCCTGTAGGTTCATGCTCTACAACATCCGCAGAGTACGACCCTGCCTCACACAGGAAGCGGCGCAGGTCCTAATCCAGGCACTTGTCATCTCCCGTCTGGATTACTGCAACTCGCTGTTGGCTGGGCTCCCTGCCTGTGCCATTAAACCCCTACAACTCATCCAGAACGCCGCAGCCCGTCTGGTGTTCAACCTTCCCAAGTTCTCTCACGTCACCCCGCTCCTCCGCTCTCTCCACTGGCTTCCAGTTGAAGCTCGCATCCGCTACAAGACCATGGTGCTTGCCTACGGAGCTGTGAGGGGAACGGCACCTCAGTACCTCCAGGCTCTGATCAGGCCCTACACCCAAACAAGGGCACTGCGTTCATCCACCTCTGGCCTGCTCGCCTCCCTACCACTGAGGAAGTACAGTTCCCGCTCAGCCCAGTCAAAACTGTTCGCTGCTCTGGCCCCCCAATGGTGGAACAAACTCCCTCACGACGCCAGGACAGCGGAGTCAATCACCACCTTCCGGAGACACCTGAAACCCCACCTCTTTAAGGAATACCTAGGATAGGATAAAGTAATCCCTCTCACCCCCCCCCCTTAAAAGATTTAGATGCACTACTGTTCCACTGGATGTCATAAGGTGAATGCACCAATTTGTAAGTCGCTCTGGATAAGAGCGTCTGCTAAATGACTTAAATGTAATGTAAATGACCAGGTGAATCCAGGTGAAAGCTATGATCCCTTATTGATGTCACCTGCTAAATCGACTTCAATCAGTGTAGATGAAGGGGAGGAGACAGGTTGAAGAAGGATTTTTAAGCTTTGAGACAACTGAGACATGGATTTGTATGTGTGTGATTCAGAGGGTGAATGGGCAAGACAAAATGTTGTAGGTGACAGGCACACCGGTTAGTGTCAAGAACTGCAACGCTGCTGGGTTTTTCATGCTCAACAGTTTCCTGTGTGTTTCAAGAATGGTCCAGCACTGAAAGGCCATCCAGCCAACTTGACACAACTGTGGGAAGCATTGGAGTCAACATGGGCCAGCATCCCTGTATAACGCTTTCCACAATTTGTAGTGTCCATGCCCCGACGAATTGAGGCTGTTCTGAGGACAAAAGGGGTTGCAACTCAATATTAGAAAGGTTCCTAATGTTTTGTACACTCAGTCTATATAGTGCACTTCTTTTGAGTGAGCAGTGTGTGTGTTTTCTCCTGCAAATCAAAAAGCATTACTGTTGTTTAATTTCAGCACGTCACATTGTTTTCACCACTGACTGGTGGATTGCTCTTGATGACGTCTAATGGGATGTGTTGTGGCAGTGTTGGGAGAAACTTGTCGGTCCTGCTGAATTGTCTACAAGGCCACTCTTGATCACTAGCAGCACACGGTACCGAACCTGTAGTGTTTCCACTGAATCTTTATCTTCTGACGTCTACTGAAGATGGTGCACGGTTGGAGAGCTATATCGTCGGATGAGTAGATTGATATCATCCCCAATAAATCCCATGTTAGAACTGTGGCTCTAGATAGAACAACAACATTGGATTTCTACCCCAATAAAGAACTGTCCCAGCAGTAGATTCTCTTCAGGTAAAAAGTATCTGAACCTGTTGCTGTAATGTGAGATGGCAGCAATGGCAGGTCTGGTCGTAATGCATTGGCAGTAGTTGTGCCAGTGCCACAAATTAAGGAATTAGTCCCTAATGTCTCCCTATCCCCTATCCCCTCTACCCTTAAACCCACCTACCCTCCAATACCCCTACCCCTGCACCACCCTGCACCCCTACCCCCTTTAACACCACCCATAACCCGTTAACCCCACCCCAACCTCCCCCTGGATGATTGGAATTCCATGCCCTTTAATACAGTAAATTGTGTACCATGTAGCTCTTCCTAAAGTAGACCCAAGACCCAGCCCTGGATAATGGGCCCACCAGGAGCTCCTGGACAGCTACATTAATTCCAGGAAACAAATGCATCTCATCACAAACCCCAATTCATAGACGCATGCGTTACAGGCTAAACTAGGCTGTTCCATGTTTGAAGCAGTGGTGACAGGCTAGGCACATAAGTGTGGGCAGGGTGTGTGTGTGTGTGTGTGTGTGTGTGTGTGTGTGTGTGTGTGTGTGTGTGTGTGTGTGTGTGTGTGTGTGTGTGTGTGTGTGTGTGTGTGTGTGTGTGTGTGTGTGTGTGTGTGTGTGTGTGTGTGTGTGTGTGTGTGTGTGTGTGTGTGTGTGTGTGTGTGTGAGAGAGAGTCCCACTACAGATTAAAAAGCATTACCGTTGTTTAATTTCAGCACGTCACATTGTCTTCACCACTGACAATCCGATGGATTGCTTTTGATGATGTCTGATGGGATGTGTTGTAACAGTGTTGGGAGAAACTTGTCGGTCCTGCTGAACTGTCTAACAAGGCCACTCATTATCACAAGCAACACACAGTACATCTTCTGACGTCTACTGAAGATGGTGGACGGTTCTAGAGCTATATCTTTGGATGACTAGCTTGATATCATCCCAAATAAATCCCATGTTAGAACTATGGCTCTATATAGAAAAACAACATTGGATTTCTACCCCAATAAAGAACTGTCCCAGCAGTCGATTCTCTTCAGATAAAAAGTCTCTGAACCTGTTGCTGTGTTGCTGTGATGGAGCTCCCGTGTGGCACAGCGGTCTAAGGCACTGCATCTTGGTGCTAGATGCGTCACTACAGACCCTGGCTTGATTCCAGGCTGTATCGCAACCAGCCGTGATTGGGAGTCCCATAAGGCGGCGCACAATTGGCCCAGCATTGTTAGGGTTTGGCCATTGTAAATAAGAATTTGTTCTTAACTGACTTGCCTAGTTAAATAAAGTTTTTTTTAAAATTATTTACAACAAAAAAAGTGCAATGGCAGGTCAGGTTGTAAGGATTTGTCAGAAGTGGTGCCAGCTCTACCGATTGAGGAATTAGTCCCAAATGACACCCTATACCCACCTATCCTCCCTAACCCTGCATACGCTGCAACATTTTCTCCCTCTCAAATAGCACTACTTTTGACCTATGAATAGGGTGTCATTTAGGATGCAGATTAAGTCAGATCAGCAGAGAAACACCTGATCCGTCACCCTACAACACCCAGGTTTCATCCCAAATGGCACCGTATTCCCTTTATAGTGCACTACTATTGACCAGGGCCTCATGGACCATCCAACCCTGGTCAAAAGTAATGCACCACTAGGGAATATAATGCTATTTGGGACACATCTCCCAGTTGGGTCCACAGGTCTCTGTGTAAGTACAAAGTGCTTATCCCCATATTTTAAACCTATAATAAGTGGGCTGTTGTGTGGTTTTGTGTATTTTTGCAGCTTTGTCACAGCAGCTGCTGTGGCACCCTTTGAGGGCCCAACTAAAACATGCATGGATGCCTTACTGCAGAGTAGGAGCACATGTAACTCACTAACGGCACAGATTCATTACATGGCATTTAGATTTTACAGATCAGTCTCTCTGGATAAGAGAGATCAGAGAGCGACTTAAGATCAGGGCTTTCAAGTAAAGTAGGAAAAACAATCCATGAGCATGATCAAGAAGAAGACCTAGTCTCTGCTAGGTAAAGCCCCGCCTTTATCTCAGCTCACTGGTCACCATAGCAGCACCCACCCATAGCACGTGCTCCAGCAGGTATATTTCACTGGTCACCCCCAAAGCCAATTCCTCCTTCGGCCGCCTTTCTTTCCAGTTCTCTGCTGCCAATGACTGGAACGAACTGCAAAAATCACTAAAGCTGGAGACTCATATCTCCCCCAATAGCTTTAAGCACCAGCTGTCAGAGCAACTCACAGATCACTAAACCTGTACATAGCCCATCTGTAAATAGCCCATCAAACTACCTCATCCCCATACTGTTATTTATTTTGCTCCTTTGCACCCCAGTATCTCTACTTGCACACTCATCTTCTGCACATTTATCACTCCAGTGTTTATTGCCAATTATTTATATATATATTGTAATTATTTAGCCACTATGGCCTATATATTGCCTTACCTCCCTTATCCTACCTCATTAGCACACACTGTATATAGACTTTTTCTATTGTACTATTGACTGTATGATTGTTATTCCATGTGTAACTCTGTGTTGTTGTTTGTGTCGCACTGCTTTGCTTTATTTTGTCCAGGTCGCAGTTGTAAATGAGAACTTGTTCTCAACTAGCCTATCTGGTTAAATAATAATACAAAAATAAAAAGGAATGTAAATCCATCTTCAAAACTAGCAACCATCTGCAACATCAGTGCTACTAAGAGTGAAGGAAAAGACACGTAACATTATAATACTAAATGTAATTTATCCAAACTAACTTACGGTCATGTGTGCATACATTTGACATATGGGTGGTCCCAGTAATCAAACACACTATCCTGGCATTGCAAGCACCATTCTCTACCAACTGAGCTACGGAGGACCCATTCCCCATCAGAATAGGCTGTTATGTAGGAAATGATTTGTCTCTGATATTAACCTGAGCTGTCTCTCTGATGTTAGCCCCATGAGGACGGGGAATACGCATAACAACAACAGCAACAACAAATGTGTTGAACGAACAGGGTAATTCATGGAGCTGCTGTGTTGAGTTTTCTCCTCCCTGTAACTCTTGTTACCCACCTCTCGCTCTCTGTCTTAATTCAAGTGGCTTCATTTGTTGTCAAATCAGGATCATTATAATCTACTGTCTAATTGACTCTGTAATTAGAAGAGGTAATTTCATAAATCAAGTTCCCTTATTAACTTGTGTGCAAAACAAAACAAAGGTATTACCCAAATGCCCATGATGAAAATGTATAAATGATTTAGATAACGATATGAAGTGAAGTCAACAGCAGTATCGTAGTAATATATAACAATAGCTTCCGTAGTGCAGCTTACAAAGAGGGCCTTTAACTGTGCTTTCATTTGGTCTAAATGCTAGGACAGTTATAGGCTCACCAAGGGCACTTAAATCTAGAATCTGCAGTTGCTGCATCCATTTTTTGACTTAATTATAACCATTGATTCTTAAAGATTATAATTTATAAGCACCTCATGAGCATAGTTCATCTGTCAAACCCCATCAGAACCCACAATATAAGCTTGTTTTACTCCAATGTTTGTAAACAACATAAATGTAAAAAATAATAATAATAATAATAATAATAAAGTATAGCCTCAAAACATGGTTAAAACTATAATTTTGATATCATGGATGGTCAGTGCCTATATCCATAGCACTGTCTATGAATTTGAGAGTGGCTACATTTATCCAGTCCCATCCCTCAGCTTTTGATCAAAACAGAGGCGGGGTGGCCGCTTTGTTATTGTTCCAACTCTGGATTCTAGCTTTAAGTTCTGAAGCAAACATAATGGTGGCCTGTCTATACATGGTGTCAGAAGTGGGACTCGAACCAATACCTTACCAATACACTGACTTGCAGTTCCAGTGATAACATGTCAGGAGTGGGACTCGAACCAATACCTTACCAATACACAGACTTGCAGTTCCAGTGATAACATGTCAGGAGTGCCCACATAGACCCTCATGATGAATGGTTTTCCATGTTCGGACTGAAGCCAGAGCACAAAAAGTGGTGTGCACTGGCCTCAAGCCAATGACGGGGGTAAAGCCACTAGGCCTATTCTGATTGTTTATATGATCAATGTCTCTATTTTGACTTTTGAAATATGAAAGATAGAAGAAGATATGCAAGGCTTGCTCAGCTACTCTGATCATTTTGGCAGAGTCACTCAGGTTGTTATTGATCTCAACCGCCATGCCAAGATAACAACTGCTGCAAGTGGACCTGATTGAAAGCACAAGTCTCCGGAAGTGATTATTTTGCTCTCAAAACGACGAAGCTCTTCGTCAGTATCCTTATCCCTTCTCTGTGGAAACTTGGCTGTAGGCCAGCGGCTGACCAGTGAATGCGTCCCAAATAGCACTCTATTCCTTATATAGCACAATACTTTTGACAAGGGCCCATAGGGCTCCATTTCAGATTCAGACTGTGGCTCTTGTACTGTTTTGTTTTTACCGAACAGACAGCTCTAAAACACACATTTCACATCCCAGGCCCGTCGTCTAGGCTATTTGTTGGATGAGGGAGAGAGTTTTCAGTCCTGTGAAATATTTATGTGATAATGCAAGAGAAGCCGGTGTTTGGAGGATATACTAGCACAGGTGTTGTTAGGCCCAGACAAAATCAAGGGCCAGCAAACTGTGTCAATATATCCTCCAAACTAACTTGCAGTCACGTCAAACAGTGCAGACAGAGTAACAACAAAGTAGCTGCATTTGGATGTCTATAAGTTGTTTTCTAGTGACATTTATTTTGGTACCTCCATAACAATGAGCTGATGATGGCCGATTTCACATCGCAAAGAAAATGTGCTCTCTGGTCAGGACACTGTTGTTCAGAGGAGCTAGCCAACAACACAGCTAGCACAAACTGCTACTTCAAACTGAAACTGGAAAGACCTGATTCCTACTGACATTACTTTGTATATATACATAAAAATTATGCCAGCTGATTCATGATTTCTACTGGCTAAAAAAAGCTGCCTTCCTGTCTTTCTCATCCGGACTACTGACCCCTACACATTCATTACTATTGGACAGCTAGAGATTGAATTTCAATACTGAAACAATGTTGCAAATATCAGAGAGACAGACAGCAAGCTTTATACAAATTGTAGTTATTGAAAACCAATTGCTAGTCTAAAGGAAATGGGAGATTATGTCTAGATGCTTTTTATAGTGGAGATCAAGTTTTTAAATTGCCTGGCTGGGCTGATGATAGTGGATTGTGCCGTGAGATGGAATAGAGTAAATAGGCGTATCAACATCTTAGCTTTAGCCGGTGGTAACTTGTGGAATAGACACCAGTTGGAATGCGGTTTTAACCAATCAGGGCCCAGGATTAGAACCACCTGTTGTATAAACTGTAGCACTCAACAGTTTCTCTGGAAACTTACATTTAAAAGTAAAGGCTTTTAAATGTAAAAAGTAAAGGCATACTTTAAAAGTAAAGGCATGACGAAAGGCAGGAGACATTCAGTCAAATGATTGAATTGAAGAATTTTGTTCACAATAGTAACAATGGAACAGCTGTAGTAAGAAGGAATATCAGTGAAGTCTATGTGCTATAACACTGTTAGGATAACTTGACCCTTGACTTGTACAGGCCTACAGACTGGCCTGTAACAAATGTCAACCCAGTTGAAAATCAAGCAAATATGAAATCAATTCAAAACATGGAATATTCACGATTGCAACCAAATCCTCATATAATACCTAAGATGAGATGATCCGTCCTGATTACAGTTGATCAAGGCGATGCCAGTAGTCTTTAGCATAATGACAGATTAATGAAAAAGAGCTTTTGGTGAAAAGAACCTTTGACATGTAATACATTTTATCCAACTGGCTACATTTTTTTCCATCTCAAAAAGCAATCAGACCTACAGTTCTGAAGCCTACAGTTATGGATGGTAGCTATCGACACTCACAAACACGAATACCATAGGAAATGTTATCGTTGTTTGTTTTGTTTCATTTTATAGCAACTAACATGTAGAATGATCTATGGTCATGTCCCAAATGGCACCCCTTCCATATATAGTGCTCTACTTTTTTACCAGAGCCCTATGGGGATTGGGTTCCATTTGGGACATAACTCATATTAGAAGTATTGCGCCCATAGAGTATGGCGCTGCATACTAAGAGACCAATGTTCTGATATGGGCAGCAAAGGAACACTGTGACCCACATATTGCAGTCAGAAAACATACAGTAAAGCCCACACTATACCACACACACACACACACACACACACACACACACACACACACACACACACACACAGAGAGGGAGAGCTAAACTAGCTCCCCTTCCCCCACCCTGCACAGCCGCCTAAAATTCTGGAATATTAATCAAGCAGAATGCTGTTAGTGTGTGTGCGTGTGCGTGTGCTCAGCCAACAAGCTGTCCACCTCCTATTCCTCCTCCTCATTGCAATCTCTAGATACAGAACATGCCATACCACGTTATATAAACTGTATAATGGAACACAAATGAATACATTTAGGGCAATATATTTACATTTACATTTAAGTCATTTAGCAGACGCTCTTATCCAGAGCGACTTACAAATTGGTGCGTTCACCTTAAGACATCCAGTGGAACAGCCACTTTACAATAGTGCATCTAAATCTTTTAAGGGGGGTGAGAAGGATTACTTTATCCTATCCTAGGTATTCCTGAAAGAGGTGGGGTTTCAGGTGTCTCCGGAAGGTGGTGATTGACTCCGCTGTCCTGGCGTCGTGAGGGAGTTTGTTCCACCATTGGGGGGCCAGAGCAGCGAACAGTTTTGACTGGGCTGCGCGGGAACTGTACTTCCTCAGTGGTAGGGAGGCGAGCAGGCCAGAGGTGGATGAACGCAGTGCCCTTGTTTGGGTGTAGGGCCTGATCAGAGCCTGGAGGTACTGAGGTGCCGTTCCCCTCACAGCTCCGTAGGCAAGCACCATGGTCTTGTAGCGGATGCGAGCTTCAACTGGAAGCCAGTGGAGAGAGCGGAGGAGCGGGGGTGACGTGAGAGAACTTGGGAAGGTTGAACACCAGACGGGCTGCGGCGTTCTGGATGAGTTGTAGGGGTTTAATGGCACAGGCAGGGAGCCCAGCCAACAGCGAGTTGCAGTAATCCAGACGGGAGATGACAAGTGCCTGGATTAGGACCTGCGCTGCTTCCTGTGTGAGGCAGGGTCGTACTCTGCGGATGTTGTAGAGCATGAACCTACAAGAACGGGCCACCGCCTTGATGTTAGTTGAGAACGACAGGGTGTTGTCCAGGATCACGCCAAGGTTCTTAGCGCTCTGAGAGGAGGACACAATGGAGTTGTCAACCGTGATGGCGAGATCATGGAACGGGCAGTCCTTCCCCGGGAGGAAGAGCAGCTCCGTCTTGCCGAGGTTCAGCTTGAGGTGGTGATCCGTCATCCACACTGATATGTCTGCCAGACATGCAGAGATGCGATCGCCATCTGGTCATCAGAAGGGGGAAAGGAGAAGATTAATTGTGTGTCGTCTGCATAGCAATGATAGGAGAGACCATGTGAGGTTATGACAGAGCCAAGTGACTTGGTGTATAGCGAGAATAGGAGAGGGCCTAGAACAGAGCCCTGGGGGACGCCAGTGGTGAGAGCGCGTGGTGAGGAGACAGATTCTCGCCACGCCACCTGGTAGGAGCGACCTGTCAGGTAGGACGCAATCCAAGCGTGGGCCGCGCCGGAGATGCCCAACTCGGAGAGGGTGGAGAGGAGGATCTGATGGTTCACAGTATCGAAGGCAGCCGATAGGTCTAGAAGGATGAGAGCAGAGGAGAGAGAGTTAGCTTTAGCAGTGCGGAGGGCCTCCGTGATACAGAGAAGAGCAGTCTCAGTTGAATGACTAGTCTTGAAACCTGACTGATTTGGATCAAGAAGGTCATTCTGAGAGAGATAGCGGGAGAGCTGGCCAAGGACGGCACGTTCAAGAGTTTTGGAGAGAAAAGAAAGAAGGGATACTGGTCTGTAGTTGTTGACATCGGAGGGATCGAGTGTAGGTTTTTTCAGAAGGGGTGCAACTCTCGCTCTCTTGAAGACAGAAGGGACGTAGCCAGCGGTCAGGGATGAGTTGATGAGCGAGGTGAGGTAAGGGAGAAGGTCTCCGGAAATGGTCTGGAGAAGAGAGGAGGGAATAGGGTCAAGCGGGCAGGTTGTTGGGCGGCCGGCCGTCACAAGACGCGAGATTTCATCTGGAGAGAGAGGGAGAAAGAGGTCAGAGCACAGGGTAGGGCAGTGTGAGCAGAACCAGCGGTGCCGTTTGACTTAGCAAACGAGGATCGGATGTCGTCGACCTTCTTTTCAAAATGGTTGACGAAGTCATCTGCAGAGAGGGAGGAGGGGGGGAGGGGGAGGAGGATTCAGGAGGGAGGAGAAGGTGGCAAAGAGCTTCCTAGGGTTAGAGGCAGATGCTTGGACTTTAGAGTGGTAGAAAGTGGCTTTAGCAGCAGAGACAGAAGAGGAAAATGTAGAGAGGAGGGAGTGAAAGGATGCCAGGTCCGCAGGGAGGCGAGTTTTCCTCCATTTCCGCTCGGCTGCCCGGAGCCCTGTTCTATATATATGATACAAAAAAAACACAATGTCAACCAGGAACACTAAAACTCTTCGAAAAAAAGGGTTCCAAAAGGGTTACTCGGTACTTCTTTTTTCTAAATGTAGGTTTACCAGAAATTATATTCATAGAACACCACTGGTAGGTGAGCGAATCTTACCTAATGTAACAGCATTCTAACAACATAAGGCCTCCTCTCAGAGCTAAAGGGTGAAAGAAACCACAGGCTGCATGAGTAGGTAGTGAAGCCAGTTTCGTGGTGCTATTGCTGGTATACCAGCAGAGGTGGCTAGAAACGCCAGAAAGCTTAAGATGATGACTTCAAAGAAACAGAACATTGGCTTAGGCTGAACACACAGATGACTCTGACTAGGGTAGGAAAGGTCCACCTGGAATCGATAATGCTGTGGGATGCTGCCACAGTGAAGAGGTTCCACATAGATCGTATGACAAGCCATGCCCTGTGAAACGGAGTAAGGGAAGGAGGAGGAGTGAACCATTTAAGGTTGGCGGACAACAAAGCTCACACAGTGGACTTTGGCATGTAGCTACCTGGATGAAGCGGAGAGAGCTTGGCTGGTACTCACTGGGTATTGATACAGCCATGATGCAGATAATGAAATTACCAAGAGTTCATTGCTCCCTCCAGGCCTCCTCTTTTGACCGGGGTTTATTCCAATGAATATGTCTACGCTAAGAGATTGAACAATTAGACGATCGTCTAGCACAGATAATGTCATTGTTTTGCAACACATTCGCCAACACCTTTGGGGAAGGATAATGATCATCACTAAGACCAGAGAGGCTGTTATCACTAATCTGATGGATTAAAATGGGATTCCGTCTTTTTATGACATGTGGTGGATCTTTAGAAAAGGAAGGAGCGAGTAAAGCAAGTACACAATGATGATCGTTAACGACCAGGGAGTTCAAACGTTATCATATGTGTTATTATACTATATGTCTGTAGATACTGTCCAATATCTTATCTTTGTCTATATCTATATATCCATATCTACTGCATGTGTCTACATACAGTTCCTTCAGAAAGTATTCATACCCTATGACTTATTCCACATTTTGTTCTGTTACAGCCTGAATTTAAAATGAATTAAATAAATACAAAATGCTCACCGATCTAGACACAATACCCCATAATGACAAAGTGAAAACACGTTTTTAGACATTTTTAAAAATGTATTGAAAATTAAATACAGACATATACTGTAGGAGTCAATCATTTGTAGAAGCACCTTTGGCAGCGATTACATCTGTGAGTCTTCATGGGTAAGTCTCTACGAGCTTTCCACACCTGGGTTGTGCATCATTTGCCCATTATTATTTTCAGAATTCTTCAAGCTCTGTCAAATTGGTCATCATTGCTAGACAATCAATCAATCAAATGTATGTATAAAGCCCTTCTTACATCAGCGGATGTCACAAAGTGCTGTACAGAAACCCAGGCTAAAACCCCAAACAGCAAGCAATGCAGGTGTAGAAGCACGGTGGCTAGGAAAAACTCCCTAGAAAGGCCAGAACCTAGGAAGAAACCTAGAGCGGAACCATGCTTTGAGGGATGGCCAGTCCTCTTCTGGCTGTGCCGGGTGGAGATTATTACAGAACATGGCCAAGATGTTCAAATGTTCATAGATGACCAGCAGGGTCAAATAATAATAATCACAGTGGTTGTCGAGGGAGGTCAGCACCTCAGGAGTAAATGTCAGTTGGCTTTTCATAGCCGATCGTTCAGAGTATCTCTACCGCTCCTGCTGTCTCTAGAGAGTTGAAAACAGTAGGTCTGGGACAGGAAGCACATCCGGTGAACAGGTCAGGGTTCCATAGCCGCAGGCAGAACAGTTGAAAGCCATAGATTTTCAA
Organism: Oncorhynchus nerka; assembly: GCF_034236695.1. Taxonomy (NCBI): domain Eukaryota; kingdom Metazoa; phylum Chordata; class Actinopteri; order Salmoniformes; family Salmonidae; genus Oncorhynchus; species Oncorhynchus nerka. The sequence goes on along the minus strand of NC_088400.1, from coordinate 54,135,211 downwards.
GTAGATTTAAGTCAAAACTGTAATTCAGGAACATTCACTGTCTTCTTGGTAAGCAACTCCAGTTTAGATTTGGCCTTGTGTTTTAGGTTATTGTCCTGTTGAAAGGTGAATTCATCTCCCAGTGTCTGGTGGAAAGCAGACAACCAGGTCCATAACAATTAGAAGAATATCCATCACTTCACGCAGCCACCACTATGCTTGAAAATATGGAGTGGTACTTAGTAATGTGTTGTATTGGATTTGCCCCAAACATAACACTTCATGTTCAGGACAAAAAGTTAATTGTTCTGCCACATTTTTTGCAGTATTACTTTAGTTCCTTGTTGCAAACAGGATGCATGTTTTGGAATATTTGTATTCTGTACAGGCTTCCTTCTTTTCACTCTGTCAATTAGGTTATTATTATGGAGTAACTACAATGTTGTTAATCCATCCTAAGTTTTCTCCTATCTCAGCCATTAAACTGTTTTAAAATCAATATTGGCCTCATGGTGAAATCCCTGAGCGGGTTCCTTCCTCTCTGGCAACTGAGTTAGGAAGGAGGCCTGTATCTTTGCAGTGACTGGGTGTAGTGATACACCATTCAAAGTGTAATTAATAACGTCACCATGCACAAAGGAATATTCAATGTCTGCTTTTTTTTTACCTATCTACCAATAGGTACCCTTCTTTGTGAGGCATTGGAAAACCTCCCTGGTCTTTGACGTTGAATCTGTGTTTGAAATTCACTGCTCGAGTGAGGGACCTTACAGATAATTGTATGTGTCGTGTACAGAGATGATGTCGTCATTCAAATATCATGGTAAACACTATTATTGCAGTCCATGCAACATATTATGTGATTTGTTAAGCACATTTCTACTCCTAAACTTATTTAGGCTTCCCATAACATTGACTCAAGAGATTTAAACTTTAAACGTTTTGTTAATTTGCAAACATTTAGAAAAACATAATTCCACTTTGATATAGTGGCGTAGTGTGTGTTGGCCAGTGACAATAAAAATCTAAATGTAGTCCATGTAAATTCAGGCTGTAACACATGAAAATGTGGAAAAAGTCAAGGGGTGTGAATACTTTCTGAAGGCACGGTATTTGTGGACTCCTTAAGGCAGTTCTCAGATCTCTCTGTGTTGCATTTTCACCAGTGACAGTATGTCCTTGCCTTCAGAGATGGAGAGAGAGAGAGTAGTCAATAGATTCCTCCTGCTTCTTTTCTGTTTTTCACATGACATAATGCCTCCCTTGGGCCCAATGTTCAAGGCTAATGATGTTATCAAGCAATAAATTACTTTTCATCGTACCAAATGTTGTCTGTAAAAGTAATCAGGGACTGTTGATGTTTAGATGGGTGGCTTATGAAACTGGAGACGGGAGGTGCGGGCCTAAAAAGTGTCCAGACAGCCATGGAGGACTCGTGTGATCATCTGATCCTGTCTAAATCTCTCTCACTCTCCCACACACACACCCCCACACACACACACACACACACACACACACACACAGAGTTGTGTATATACTGTAAGATTATCTTTATTCCGTCACCCCTATAATATGTATCACATAAAAGAGGTGTTTTACTGCAGTGTGCGTTTAATCTTCCATATTTAACACCTTGGACCTATTTCGGGAGCTTGGGGAACGGTTCTTGGCAACTGCATTTGCTTAATTACAGTAGAGCCGAGACTAGAGAGTACGGTCTGGGACCTGGGAATCTGGATGGGGGGGAGGGACTCCGCTGTGCTCCGACCTCTTCAGAGAAAAGTGTCTCATTAAGGTTTTGTTGGAGAAACGAGGACCAGGAAACCTTCATGCTCTACAGGCATTCTTTTTTCATTGGATCATTTCTCATATTATTTACTTTTTTTTAATACTATTTCTAAGCATCAGCTCTCCTCTTGAACATTACTAACAGCTGTAACACACTGTCTGTATCCTGTCTGTAAGTAAGTACTGCTGTGAATGACCTGACAAAGGAAAACTCATTCTCAGAGTGAAAGGGCAATGCTCACCACTGGAAAATAGGCTGTCTACTATTCAGTGCTCAGACAAGGTAGCCAATCAGCAGGATGTCTGGGGTAGCCATTTCCTGAACACATTAGCTGTCTGAAGGAAGGATCCCCTCTCAACATCACCCCAGGAGGTTTTCCTCATTGACTTAGCAGCAGCGTCCAATACATCACTGCCATGCCTGGCTGGATATCCACACACACATGCGGGCGCACACACACACGCATGTACAGAAAACACAAGGACACATGCATGCACACACAAGACCTGTACATTAATGTGACACTGTCAGAAACAGAAACAGCTTGGAAAGCAATCTGTTATGAGGCAAAGACATATACAGTTGAAGTCGGGAAGTTTACATACACTTAGGTTGGAGTCATTAAAACTCGTTTTCCAACCACTCCACAAAATTCTGGTTAACAAACTATAGTTCTGGCAAGTCGGTTAGGACATCTACTTTGTGCATGACAAAAGTCATTTTTGCAACAATTGTTCACTGTATCACAATTTCCAGTGGGTCAGAAGTTTACATACACTAAGTTGACTGTGATTTTAAACAGCTTGGAAAATTTCAGAAAATAATGTCATGGCTTTAGAAGCTTCTGAGAGGCTAACTGACTAACTAATTTGAGTTAATTGGAGGTGTACCTGGGGATGTATTTCCAAGGCCTACCTTCACACTCAGTGCCTCTTTGTTTGACATCATGGGAAAATCAAAAGAAATCAGCCAAGACCTCAGAAAACAAATTGTAGACCTCCACAAGTCTGGTTCATCCTTGGGAGCAATTTCCAAACGCCTGAAGGTACCAGGTTCATCTGTACAAACAATAGTACGCAAGTATAACCACCATGGGACCACGCAGCCGTCATACCGCTCAGGAAGGAGGCGCTGTCTCCTAGAGATGAACGTACTTTGGTGCGAAAAGTGCAAATCAATCCCAGAACAACAACAAAGGACCTTGTAAAGATGCTGGAGGAAACAGGTACAAAAGTATCTATAGCCACAGTAAAACGAGTCCTATATCGACATAACCCAAAAGGCCGCTCAGCAAGGAAGAATCCACTGCTCCAAAACCACTATAAAAAAAGCCAGACTACGGTTTGCAACTGCACATGTGTCACGCCCTGACCTGAGTATTCTTTGTTTTCTTTATATATTTTGGTTAGGTCAGGGTGTGACATGGGTGATGTATGTGTTTTGTACTGTCTAGGGGTTTTATAGGTTTATGGGATTGTTTTACCATCTAGGTGTTTACGTATGTCTATGGTTGCCTGGATTGGTTCTCAATTAGAGGCAGCTGTTGATCGTTGTCTCTGATTGGGAACCATATTTAGGCAGCCATCTTCTTTGGGTATTTTGTGGGTTATTGTCTAAGTGATGTTGCATGTTAGCACTCAGTTTCGATAGCGGTCATGTTGTTATTTTGTTGGTTTACTTCTTGTTTTTTCGTCATTGTCACGTTCTGTCCATCGTTCGTATGTGTTTTCCTTGTTTTAGTGTTGGTCAGGACGTGAGCTGGGTTGGCATTCTATGTTGTGTGTCTGGTTTGTCTATTTCTATGTTTGGCCTGATATGGTTCTCAATCAGAGGCAGGTGTTAGTCATTGTCTCTGATTGGGAACCATATTTAGGTAACCTGTTTTGTGTTGGGTTTTGTGGGTGATTGTTCCTGTCTCTGTGTTTGCACCAGATTGTTTAGGTTTTCACTTTTCTTGTTTTGTATAGTCTGTTCATGTATAGTCGTCTTTATTAAAAACATGAATAACCACCACGCTGCATTTTGGTCCGCCTCTCTTTCACCAGAAGAAAACCCTTACAGAATCATCCACCAACCAAGGACCAAGCGGCGTGGTAAAGAGAGACAGCAGCAGCAGGAGAAGCGACAGGTGCAGCAGGAGGAACAGCAGCAGCAGCAAAGGCAGCAGCAGGAGAAGCAACAGAGGCAGCAGCAGCAGGAGAAGCGACAGGTGCAGCAGGAGGAACAGCAGCAGCAGCAAAGGCAGCAGCAGGAGAAGCAACAGAGGCAGCAGCAGCAGCAGCAGGAGAAGCAGCAGCAGCAGGAGAAGCAGCAGCAGCAGCAGCAGTGGGAGAGGCTGCACTATTTGGATAAATGGACTTGGGAGGAGATCCTTGACGGAAAAGGACCCTGGGCAGAGCCAGGGGAATATTGCCGCCCCAAAGCCGAGCTGGAGGCAGCGAAAGCAGAGAGGCGGCATTATGAGGAGCTAGCACGGCAGAGCGGCTGGAAGCCCGAGAGGCACCCCCAAAAATTTCTTGGGAGGGGGCACAGGGAGAGTGTGGCAGAGTCAGGAGTCAGACCTGAGCCAACTCCCCCTGTTTACCGTAAGGAGCCATGGATGGAATTGGAGCTGTCGGCGAAGCTGAGTGCTGAGTCTGAGAGTGTTGAGGATGTATTGGACAGAGTAGAGAGAAAGCTGTTGGTTTGGAATAGTATGCACGGCATTTGCCCTGAGGAGCGTGTTAGCTGTCCGATGTCACCCGTGTCAGTTCCTCGTACTCAGCCTGAAACGTGTGTTGGAGTTCCGGGGGATTTGATGCCGGCTATACACACCAGGTCTCCAGTACACCTTCACAACCCGGTGTGTCCTGTTCCTTGCACTCACCCGGAGGTGTGTGGCCCGGTACCACCAGTGCCGGCTCCCCGCACCAGGCGGTTTCTCCATCCCATCAACACAGGTGCTCCCGCCTGTCCGGTGCTGCCAGAGCTCCCGCTCCTCAGTCCAGAGGCACCAGCGCTCCTCAGTCCAGAGGCGCCAGAGCTTCTCTGTCCAGCGCGGCCAGAGCCTTCCTCCTCTCCAGCGCAGCCGGAGTCTCCCGCCTGTCCGGCGCTGCCAGAGCTCCCGCCCCTCATTCCAGCGGCGCCAGTGCCGCCCGTCTGCCCAGCGCCGCCAGTGCCGCCCGTCTGCCCAGCGCCGCCCGTCTGCCCAGTGCCGCCAGTGCCGCCCGTCTGCCCAGCGCCGCCAGTGCCGCCAGTCTGCCCAGCGCCGCCAGTGCCGCCAGTCTGCCCAGCGCCGTCTGAGCCACCCGTCTGCCCAGCGCCGCCAGTCTGCCCAGCGCCGTCTGAGCTACCAGTCTGCCCAGCGCCGCCAGTGCCGCCAGAACTGCCAGTCAGCCAGGATCTGCCAGGATCCGCCAGTCAGCCAGGATCCGCCAGAAGTGCCAGTCAGCCAGGATCTGCCAGAACTGCCAGTCGGCCAGAACTGCCAGTCGGCCAGGATCCGCCAGTCGGCCAGGATCCGCCAGTCGGCCAGGATCCGCCAGTCGGCCAGGATCTGCCAGTCTGCCAGGATCCGCCAGAACTTCCAGTCGGCCAGGATCTGCCAGTCAGCCAGGATCTGCCGGAACCACCAGCCAGCCAGGATCTGGTAGATCTATCAACCTGCCTGAGCTTCCTCTCACTCCCGAGCTTCCTCTCACTCCCGAGCTTCCTCTCACTCCCGAGCTTCCCCTCACTCCCGAGCTTCCCCTCACTCCCGAGCTTCCCCTCACTCCCGAGCTTCCCCTCACTCCCGAGCTTCCCCTCAGTCCCGAGCTACCCCTCAGTCCCGAGCTACCCCTCAGTCCCGAGCTACCCCTCAGTCCCGAGCTACCTCAGTCCAGTGGGGCCCGTTGTTACGTTTCCTAGGCCAAGGTTAGCGGCGAGTGTCGCCACTCAAGGGACGCTAAGGAGGTGGACTAAGACAATTATGGAGTGGGGTCCACGTCCAGCGCCAGAGCCGCCACCGCGGACAGATGCCCACCCAGACCCTCCCCTATAGGTTTAGGTTGTGCGTTCGGAGTCCGCACCTTGGGGGGGGGGGTTCTGTCACGTTCTGTCCATCGTTCGTATGTGTTTTCCTTGTTTTAGTGTTGGTCAGGACGTGAGCTGGGTTGGCATTCTATGTTGTGTGTCTGGTTTGTCTATTTGTATGTTTGGCCTGATATGGTTCTCAATCAGAGGCAGGTGTTAGTCATTGTCTCTGATTGGGAACCATATTTAGGTAGCCTGTTTTGTGTTGGGTTTTGTGGGTGATTGTTCCTGTCTCTGTGTTTGCACCAGATATGACTGTTTAGGTTTTCACTTTTCTTGTTTTGTATAGTCTGTTCATGTATAGTCGTCTTTATTAAAAACATGAATAACTTGATCGCAAATTGGTCTTCCAAATGGACAATGACCTCAAGCAAACTTTGAAAATTGTGGCAAAATGGTTTAAAGACAACAAAGTCAATGTATTGGAGTGGCCATCACAAAACCCTGACCTCAATCCTATAAAACATTTGTTGGCAGAACTGAAAAAGCATGTGCGAGCAAGGAGGCCTACAAACCTGACTTAGTTGCACCAGCTCTGTCAGGAGGAATGTGTCACGTTCCTCCTGACAGAGGAAGATAAATAAAATGGCTCTCTAAGGTCAGGGCTTGACCGAATGGGCCAAAATTCACCCAACTTATTGTGGGAAGATTGTGGAAGACTACCTAAAACATTTGACCCAGATTTTAAACAATTGAAAGGCAATGGTACCAAATACTAATTGAGTGTATGTAAACTTCTGACCCACTGGGAATGTGATGAAAGAAATAAAAGCTGACATAAATAATTCCCTCTACTATTACTCTGACATTTCACATTCTTAAAATATAGTGGTGATCCTAAATGACCGAAGATTTTTATTCGGATTAAATGTCAGGTATTGTGAAAAACTGAGTTTAAATGTATTTGGCTATGGTGTCTGTAAACTTCCGACTTCAACTGTACCTACAAGAGGTTCAACAAAGGGCCTTAATTTCATTCATTACTGTAGGCTGTTGGTAATGGTAGAAAATAAGTAAACTAGAACCATTAGAAGCAATTCCCGAAGAAAACCACTCCAATATTCTCCTTAAAAGACCACTAGAACAAAGTAAGCACTAGTCTTGTTGCTGACTGCTTTCTTTGTTAACTTTTAGTTTTTAATTTGGATTGATTACAGTAGGGTTAGTGTTTGCAGGTATTACACTAATGAACATCCACTGGGCTCTGGGAGAAAAAGCGATGAAGTGTTATATATGAAGAAAAACATCAAATGAGACATCTAGTTTCAGAAAAGAAAAAGCATTATATCACTAGTTTACAATACCTGCCCATTGGCACTGCATGCAATTATATTGTAGCCCTACTGAAAGGCTATGAATTACAGACACTTAGTAATGAAAGATTTCCCAGGCTGGAAGGCTAGCTTCTCATCAGTCTTTGTGCTCTCCTGAGATGGCTGTAATTGATTATTGTGACAACACCGTAGAAAGCTAGCTGCCTGGCTGGTGCTTCTACTCCTTCCTGTGCTTGGAAAGCCAAGCATCTCTGCAGGTTTCTTTCCTCACAAGTTTGATCTTTCCTCAGAAGTGCTTGTATTCTATTTGTTCTGCACCAAGTGATCAATGTAAGCCAATCTTTCCCACTGGGCACAGACGTCAATTCAACATCTATTCAACGTTGGTTCAACATAATTTCATTGAAATGACGTGGAAACAACGTTGATTCAACCAGTGTGTGCCCAGTGGGTTGTCTGCAGATGAGACACACACATGCACACACATATACACACGGGAACACACACATACAGTATTGACCCGTATTTACAGTCTGACAGACCATTGGTATTAGCAGGCATATGTTACTGAGGCCCAGTGTTGGGGATTACCATCTTTCTCTCTCTGCAACATCAGCAGATCTCCATCAGTCCCAGACAATATTTTTTTCTTCTTCTGGAGAATCCCGAAGAAAAGGACATGGAGGGGGGAGAGAGAGGGAACTCGTTGGGAACTGGCTCGCGATGTCCAGCTGTTGATTGAAGCAGCAGCACATGGGCTTAATTAAAGGTCCAACGCAGCCAAATCATTTCTGGGTAACAATGAAGTACCTTATTGCGATTGTTTTCAAGTAAACGGAACAAAAATGTACACGCAGCATTCAACCATTTCAAAGATTTTACTGAGTTTGTGTTTGTATTTATTAGGGATCTCCATTAGCAGCTACTCCAAACACATTAAAGCACTTACATTACATATAAAACAAAAGATAAAACAGTACATCATTTAACTTTATTATACCACAACATATCTACAATACAAAACGCATAATACCACCATGTGTCACACCCTGACCTTAGTATTCTTTGTTTTTCTTGTTATTTTGGTTAGGTCAGGGTGTGACATGGGTGATGTATGTGTTTTTTGTCTTGTCTATTTGTACGTTTATGGGGCTGTCCCCTTTCTAGGTATTTTGTATGTCTATGGTTGCCTGGATTGGTTCTCAATTAGAGGCAGCTGTCTATCGTTGTCTCTGATTTAGGCAGCCATATTCTGTGGGTACTTTGTGGGTGATTGTTTCCTGTCTTTGTGTTCTCTGCACCAGATAGGACTGTTTCGGTTTTGCCAAGTTTGTTATTTTGTTATTGTGTTCATGTTTAGTTTCACTTATTAAACACCATGAACTCTAACCACGCTGCATTTTGGTCCTCCTCTCCTTCGACGGAAGAAAACCGTTACACAATGCAACAATATAACAACGTATGCATATGCGTATGTCTGTACCTTTGTGTGTGTCTCTTCAGAGTCCCCACTGTTCCGTAAGGTGTATTTTTAACTGTTTTTTAAAAATCTGATTCTACTGTTTGCAACAGTTACCTGATGTGGAATAGAGTTCCATGTAGTCATGGCTCTATGTATTACTGGGCGCCTCCCATAGTCTGTTCTGGACTTGGGGATTGTGAAGAGACCTCTGGTGGCATGTCTTGTGGAGTATGCATGGGTGTCCGAGCAGTGTGCTAGTATTTTAAACAGACAGCTTGGTACGTCCAGCTTGTCAAAACTTCTTACAAAAACTAGTAGTGATGACGTGAATTTCTATTTCACTTTGAGCCATGAGAGGTTGACATGCATATCATTCATGTTAGCTCTCTGTGTACTTTTAACCTCTTGAGTGTAGGGGGCAGTATTTTGCTGTTTGGATGAAAAACGTACCCAAATAAAACTGCCTATTTCTCAGGCTCTAGAATATGCATATAATTGTCAGATTATGATAGAAAACACTCTAAAGTTTCCAAAGCTGTCAAAATATTGTCTGTGAGTATAACAGAACTGATATTGCAGGCGAAAACGTGAGGAAAATCCAACCAGGAAGTGCCTAAGAGAAACAAATCTCCCTGTTCCATTGCATGCCTATCCTCCATTTAAAGGGATATGAACCAGATTCCTTTTCCCATGGCTTCCACATGGTGTGAACAGTCTTTAGACATAGTTTCAGGCTTTTATTTTGAAAAATGAGCGAGAAAGATCACATTGCGTCATTGGATGGCTGGGTGCCAGCAGCATTTTGCATGCGCCAACAGAGTGGAGCAGACATTTTCTCTCTCTCTCCTATTTAAGAAGCTACAGTCCGGTTGAAATATTATCGATTATATATTGTAAAAACAAGCTGAGGATTGATTATAAAAAAAAACGTTTGACATGTTTCTACGAACTTTACGGATACTATTTGGAATTTTCGTCTGCCCCGTCGTGACCGCTCGAGCCTGTGGATTTCTGAACATTATGCGCCAACCAAATTGAGGTATTTTGGATATAAAAATAATCTTTATGGAACAAAAGGAACATTTATTGTGTAACTGGGAGTCTCGTGAGTGCAAACATCCGATCATCAAAAGTAAGCGATTCATTTTATTGCTTTTCTAACTTTCGTGACCAATCTACTTTGCTGCTAGCTGTTTGTAATGTTATGTCTGCTGAGAGAGATGTCCTTACATAAACGCTTGGTATGCTTTCGCCGAAAAGCATTTTTGAAATCTGACACGCCAGGTGGATTAACAACAAGCTAAACTGTGTTTTGCTATATTGCACTCGTGATTTCATGAAAATTAAATATTTTTAGTAATTTAATTTGAATTTGGCACTCTGCAATTCAGCGAATGTTGACGAAAATCATCCCGTTAAAGGGATGGGTGCATCAAGAAGTTAAGGGCAAGCCATGCTGCCATGTTCTGAGCCAATTGTAATTTTCCTAAGTCCCTCTTTGTGGCACCTGACCACACTACTGAACAGTAGTCTAGGTGCGACAAAACTAGGGCCTGTAGGACCTGCCTTGTTGATAGTGTTAAGAAGGCAGAGCAGTGCTTTATTATGACAGACTCCTCCCCATCTCCCCATCTCTCCCCATCCCCACAACATGGTAGCAGCACAAAACATGGTACAAACATTATTCGGCACAGACAACAGCACAAAGTGCAAGAAGGTAGAGACAACAATACATCACAAAAGGCAACCATAACTGTCAGTAAGAGTGACCATGATTGAGTCTTTGAATGAAGAGATTGAGATAAAACTGTCCAGTTTGAGTGTTTGTTGCAGCTCGTTCCAGTCGCTAGCTGCAGCGAACTGAAAAGAGCAACCCAGGGATGTGTGTGCTTTGGGGACCTTTAACAGAATGTGACTGGCAGAATAGTATAAGACTATATCATCTGCATATAAATGGATGAGAGAGCATCCTACTGCCTGAGCTATGTTGTTGATGTAAATTGAGAAATGCGTGGGACCTAGGATCGAGCCTTGGGGTACTTCCTTGGTGACAGGCAGTGGCTGAGACAGCATATTTTCTGACTTTATACACGGCACTCTTTGAGAGAGGTAGTTAGCAAACAAGACCAAAGACCCCTCAGAGACACCAATATTCCTTAGCCGGCCCACAAGAATGGAATGGTCTACTGAATCAAAAGCTTTGGCCAAGTCAATAAAAATAGTAGCATAATATTTCTTAGAATCAAGGGGAATGGTGACATCATCGAGAACCTTTAAGGTTGCAGTGACACATCCATAACCTGAGCGGAAACCAGATTGCATACCCGAGAGAATGCTATAGACATCAAGAAAGCCAGTCAGTTGATTAATGACAAGTTTTTCCAACACTTTTGATAAACAGGGCAAAATAGAAATAGGCCTATAACAGTTAGGATCAGCTTGATCTCCCCATTTAAATAAAGGACAAACTGTGGCTGCCTTCCAAGCAATGGGAACCTCCCCAGAAAGGAGAGACAGGTTTGGCGATGATATGGGGCAGCAAACTTAAAGAAGAAAGGGCTTAACCATGTTTTTTTGGGGTCAAGTTTAAGGAGCTCCTTTAGCACCTTAAAGTTGTATGTTTAATATGTTTTGACCATGACCATTTACAATCCAGGGTTACTCCAAGCAGTTTAGTCATCTCTACTTGCTCAATTTCCACATTATTCATCACAAGATTTAATTGAGGTTTATGGTTTAGTGAATGATTTGTCCCAAATCCAATGCTTTTAGTTTGGAAATGTTTTGGACTAACTTATTCTTTGCCACCCATTCTAAAACGAACTGCAGCTCTTTTTAAGTGTTGCAGTAATTTCAGTTGATGTAGTAGTTGATGTAGTAGCTGATGTGTATAGTGGCATGTCATTAATAAAGATTGGCCTATATATTTAACAGTGAAAAGGTGACTCCGGGATGCTGTTCTTCTAGCCAGAGTTGCAAAGAAAAAGCCATATCTCAGAATGTTCAATAAAAATAAAAGATTAAGATGGGCAAAAGAGCACAGACACTGGACAGAGGAACTCTGCCTAGAAGGCCAGCATCCCGGAGTCGCCTCCTCACTGTTGACGTTGAGACTGGTGTTTTGCGGGTACTATTTAATGAAGCTGACAGTTGAGGACTTGTGTGGCGTCGGATTCTAAAATTAAACGATCTAATGTACTTGTCCTCTTGCTTAGTTGTGCACCGGGGCCTCCCACCCCTCTTTCTATTCTGGTTAGAGCCAGTTTGCGCCGTTCTGTGAATGGAGTAGTACACAGCGTTGTATGAGATCTTCAGTTTCTTGGCAATTTCTCGAATGGTATAGCCTTAATTTCTCAGAACAAGAATAGACTGACAAGTTTAAGAAGAAATTCCTTTGTTTCTGGCCATTTTGAGCCTGTAATCGAACCCACGAATGCTGATGCAGCGGATACTCAACTAGTCTAAAGAAGGCCAGTTTTCAGCTGTGCTAACATGATTACAAAAGGGTTTTCTAATGATCAATTAGCCTTTTAAAATTATAAACTTGGATTAGCTAACTTGTCCATTTGGAAGACCCATTTGCGACCAAGCTTTAACTTCCTGACTGATGTCTTGAGATGTTGCTTCAATATATCCACATAATTGTCCTGCCTCATGATGCCATCTATTTTGTGAAGTGCACCAGTCCCTCCTGCAGCAAAGCACCCCCAAAACATGATGCTGCCACCCCTGTGCTTCACGGTTGGGATGGCGTTCTTCGGATTGCAAGCCTCCCCCTTTTTCCTCCAAACATAATGATGGTCATTATGGTCAAACAGTTCTATTTTTGTTTCATCAGTCCAGAGGACATTTCTCCAAAAAGTACAATATTTGTCCCCATGTGCAGTTGCTAACCGGAGTCTGGCTTTTTTATGGCGGTTTTGGAGCAGTGGCTTCTTCCTTGCTAAGCGACCTTTCAGGTTATGTCGATATAGGACTCGTTTTACTGTGGATATAGATACTTTTGTACCTGTTTCCTCGAGCATCTTCACAAGGTCCTTTGTTGTTGGTCTGGGATTGATTTGCACTTTTCGCACCAAAGTACGTTCATCTCTAGGAGACAGAACGTGCCTCCTTCCTGAGTGGTATGATGGTTGCGTGGTCCCATGGTGCTTATACTTGCTTGTACCGATGAACCAGACTTTGACTTTGTTTCTGAGGTCTTGGCTGATTTATTTTGAAATCAAGCGAAGAGGCACTAAGTGTGAAGTTAGGCCTTGAAATACATCCACAGGTACACCTCCAATTGACTCAAATGATGAAGATCAGAAGTTCTAAAGCTATGACATAATTTTCTGGAATTTTTCAAGCTGTTTTAAGGCACAGGCAATTGAGTTTATGTACACTTCTGACCTACTGGAGTTGTTATACAGTGAATTATAAGTGAAATAATCTGTCTGTAAACAATTGTTGTAAAACGTACTTGTGTTATGCACACAGTAGATGTCCTAACCGACCTGCCAAAACTATAGTTTGTTAACAAGAAATGTGTGGAGTGGTTGGAAAACTAGTTTTAATGACTCCAACCTAAGGGCATGTAACCTTCCGACTTCAACTGTATATCCATTGCGTCTGACTCATTAAAGAAACTATCTTTGTCCAATTCGAGGTGAGTAATCGCTGTTCTGATATCCAGTGCCACTTCACTGCAGCCGAAGTGAGTAAAACATTTAAACGTGTTAACCCTGCAGGCCCAAGGCTGCAGGCCCAGACGGCATCCCCAGCCGCCCCCTCAGAGCATGCACAGACCAGCTGGCTGGTGTGTTTACGGACATATTCAATCAATCCTTATCCCAGTCTGCTGTTCCCACATGCTTCAAGAGGGCCACCATTGTTCCTGTTCCCAAGAAAGCTAAGGTAACTGAGGGTTAACACGTTTAAATGTTTTACTCACGTCGGCTGCAGTGAAGGAGAGTCTGCATGTTTTGGTTGCGGGCCGTGTCAGTGGCACTGTATTGTCTTCAAAGCGGGCAAAAAAGTGATTTAGTCTGCCTGGGAGCAAGACATCCTGGTCCGTGACGGGGCTGGTTTTCTTTTTGTAATTATTTTTGTAATCCGTGATTGACTGTAGACCCTGCCACATACCTCTTGTGTCTGAGCCGTTGAATTGCGACTACTTTGTCTCTATACTGACATCTGCTAACCATGTGTATGTGACAAATAAGTTTGATTTGATTTGATTCAGAAGCTCTTTTTGGTCATAAGCATCAACATTATGTACAAAATAAGTTACAAACAATGCGGAGAAAACACACAAAACAGTACAATTGATTAGAGGAGCCCGTACAACGGCAGCCATCCCCTCTGGTGCCCTTCCACAACATCTGCTTTTTGGGAAGATTTCTACATTTAACTAGTCTCCCTAGGCAATCTGGTTTACTAGACTAACATTTAACAGGGTCCCACCACCGATCATTTCACACTTATTAAAAGCAAGATTGCTTTTCTTTAACGTCAAGGAGGCTAATTAAGCTGTGTTTAAATAGCAGAATTTTCCTGTGTCAATGAGTGTGTAGGTTTCAGGGTTGGGGTCAATTCCATTTATTTTCCAGTCAATTCAGGAAGTTTACTGAAGTTCCAATTCTCTTCAATGCTTTTCAATGAGAACATTTTAAAATTAGATCTAGCTTACTTTCTGAATTGACTGGAATTTAAATGTAATAGACCCCAACCTTGGTAGGTTTAAGATTCCAAAGTCATTCACCATCTGCTACTTATCACTTTACATGGACAGATCATAATAATAATCTATAAAAAAAATCTCAAACTTCTCCTTCCTTGTTCCCTTTACAGTACTGTATATCACTCTGCTCATACAGGCTAATACACAGGTGAACATGATACCCGAACATGATACATGATACTACACTCTCCCTCTCTCTCTCTCTCTCTCTCTCTGTTTCTCTCTCTCTCTCTCTCTCTCTCTCTCTCTCGGTCTCTCTCTCTCTCTCTCTCTCTCTCTCTGTGCTAAACTGCCAGACCTTTGGATGCCCACACATAGTGATTCTTGGTGGTCCGCACTTCATAGCAATCGGGGTGTCTGGTTTCAAAGGCAGTGGGATTTGTGGTCTCTTTAAAACCCCTGGGCTGGCTGGCGCCTCTCATTCCGGCCCATTGAAAGAGAGCAGCACAGCTCCAAATCCCCATCGACAATTACTGTACAGCAGAGGTGTCGGGTCATTGAGAGAAATCTAGGATAGATGAGTTAAAATTCTCCCTGTTAGAAGTAGAACTAAAATGTCTGCCTGACACACGTAACATATCACTGAAAAGTATAGCAAAAATGCATCGGAACAGAATCCCCCAGTGAATAAATATTTTAAGAGGCAATCTCTGAATACAGAAGGTGGTGCTAGCAACACCAGTGGATTAAATTCCCACACCAATAACAGAGTAAAAATGTATTTACTGACGTGAAAAGTGGGTCATATCCCTTTTTTGGAGGACACAGTGTTCTTGAACGCAGCAGACAGCCATTGACTTCCCTCGCTGTAACGCCGTTGCATTATACATTGGATTTGATTACTTCAGTTCAGCCTCCTGCTGGGAAACAGTGATGTATGGAGGGAGAGAGAGAAAGAGGGAGAGACAATGAGTGAGTGAAAGAGGGAGAGAGACAGTGAGAGAAAGAGGGATAGGGGGAGGCAGAGTTGTGTGGGAGAGAGAGAGAGTGAGAGATCACTACATTATGTTACCACATATTCTTCATGGTACATGGTGAAGGTGGTTCTTTCAGTACTGTACATGCCAAACTCACAGCTGTGTTGAGACATCTGCCTCATCCTTTCATTTGATCACTGAGATGAACCTGTTCAGAACACTATTGTGCCAATGGTTTGACCATGTCTTCTTCTCTGAGCAACTGCAGGGTTTTTCTCTCTGTCTTCTTTCTCACGTTATTAGAAAGCAGAAAATGATCCACTGAAGAGCATTGAGTTACTTTGGTTTCAGTCATTGGTTTTCCTCTGGTGGCCAGAGTGGTATTATTAGTATACACAAAAACACACCAATCAATTTATACCCAGAGACTGCTATATGAAGATTTTTTTTAATGCGTGGCTTTGAATTATAGTAAGATGAGTCCACTAGGATAAACTAATGCATAGTAGATACAGATAGCAGTGTGCAAAGTGCTGTTTGAAAATCCCTTTGTTGACCACAGAAACATACAGTCCACAAACCAATGAGTCGTCAAAGAGGAAGTAAACTGTTCTCTGTAGAACCAGTTTATTAAAAGTTCCCAGAGAAACTGAAAGAGAACATATGGATAACAACAAGATAACAAACACCCCAATAGAAACATACTCTTCAAATTAAGCACACCACTATGTTTAGCTAGTCCCACATCCCAGAGCTCGGTCGCACCTCCGCCTCCACACCAGAGAGGTGTCTAAGGAGGATAGGAAATTGCTTATCTGATCTCCTCTTCATTTAAATTCACTGTGAACAGATGGCTAGATTCAGCTGTCCTTCTTGAGCCTCCACTAGAACTTATTTACAGCTCAACGTTAAACGTTAGAAAAGGAACATTAGTCAGTGAGCAATGGCCGCCAGGTGAATAACATGGCGACCACCCCTCATCACTGTCAAACACTCACTCTTCTGCGAGCAGGCCTTTCTAATCGACCTGGCCCGGGTATCCTGGAAGGATATTGACCTCATCCCGTCAGTCAAGAATGCCTGGTCGTTCTTTAAAAGTAATTTCCTCACCATCTTAAATAAGCATGCCCCTTTCAAAAAATGTGGAACTAAGAACAGATATAGCCCTTGGTTCACTCCAGACCTGACTGGCCTTGACCAGCACAAAAACATCCTGTGGCGGCCTGCAATAGCATCGAATAGTCCCCAAGATATGCAACTGTTCAGGGAAGTCAGGAACAAATACACACAGTCAGTCGGGAAAGCAAAGGCTAGCTTTTTCAAACAGAAATTTGAAAAACTCCAAAAAGTTTTGGGAGACTGTAAAATCCACGGAGAACAAGAGCACCTCCTCCCAGCTGCCCACTGCACTGAGGCTAGGTAACACAGTCACCCACGATTAATCCATTATAATCGAAAATTTCAATAAGCATTTCTCTACAGCTGGCCATACTTTCCTCCTGGCTACTCCAACCCCGGCCAACAGCTCCGCACCCCCCGCACCCCTGCAGCTACTTGCCCAAGCCTCCCCAGCTTCTCCTTCACCCAAATCCAGATAGCAGATGTTCTGAAAGAGCTGCAAAACCGGGACCCGTACAAATCAGCTGGGCTAGACAATCTGGACACTCTCTTTCTAAAATTATCCGCCGCCATTGCTGCAACCCTTATTACCAGTCTGTTCAACCTCTCTTTCGTATCGTCCAAGATTCCTAAAGATTGGAAAGCAGCCGCCGTCATCCCCTCTTCAAAGGGGTAACCCAAACTGTTATAGACCTATATCCATCCTGCCCTGCCTTTCTAAAGTCTTCGAAAGCCAAGTTAATAAACAGATTACTGACCATTTCGAATCCCACCGTACCTTCTCCGCTGTGCAATCTGGTTTCCGAGCTGGTCATGGGTGCACGTCAGCCACACTCAAGGTACTAAACGATATCATAAGCGCCATCGATAAAAGACAGTACTGCGCAGCCATCTTCATCGACCTGGCCAAGGCTTTCGACTCTGTCAATCATCGCATTCTTATCGGCAAACTCAATAGCCTTGGTTTCTCAAATGACTGCCTCGCCTAGTTCACCAACTACTTCGCAGACAGAGTTCAGTGTGTCAAATCGGAGGGCCTGTTGTCCGGACCTCAGGCAGTCTCTATGGGGGTACCACAGGGTTCAATTCTCGGGCTGACTCTTCTCTCTGTATACTGTATACCAACTATGTTGCTCTTGCTGCGGGTGATTCCCTGATCCACCTCTACGCAGACGACACCATTCTGTATACAATCTGGCCCTTCTTTGGACACTGTGTTAACTAACCTCCAAATTAGCTTCAATGCCGTACAACAATCCTTCCGTGGCATCCAACTGCTTTTAGACGCTAGTAAAACCAAATGCATGCTTTTCAACCATTTGCTGCGCGCACCCGCCCGCCCGACTAGCATCACTACTCTGGGCGGTTCTAACCTAGAATATGTGGACAACTACAAACACCTAGGTGTCTGGCTAGACTGTAAACTCTCCTTCCAGACTCATATCAAACATCTCCAATCCAAAATCAAATCTAGAATCGGCTTTCTATTTCGCAACAAAGCTTCCTTCACTCACGGCGCCAAACTTACCCTAGCAAAACTGACTATCCTACCGATGCTCGACTTCGACAATGTCATCTACAAAATAGCTTCCAATACTCTACTCAGCAAATTGGATGCAGTCTATCACAGTGCCATCCGTTTTGTTACCAAAGCACCTTATACCACCCACCACTGCGACCTGTATGCCCTAGTCGGCTGGCCCTCGCTACATATCCGTTGCCAGGCCCACTGGCTCCAGGTCATCTATAAGCGCCTATGTTAGGTAAAGCTCCGCCTTATCTCATCTCACTGGTCACGATAACAACACCCACCCGTAGCATGCGCTCCAGCAGGTATATCTCACTGGTCATCCCCAAAGCCAACACCTCCTTTGGCCACCTTTTCTTCCAGTTCTCTGCTGCCAGTGACTGGAATGAATTGCAAACATCGCTGAAGCTGGAGTCTTACATTTCCCTCACTAACTTTAAACATCAACTATCTGAGCAGCTAACCGATCGCTGCAGCTGTACATAGTCCATCTGTAAATAGCCCACCCAATCTACCTACCTCATCCCCCATATTGTTTTTATTTACTTTGCTGCACTTTTGCACACCAGTATCACTACTTACACACCATCATCTGTTCATCATCATATGCTCATCTATCACTCCAATGTTAATCTGCTAAATTGTAATTACTTTGCTACTATGGCCTATTTATTGCCTTACCTTCTCATGCCATTTGCACACACTGCATATAGACTTATTTTTTTTTATATTGTGTTATTGACTGTACGCTTGTTTATTCTATGTGTAACTCTGCGTTGTTGTTTCTGTCGCACTGCTTTGCTTTATCTTGGCCAGGTCGCAGTTGTAAACGAGAACTTGTTCTCAACTAGCTTACCTGGTTAAATAAAGGTGAAATGAAAAATAAAAAAACATCTGTAGATGGAAACCAGTCGACCCAAAGAAAAATGCCAAGCTGTTCTGCCAACATATAAAGGAAAGTAAATAGTATTAACTCCTTTCGAAGTCGAGCCAGTGGGGCAGTATTCTGCCTTTCACTGGTATTGGCGACAGCCGATTGGCTTCTACTTGGCTTGGCTGAAGATAATTGCCCTGTGTACGGCCTACAAAGTGTGGCCATCCTGGAAAGGCTTCAGCTGTAGCTGTGAAGGGGCCTAGCTGCCACTAAATGCTATGGAGTTGGGGAACACATCCTCCTCCTCAGCCACAACAACTTTGTCAGCCTGCAACAGATGGCCCACACACACACATCACCACCCCCTCCTCTCAAGAGACCCAGCCACTGGGTAAACCCAGAGACTCAGACAGCAACATTACCCACTCCATTCAAACCCCATTGTTTACCAGTTTGTCCTGTTTTGTGGGAATACTTGGCATGTTTGGTGTGCGGCCTGCGAGACTAAGGGAGGGTCGAGTGAAATGGGCCATGTCCAGAGATTGTGTGAGAGAGAGAGAGAAACTAAGGGTAGGGCTGAGCGAGATCGCTGTCGGACCGGCGCCACTTTATCTACAGCAGGATCTCAGACTGCCCAGGAGTTTCCTGAATGAGTCGCTACTGCTTCCCAACTGAGGTTTAGGTGGCTGTGTTAAAAAATCTCTTAGCTGAGCCACACCACAGGGCTGGAGTTAGACAGAGCAAGTGCTCTGAAAGACAGCAACATTCCAGTGTTCCTCTCCACAATAATCTGACAACCTATGTGTGTTCGTATGTGTGTCTTGGAGGGATTGGGATTAAGCAGAAGACTAATTTCCATTTCCCTGTGAGAATGGACAATAGTAATCTTTTTCTTCTTCTTATCAGACAAATACTACAGTGCTGTCTACAGTGCTGTCTTGAAGTAAATCCCATTAACTCATCATGGAAGTGTAAACTGTCTCTATATAGTACAGCTAGCCATCACATTATGGTAGAACAACAGCAGAACAGAGGGCACATGAATAAACCCTTCCTGTTTACCCGTTTTGTCTTTCTCTTCTGTCTGTCTGTCTGTCTGTCTGTCTGTCTGTCTGTCTGTCTGTCTGTCTGTCTGTCTGTCTGTCTGTCTGTCTGTCTGTCTGTCTGTCTGTCTGTCTGTCTGTCTGTCTGTCTGTCTGTCTGTCTGTCTGTCCGTCCGTCCATCCATTCCCCTCCTTCTAACAGGGTATAATGCTTAATGTTTACCCTGCAGCGACAGCTCCCTGCTCCTCACCCATCACCCTCCCTCCGCCACACTATGGATTAGCTCGACAACAACACTTTCAATGCCTCCTGTCTGACTAGATAGAAAAGGACAGAAAGGACCGGGGTAAATCCCCTTTAGTCTGGAAATATGCAAATGCTGATGGTGGCAGGATTCTGGCAGACCTCAATGGGTACAGAACGTAGCTGGGCGATGTGGTGGACTGGCTAGTGGATGAAAGACCCGGCCGTTGTTTTTAGCGAGCAGTGTTCTCTGCTGCTCAGGCTAGTACAATGCCTGGCTGCTCTCTGTCTGTCTGTCTGTCTGTCTGTCTGTCTGTCTGTCTGTCTGTCTGTCTGTCTGTCTGTCTGTCTGTCTGTCTGTCTGTCTGTCTTGTCTGTCTGTCTGTCTGTCTGTCTGTCTGCCTGTCCTGCCTGCCTGCCTGCCTGCCTGCCTGCCTGCCTGCCTGCCTGCCTCTGTCTGTCTGTCTGTCTGTCTGTCTGTCTGTCTGTCGGGCCAGAGCAGCTATGTGAATGTACTGTCATGTTCAAAACATGTTTGATCGTCTACCAACCAAAGCAAAGCTAATATTCTTCTCAAATTAGCCCTCATGAGAGGAGCTTTATGAAAATAATAGTGTATATTTTGGGTGGTGATGGACTAAGTATAGAGCAGTCAATGCTCAGTCTGTCATGCTTTCATCTCCCCAATGAGAGGAAACAACATGGAGTCCCAATTGGCACCCCATTCCCATTGAGTGCACTACAAGACAGACCACTTTTTTAAAAGTAGCACACTTGGGAATAGGGTGCCATTTGGGACTCCTTATTTCAGGAGTAGGTCTATATGTGAACAGCCATCACATGCTGATTAATACTCTGTGATAACTAAGGTCGCATTTGTTGGAGACATCACAAAACTCTGCATGAGGTTGAACCCTAAATTGGGAGCAGCACCAATAAGCGTCCTCTCAACACCAGTGGGATCCTAACTTAGGGGCACCTTTAGGCCCTGTTGACAGGCTAACGCTAGCGGAGAAGTATTTCAGCGTGACACCAGAACCAGCTGGAGAAGAGGAGCAGCTACAGTAGACCAAAGTCAGCAGTATACAGTGGTGTATGACATATGTATGACCCTGTTTCCCTCACAATGATTTATTATGGCTTTGAAATTTGCCAATACTCTATGTACATTGTGATGTTATTTTACATGGACGAAGTAAAGAGATGTATTTTTTGTTGACCTTTCCACAATGTCTATATATCTCATAACATTGTGAGTTCAATATAGGGCAAATCCATCAACACATGCTTTGATTTGAGAGAAGACGGGTCCTGTGGTCAAATAACTCAGACTGCACAGACATTATGATGGCACTGCCAAGTACAACCGTCTTCTATTTAGGGCGGTGGCTTTTCAATGCGCTGTCACACAGGTTGCTTATCTAACATTTAGTATATCAAAATGAACTTCAGAAGTCTGCCACAATACATGTATTAGCACCCAAGGTTCTTAGAATGAAAAGCGAATGTGTGAATTCAAATTCTATGCAAGGATGTGAACTCATGAAAGGCTGTAGGATAATAACCTTCATTGCCATATGTAAACTCAAATAATTGATTGCTTTCATCTGTAGATGCAATTCATTTCCGTGGCTCTCTGAAATATGAAAAGAAAGATGTTTATTTGTTCCCATAACGACGAGTTGAATTTAAAGGTGAATAGGCCTATGGGTGGGCAAGCCTTCATCTACATGAAGGATGGCCTTACAGTAAAAGCCATTGATGCCATAAATGGCGATGGAACAGAAAGCATAAAGAGATGAAGATGTGACGAAGATGACATGAACCGATGCTGAGAACCCGTTGACCCCTATCAACTTGTTTCTGGTACGTTTTGGAGTGAGTTGAAACGACAGTGGCTATGGGAAAATGGCCAACTTGGAAAATGTGCTCCACTGCTCACACAATTGTGTACACAAAAACAGTTTTGTGCTTTCAAGAGTAAAATCCTTCTTGACTCAAAACTCTCGTTGTGGCGAAAAGTCTGTCATCAGATTCTTTGGGAAGATCTTTGCACGGTACCAGGAAAATAAATTGAGGTAATCGAAACACTTTAAAACCCTTATATTGATACATGTATAATGCCTGTAATCATTTATCCCTGCCTGTCCTGGCAATGCCTGGTAAATAAATAGGCCTTGCCTGTCTATCTAGAGTGCAACAGGGGCAACAGTAGCTAATGCTGGGCATACTAAGATTAAAGAGACACTGATACGTGCTTTGCTTTAAAAAGCACTGAGCTTGCCAGTTTTAATGTTGAGCATGTTCAAAGCCTCCCTGCACAGGGGGGGGGGTAAATAAATCAGAGAGAGAAAGCAGAGAGAGGGAGAGAGAGAGAGAACGAGAGAGAGAGAACGAGAGAGAGAAATATGGAGTGAGAGGTGGAGAGAGAGATGGAGAGAGAAAGATGGTACCTGGGTTCATGTAAGGACATGAGGAGAGCAGTGCCAGGTAAAAGCAAGGGTTTCTTACAGGGATTTCTTACAGGGATGAGGAACAAAGCTGTCAATGATACCATCACTCATGTCAAGCGCCATGGAGTGCGGGTGTCGAGGAGAGACAGATTCTGCCTGCTTTGACAAATAGGGGAAAGAGAGACCCAGAAATACCATAATAACTATTTTGGATGGTTTGCTCGGTGTAGGTGTGAGACATGTATGTGTGAAATAATGTTGAGCAAACAAATACATAATTTCATTTAACTAGTATTGTAGTATGGTATCACAAGAGGCTCCTGAGTGGAGGACAGCTCATAATAATGGTTGGAACGGAGCGAATGGAATGGCATTAAATACATGTAAACCATGTGTCTGATGTCTTTGATACCATTCCACTGATTCCGCTCCAGCCATTACCACGAGCCCGTCCTCCCCAATTAAGGTGCCACCAACCTCCTGTGTATGGTATGTAGGCTGTAAACCCGATGTCAACACAACATCAATCAGAAAACCAAACCAAGATTATTGTTTGTGACGCTGAAATAGAAGTAGCTATTATGTGTCAACTTAATCAGATAGTGGAATATTAGGCCTCTAAAAATCCCCCTGAGATATTCACTGAAAACTGTTGCTGCATAAGTGTTCACTCCACTCTTTGCTGGAGAGGCTGAAGTGAGGCACATGCCTGCTCTGTACGTACATTTAAGACATGCTTAATGTACGTATGCAGTATGCCAATCACGAACAACCTAACTAACTAGCATCATCATATGCAATGGGTGATGGTGTAATGCCGTTACAGGAGATTTTGTTTCCTAATGAGATTAGGAGGAGTGTAATTCTGTGTTCCGAATGACACCCTATTCCCTATATTACCCTATGTGCCCTGGTCAAAAGTAGTGCACTTGGTTTGGGAATAGGGTGCCATTTGGGACTCATCAGGTGCCAGTAGGATGTAGCCTATATGTCTTGTGATGCATTGTTATCTCTATGCCATGTAGCCTAAGCCTGTACTTCATTGCCAAGCACATTTTCCTGTGCGATATGCTATTCTATTCTTCCTTCCTTTACATTGCTCCTTTACTCAAGAAGAGAGAAATAGAAAGGAAGAAAAGGAAAAGAAAAAAAGAAGATACTTGTGATGTGAAAGATAGAGGAAAGGAGGACAACACGATGCCATGTGGTAAGGCTGTTAGCCTTACGACATGAACTCCATCTAATCCTGAACAATTTTATCCTGGGGCCTGGGACTATAGGACAGTAATGGCTTTGGCAGAGATCAGCTGCAGGCAGGTGGCAACAATTACCAGGTATGAATAAGATCAGGTGTTTAGAATCTGCTTCTGATCCAAACGGACTTCCTGTCTCCACTTGTCTTTGACTTTTAGATTTAGCAACGTCGTGAGTAGGCATTACAAGGCAGTAACTAAGCGATATTTATTCAGTTTACTTCAAGATCAAACTTCCATATCTCGCTATTGAACACTGGCCTGTTCATACTTGCTGTAGGGGTGCTATATTCGACACTACTGAAGCAAATGTTTTCTCCCTAAATGTTTTGGATAAAATAATTGAACAAGCCAGAACATTGGCAAGTGTCCTTCTCAAGTGATTACTTTTATTACACACGCATGGCTCACATAGCAAGCTCTAGGCTAAGGATAGGAATGCAGAAAGTATGTCAGAGCAGTACCGTTCTGTATGAACAATTTAACATTCCCGAACAGAAACCTAAATGTAAACAAACAGCCAACTCTGAAGGCTGTCCTACTTTTTCATCCTTCAAATACATAGAAAATGTTTATGTTAAAAGGAAGACAATATCCCCAAACTGGAATTACATGGGGTTGGTGAACTTGGTAAGTTATAGGAAGGAGAAGTAGCCAAGGTTTGTAGAGAAGTTCTCACAAAGATATTAAAACAAGGAACATTTGGACAAGTGGGGACAAGGAAAAAGGCTATTTTAGGCTTAGGGTTAGGTTTAGGGTTACAATTAGGGTTAGGGGTTAGGGAGGGCTCCCGAGCAGCAGTCTAAGGCACTGCATCTCAGTGGTTGAGGTGTCACTACAAACACCCCGGTTCGAATCCAGGCTGTATCACAACTGGCCGTGATTGGGAGTCCCATAGGGCGGCGCATAATTGGCCCAGCGTCGTCCGGGTTTGGACGGTGTAGGCCGTCATTGTAAATAAAAATGTGTTCTTAACTGTCTTGCCAAGTTAAATAAAGGTTTAAAAAAATAGGCTTAGGGGAAATCAATTGTTTGGTCCCCACAAGAACAGTAAAACAAATGTGTGTGTGTGTGTGTGCTCGCGGTGGGAGAGAATTTGTCTTAGTGGCATACAGTAATCTCTTCTGTGCCAAGATCCCTGGCCTTGTTTGGCTGTTGTCCCATTTGGCATGTAGAATTGTTTCAAATCTTAAATGGTTGGTTGTGGCTGTGCTCCTGTCATACATTCATATAGACTGCTGCTTGACTACAACTGACAAAGAAAGTGTTCTTGGTGTACAATGGGGGTCCTCAACCCAGTGGGCCTGCTGTAACACTGACAGGAGGACAACCCTAGTCTATTCACCTCACATTGTACACTTAGTAAGCTACGTAACAGCAGGAGGACATGGCTGCCCGGGTGGGTAATAGTTGAATTCCTGTGTGACCACTTGGCCTTTTAAAACTAAGAACTAGTCCTCCTGTAATTAGGATACGCTGCTCTAGTCCAATTACCGTCTCTTATGCAGCCAGAGGTTAGGATTGGGATTGGGCATGAGAACAAGTGCATGTGTGTGCCTATGACCTATTGGGTCAGAATCTTTCAAACCAGAACCATAAAAACTTGAGCAATAATCCATAAAAATCCAAACACTTAATGTTAAAAGGTATTTCTACTGGCTACTGTAGTGCTCCTACAACACAACTGTATTTTTGCATGGCAACAAAGTACTTAACACACAGTGGTGTTATATTTGTGTAGGTATGACAACATCAGTGTAGCTTGGAAAAACACTACAGTATGACAAATCACTGTTGACATCAAAGAATTCCAACTATCCCAGACACTGAGACTTATGTGTTACAGTAGCTCACAAGTAGAATGGGTACGCCTTTGTGTGTTGAGGGAGAGAGAGGGGTGGGGGGGAGAGAGGGAGGGGGGGGCACTGTTGCCTGAGTACATTAATCATAGCCTCATCCATCAAAACAAATTTAGCCTGATAGATCACCTTGTGCAGTCAGATAAATCCTTCAGCTACCAACATGCAGGAGGCAAATACATTAATTTCCTTGAGACACAGGGTTTATGGGTACATTTCACCACAAATCATTATCCACCAGTCCACCATCATGAAATTGTAAAAAACATGGTCCTGCTTATGGTAGGCCTACACCTTTCCTTGCTCCACTTACCATTGATTTTCCAATCAACTCCAGGGGGTTAGCTGACTAAACTCCACTCCATGGTGAAGGAAGTTTATGATGAACTCCGCCAATGGAGTGGAGCAGAGATCAGGCTTTGTGGAATTCAGCTCCGACTACATCAATCCGCCCAAAGTCAGTACTTTCAAAGAAAAGTTGCGTGCCTTTTCCTCTGTAGTTGCGTTCCTTTCTTTGTTTGCTGAAATTCACACTTTTTCAATAAATGTGCTGCATGTGGCAATTGAATCTCAACAGGGAAACAATCGGTGGTTATTATAAATTAATCTTTATTGAAAAAGGCACGCAACTAGAGAGGATAAACATAGTTACAATGTAAGCGTTTAATCATTACAATGTTGAAGTGTTGACCTTTGGTGAATTGATGTAGTCAGAAGCGAGAGGTTTTACTCCGCCCAGAATCTGTCCATACAAATAAGCCCAGGAAAGAGGGTTTTAAACTAAATTGGTTTTGGGAGGCTGGCTTCTTGACTGGAGGCTTTACTGAGCTTGAAGTGGAGAGAGTACAGGGCTTAGCATGTCTCTCTCTCTCTCTCGGATGCTAAAAAGAGATTTCGGCTTGGAAAAGTTAAATATTTTCAGAAGGAGTCAGGTAATTGGTTAAGGGAGGAGGATTGGAGGGAAAGAGAGAGGAGGTTGAAAAGACTGAGGGAGGCAGAGGATAGGTTTGAATCTGTTGAAGCTAGCAATAACAAGGGAGAGTGTATGTCGAGGAAGATTGGTGTCAAGTTCAAACAGAGTGGGCGGGACACAAGTTCGAGTTCTGGAGGTGAAATGGAAGGGGTAGAAGGAATTGTGAGGAGCTCGGAGCCCGAGTCTTGCATTGATGGACATGGTTATGATAAAGTTACGTTTCGTCCAGTGGGAGTGAGATTTTTGAAGAGAGTGGAACCAGGCCTTTTGGCTGATCCATGGGTAGTTGGGTGGAAAAGACGGGTGGAAAAGATGGTGGGTGCTGTTGAGCCGGCGAAGGTAACCTTAAGTGGACTTGTGATGTTTGTTCGTGTTTCTTCAGATCAGAGGGAGAGGGCGCTCTGTGTGACGCAACCCAGGGAAATACCTGTATCTTGCTTTGCGCTTAGGTACAGGGCACCATTGAAGGGTGTGATTTCTGTGTTAGCGTTAAGTGTGGAGGTGGAGCAATTTATGTTGAAGATTCCTAGTGTTTGTGCCACTCTCCACTTGGTGCGATGCAGAACCGGTGGGGAGCATGGTGATTCAGAATCTTTACTTAACACAGTAATGTTAGGATATATGAGTTATGCTGTTAAAGCTTTTGTGGCGAATATACTGCGGTGTTACATGTGTCACGTTTATGGGCATGTCACATGAAGTGTGTAGGAGGGAGATTCCAAGATGTGGGGAGTGTGCAGGAGGACATGGGACAGAGGAATGTGAAGTTTTGTTGGAAAAAGTTGTGCGTCTCAACTGTAGGAGTGTCCATGTTGCTAGAGATTGGACGTGTCCGGTGAGAGGGAGGGAGGTTGAGGTTGGCAGGGTCAGAGTAGTGCAGAAGATGTTGTATACTAAGGCAGTGAAGAAAGTAGAGGAGGGTGAATCAAGGTTGAGGGATTATGAGAGGAGCCCTGTGAATAGTAGATCTGTGCCAGAACCGAGGATTAGGCCAATGAGTGATACAGTAAGGTTGGCTTCTTAGCGTTCGTAGCGATCATTATCAACTGTACCGCAGAGATGGATCATAAGTCACAGAAAATAGATGTTGTGGTGGCAGCTGCAGAGAAGTACTTGGGGTTATGATAGTCGACTTCAGAAGAGTAACAGGGTGTGTTGAGTGGTAGTGTCCCGTCCCCACAGGCTGTTGCCCTGGGGTTGGATCAGATAGGGTTAAAGTAGTGGAATAAGATGGTGGGTGTTAATGAGTGTAGGGTTAGTTGGCAGGGTAATTAAAAAATATATGTTACATTTGACATTTGAAATTTAAAAAATCCCATTTCCCCTTTTCCCATTTTGTATCACAACTATTGTTCAGTTGGGGGCTGTAATGCAACATACTGGATGCCAACTGCCGTTACAAGAGAAGGAGAAGAAGAAGAACCGAGGAATTTTTGCATTTTTGGTCAATTAAAGAGTGTAAAATTTGGTCAACAAAAAATGTAATTGCTAATTTGCTACGTGAGGCTTATTTGATCGAAGAGAAGTGTTATAATGGTTAGGTTGTTTCGAATGCACTAATATACGTGGCCCACGTGGCATTTCGGCAACTTTGAAGAAGAAAAAACTACTTTATATCTGAGTTTTTCCTGTAATACAGGTAGAGGACTCATCATGGATATAACCTGTTTGAGCATGGACATTGCCATTGAGGGCTTCCACCATTTAAAGTAGTCATTTGGGTGGGGATTCTTATACGTTGAAAGCAATCAGCCAATGATGAAGAAGAAAATTGACTACTTTAAAATGGAGATTGCCTCAATGGCATTGCCCATGCTGTCACAAATGGTATAATGGCACAAATACAAAGATGAGTCCTCTATCTATCTCTATGGCCTGTTCACCGTCTTGAATGGTCACACCTGATCTCTCCTCCTCCCGTTTGCTTTCCATCTTTTAGGGCATGTATTTCCATTATTAGAGCAGTCACTTGAATAACTTGTCACTATACTAGACAATATTTGTCTTTGCCCAAACATAGACATCTATAATTCGTACAGATTTGGTCCAGTCCATAGGCCTATATTTGGCCCAAACATAGATGTCTATAATTGGTTCAGATTTGTTCTGGTTCAGACCGGCCTTGATTTGACCCAAACCATAGATGTACAGTTGAAGTCGGAAGTTAACATACACCTTAGCCAAATACATTTCCTCAGTTTATCACAATCCCTGACATTTAATCTTAGTAAAAATTATCTGTCAGTTAAGATCACCACATTATTTTAAGAATGTGAAATTTCAGAATAATAGTAGAGAGGATGAATTATTTCAGCTTGTATTTCTTTCATCACATTCCCAGTAGGTCAGAAGTTTACAAACACTCAATTAGTATTTGGTAGCATTGCTTTTAAATTGTTTAACTTGGGTCAAACATTTCAGGTAGGCTTCCACAAGCTTCCCACAATAAGTTGGGTGAATTTTGGACCATTCCTCCTGACAGAGCTGGTGTAACTGAGTCAGGTTTGTAGGCCTCCTTGCTTGCACATACTTTTTCAGTTCTGCCCACAAATTTTCTATAGGATTGAGGTCAGGGCTTTGTGATGGCCACTCCAATACCTTGACTTTGTTGTTATGCTTGGGGTCATTGTCCATTTGGAGGACCCATTTGCGACCAAGCTTTTACTTCCTGACTGATGTCTTGAGATTTTGCTTCAGCATATCCACATAATTGTCCTACCTCATGATGCCATCTATTTTGTGAAGTGCACCAGTCCCTCCTGCAGCAAAGCACCCCCACAACATGATGCTGCCACCCCTGTTCTTCACGGTTGGGATGGTGTTCTTTGGCTTGCAAGCGTCCCCCTTTTTTCCTCCAAACATAATGATGGTCATTATGGCCAAACAGTTCTATTTTTGCTTCATCAGTCCAGAGGACGATTTCTCCAAAAAGTACGATCTTTGTCTCCATGTGCAGTTGCAAACCGTAGTCTGGCTTTATTATGGAGGTTTTGGAGCAGTGGCTTCTTCTTTGCTGAGCGGCCTTTCAAGTTATGTCGAAATAGGACTTGTTTTACTGTGGCTGTAGATACTTTTGTACCTGTTTCCTCGAGCATCTTCACAAGTTCCTTTGCTGTTGTTCTGGGATTGATTTGCACTTTTCGCACCAAAGTATCTCTAGGAGACAGAGCGCGTCTCCTTACTGAGCGGAATGACGGCTGCGTGGTCCTATGGTGTTTATACTTGTGTACTATTGTTTGTACAGATGAATGTGGTACCTTCAGGCATTTGGAATTGCTCCCAAGGATGAACCAGACTTGTGGAGGTCTACAATTTGTTTTCTGAGGTCTTGGCTGATTTATTTAGATTTTCCCATGATGTCGAGCAAAGAGGCACTGAGTTTGAAGGTAGGCCTTGAAATACATCCACAGGTACACCTCCAATTGACTCAAATGATGTCAATTAGCCTAACAGACGCTTCTAAAGCCATGACATCATTTTCTGGAATTTTCCAAGCTGTTTAAAGGCACTGTCAAATTAGTGTATGTAAACTTCTAACCCGCTGGAATTGTGATACTGTGAATTATAAGTGAAATAACCTGTCTGTAAACAATTGTTGGAAAAATGACTTATGTCATGTACAATGTAGATGTCCTAACCGACTTGCTAAAACTATAGTTTGCTAACAAGACATTTGTGGAGTGGTTGAAAAATGAGTTTTAATGACTCCAACCTATCCAATCCAAGATGGAGTAGCAGTCAGAAGTTTTTGTCCTGTCGTGTCCCTTGTATATATCGTTTTACATCTTTTTCTTCGCATATCAACTTCTAAATACTCTCCTGCAACCCACCTCACCCAATGTTGCGTGGATCTGTTTTTTTCCCAAAGTATTTATATTTACTTCAGATCTGGAATACCTCAACATAAGCTAGCTAGCTAACTAGCTACTAGCTACCAGCTATCAGTCAGCAAACCATTGCTTGCGGTCATCAGTTAACATTTAGCTCGGAAAGCTCTCACCAGTTTGAACAACGTGACTCTAACCAGAGCATAACGGACCTATTATTTATTTATTTATTTATTTATTTTATCCCACCCCATATCCCCGGATTCCTACCGCAAACTGAACATTTTCAGGCGCGACGCCCACTGAAGGCCCATTCTGCTAACCTGCTAGCTACCTAGAGCTACTTGGAACCCTACTAACTCCACAACTGGTCTATCGACGTCACCCTGTCTTTCTAAGGTCTTCGAAAGCCAAGTTAACAAACAGATTACCGACCATTTCGAATCACACCGTACCTTCTCCGCTATGCAATCTGGTTTCAGAGCTGGTCATGGGTGCACCTCAGCCACGCTCAAGGTCCTAAACGACATCATAACCGCCATCGATAAGAGACATTACTGTGCAGCCGTATTCATCGACCTGGCCAAGGCTTTCGACTCTGTCATTCACAACATTCTTATTGGCAGACTTGACAGCCTTGGTTTCTCTAATGATTGCCTCGCCTGGTTTACCAACTACTTCTCTGATAGAGTTCAGTGTGTCAAATCGGAGGGCCTGTTGTCCGGACCTCTGGCAGTCTCTATGGGTGTGCCACGGGGTTCAATTCTCGGGCCGACTGCTGGTGATTCTCTGATCCACCTCTACGCAGACGACACCATTCTGTATACATCTGGCCCCTCTTTGGACACTGTGTTAACTAACATCCAGACGATTTCAATGCCATACAACTCTCGTTCCGTGGCCTCCAACTGCTCTTAAACGCAAGTTAAACTAAATGCATGCTATTCAATTGATCACTGCCCGCACCTGCTAGCCCATCCAGCATCACTACTCTGGACGGCTCTGACTTAGAATACATTGACAACTACAAATACCTGGGTGTCTGGTTAGACTGTAAACTCTCCTTCTAGACTCACATTAAGCATCTCCAATCCAAAATGAAATCTGGAATTGGCTTCCTATATCGCAACAAAGCATCCTTCACTCATGCTGCCAAACATACCCTCGTTAAACTGACCATCCTACCGAACCTCGACTTCGGTGATGTCATCTATAAAATAGCCTCCAACACTCTACTCAACAAACTGGATGCAGTTTATCACAGAGCCACCCGTTTTGTCACCAAAGCCCCATACACTACACACCATTGCGACCTGTACGCTCTCGTAGGTTGGCCCTCGCTTCATACTCCCACTGGCTACAGGTTATCTACAAGTCTCTGCTAGGTAAAGCCCCACCTTATCTCAGCTCACTGGTCACCATAGCAGCACCCACTCGTAGCCCACTACTGCAGCATAAATACTGGAGGCTGAGACAGGAAGGGTCAGGAGACACTGTGGCCCCATCCGATGATACCCCCGGACAGGGCCAAACAGGAAGGATATAACCCCACCCACTTTGCCAAAGCACAGCCCCCACACCACTAGAGGGATATCTTCAACCACCAACTTACCATCCTGAGACAAGGCTGAGTATAGCCCACAAAGATCTCCGCCACGGCACAACCCAAGGGGGGGGAGGCGCCAACCCAGACAGGAAGATCACATCAGTGACTCAACCCACTCAAGTGACGGACCCCTCCTAGGGACGGCATGAAAGAGCACCAGTAAGCCAGTGACTCAGCCCCTGTAATGGAGTTAGAGGCAGAGAATCCCAGTGGAAAGAGGGGAACCGGCCAGGCAGAGACAGCAAGGGCGGTTCGTTGCTCCAGAGCCTTTCCGTTCACCTTCACACTCCTGGGCCAGATTACACTCAATCATATGTATGGCAGGACCAAATCAGAGAGATAGGTAGGAGCAAGCCCATGTAATGCTTTGTAGGTTAGCAGTAAAACCTTGAAATCAGCCCTTGCCTTAACAGGAAGCCAGTGTAGGGAGGCTAGCACTGGAGTAATATGATCAAATGTTTTGGTTCTAGTCAGGATTCTAGCAGATGTATTTAGCACGAACTGAAGTTTATTTAGTGCTTTTTCCGGGTAGCCGGAAAGTAGAGCATTTCAGTAGTCTAACCTAGAAGTTAGACTAGGTGGTGAGGGTAGGTAACAACATCTCCACCCCGCTGATCCTCAACACTGGGGCCCCACAAGGGTGCGTTCTGAGCCCTCTCCTGTACTCCCTGTTCACCCATGACTGCGTGGCCACGCACGCCTCCAACTCAATCATCAAGTTTGCGGACGACACTACAGTGGTAGGCTTGATTACCAACAACGACGAGACGGCCTACAGGGAGGAGGTGAGGGCCCTCGGAGTGTGGTGTCTGGAAAATAACCTCCCACTCAACGTCAACAAAACTAAGGAGATGATTGTGGACTTCAGGAAACATCAGAGGGAGCACCCCCCTATCCACATCGATGGGACAGTAGTGGAGAGGGTAGTAAGTTTTAAGTTCCTCGGCGTACACATCACAGACAAACTGAATTGGTCCACCCACACAGACAGCATTGTGAAGAAGGCGCAGCAGCGCCTCTTCAACCTCAGGAGGCTGAATAAATTCAGCTTGTCACCAAAAACACTCAAAAACTTCTACAGATGCACAATCGAGAGCATCCTGTCGGGCTGTATCACCGCCTGGTATGGCAATTGCTCCGCCCACAACCGTAAGGCTCTCCAGAGGGTAGTGAGGTCTGCACAACGCATCACCGGGGGCAAACTACCTGCCCTCCAGGACACCTACACCACCCGATGTCACAAGAAGTTCCATAAAGATCATCAAGGACAACAACCACCCGAGCCACTGCCTGTTCACCCCGCTATTATCCAGAAGGCGAGGTCAGTACAGGTGCATCAAAGCTGGGACCGAGAGACTGAAAAACAGCTTCTATCTCAAGGCCATCAGACTGTTAAACAGCCACCACTAACATTGAGTGGCTGCTGCCAACACACTCACTCAACTCCAGCCACTTTAATAATGGGAATTGATGGAAATTGATGTAAAATACATCACTAGCCACTTTAAACAATGCTACTTAATATAATGTTTACATACCCTACATTATTCATCTCTTATGTATATGCATACACTGTACTCTATCATCTACTGCATCTTTATGTAATACATGTATCACTAGCCACTTCAAACTATGCCACTTTGTTTACATACCCTACAATATTCATCTCATATGTATATACTGTACTCAATACCATCTACTGCATCTTGCCTATGCTTTTCTGTACCATCACTCATTCATATATCTTTATGTACATATTCTTTATCCCTTTACACTTGTGTGTATAAGGTAGTAGTTTTGGAATTGTTAGGTTAGATTACTCGTTGGTTATTACTGCATTGCCGGAACTAGAAGCACAAGCATTTCGCTACACTCGCATTAACATCTGCTAACCATGTGTATGTGACAAATACATTTGATTTGATTTGATTTTGAAGTAACAAAAGCATGGATGAATTTTTCTGCATCCTTTTTGGACAGAAAGTTTCTGATATTTGCAATGTTACGTAGATGGAAAAAAGCTGTCCTTTGAAACAGTCTTGATATGTTCTTCAAAAGAGAGATCAGGGTCCAGAGTAACGCCGAGGTCCTACACAGTTTTATTTGAGACGACTGTACAACCATTAAGATTAATTGTCAGATTCAACAGAAGATCTCTTTGTTTCTTGGGACCTAGAACAAGCATCTCTGTTTTGTCCGAGTTTAAGAGTAGAAGGTTTGCAGCCATCCACTTCATTATGTCTGAAACACAGGCTTCTAGCGAGGGCAATTTTGGGGCTTCACCATGTTTCATTGAAATGTACAGCTGTGTGTCATCCGCATAGCAGTGAAAGTTAACATTATGTTTTACGAATGACATCCCCAATAGGTAAAATATATAGTGAAAACAATAGTGGTCCTAAAACGGAACCTTGAACACCGAAATGTACAGTTGATTTGTCAGAGGAGTAACCATTCACAGAGACAAACTGATATCTTTCCGACAGATAAGATCTAAATCAGGCCAGAACTTATCCGTGTAGACCATTTTGGGTTTCCAATCTCTCCAAAAGAATGTGGTGATCGATGGTATCAAAAGCAGCACTAAGGTCTAGGAGCACGAGGACAGATGCAGAGCCTTGGTCTGATGCCATTAAAAGGTCATTTACCACCTTCACAAGTGCAGTCTCAGTGCTATGATGGGGTCTAAAACCAGACTCAAGCATTTCGTATACATTGTTTGTCTTCAGGAAGGCAGTGAGTTGCTGCGCAACATGGAATGGAAGATTCGATATAGGCCCATAGTTTTTAAAATATTTTCTGGGTCAAGGTTTGGCTTTTTCAAGAGAGGCTTTATTACTGCCACTTTTAGTGAGTTTGGTACACATCTGGTGGATAGAGAGCCGATTATTATGTTCAACATAGGAGGGCCAAGCACAGGAAGCAGCTCTTTCAGTAGTTTAGTTGGAATAAGGTCCAGTATGCAGCTTGAAGGTTAAGAGGCCATGATTATTTTCATCATTGTGTCAAGAGTTATAATACTAAAACACTTGAGTGTCTCTCTTGATCCTATGTCCTGGCAGAGTTGTGCAGACTCAGGACAACTGAGCTTTGAAGGAATCCGCAGATTTAAAGAGGAGTCCGTAATTTGCTTTCTAATAATCAATTATATTTTCCTCAAAGAAGTTCATGAATTTATTCTGCTGAAGTGAAAGCCATCCTCACTTGGGGAATGCTGCTTTTTAGTTAGCTTTGCGACAGTATCAAAACAAAATTTCAGATTGTTCTTATTTTCCTCAATTAAGTTGGAAAAATAGGATGATCGAGCAGCAGTGAGGGCTCTTCGATACTGCACGGTACTGTCTTTCCAAGCTAGTTGGAAGACTTCCAGTTTGGTGTGGCGCCATTTCCGTTCCAATTTTTTGGATGCTTGCTTCAGAGCTCGGGTATTTTCTGTATACCAGGGAGCTAGTTTCTTATGAGAAATGTTTTTCGTTTTTAGGGGTGCAACTGCATATGGGTATTGGGCAAGGTTAAATTGAGTTCCTCAATTAGGTGGTTAACTGATTGCTGTCCTCTGACGTCCTTGGGTAGGCAGAGGGAGTCTGGAAGGGCATCAAGGAATCTTTGTGTTGTCTTTGAATTTATAGCACGACTTTTGATGCTCCTTGGTTGGGGTCTGAGCAGATTATTTGTTGCAATTGCAAACGTAATAAAATGGTGGTCCGATAGTCCAGGATTATGACGAAAAACATTAAGATCCACAACATTTATTCCATGGGACAAAACTCGGTCCAGAGTATGACTGTGACAGTGAGTAGGTCCAGAGACATGTTGGACAAAACCCACTGAGTTGATGATGGCTCTGAAAGCCTTTTGGAGTGGGTCTGTGGACTTTTCCATGTGAATATTAAAGTCACCAAAAATGTGAATATTATCTGCTATGACTACAAGGTCCGATAGGAATTCAGGGAACTCAATGAGGACCGCTGTATACGGCCCAGGAGGCCTGTAAACAGTAGCTATAAAAAGTGATTGAGTAAGCTGCATAGATTTCATGACTAGAAGCTCAAAAGACAAAAACGTCTTTTTTTTTGTTGTAAATTTGCTATCGTAAATGTTAGCAACACCTCCACCTTTGCGGGATGCACGGGAGATATGGTCACTAGATATGGTCACATTTAACACAGTAAATTCATCAGGCTTAAGCCATGTTTCAGTCAGGCCAATCACATCAAGATTATGATCAGTGATTAGTTCATTGACTATAACTGCCTTAAGGGATCTAACATTAAGTAGCCCTATTTTGAGATGTGAGATATCACGATCTCTTTCAATAATGTCAGGAATGGAGGAGGTCTTTATCCTAGTGAGATTGCTAAGGCAAACACAGCCATGTTTAGTTTTACCCAACCTAGGTCAAGGCACAGACACGGTCTCAATGGGGATAGCTGAGCTGACTACACTGACTGTGCTAGTGGCAGACTCCACTAAGCTGGCAGGCTGGCTAACAGCCTGCTGCCTGGCCTGCACCCTATTTCATTGTGGAGCTAGAGGAGTTACATTCCTGTCTATGTTGGTAGATAAGATGAGAGCACCCCTCCAGCTAGGATGGAGTCCGTCACTCCTCAGCAGGCCAGGCTTGGTCCTGTTTGTGGGTGAGTCCCAGAAAGAGGGCCAATTATCTACAAATTCTATCTTTTGGGAGGGGCAGAAAACAGTTTTCAACCAGCGATTGAGTTGTGAGACTTTACTGTAGAGCTCATCACTCCCCCTAACTGGGAGGGGGCCAGAGACAATTACTCGATACCGACACATCTTTCTAGCTGATTTACACGCTGAAGCTATGTTGTGCTTGGTGACCTCTGACTGTTTCATCCTAACATCGTTGGTGCAGACGTGGATAACAATATCTCCTATAATAATGTCCTGTTGAAAAACAAATGATAGTCCCACTAAGCGCAAACCAGATGGCATTGCAGAATGCAGTGGTAGCCATGCCGGTAAAGTGTGCCTTGAATTCTAAATAAATCACAGACCGTGTCACCTTCAAAGCACCCTCACGCCATCATACCTCCTCCTCCATGCTTCACGGTGGGAAGTACACATGCGGAGATCATCCTTTCACCCACTCTGCATCTCACAAAGACATGGCGGTTGGAACCAAAAATTTCAAATTTGGACTCATCAAACCAAAGAACAGATTGCCACTGGTCTAATGTCCATTGCTCATGTTTCTTGGCCCAAGCAAGCCTCTTCTTTATGTTGGTGTCTTTTAGTCGTGGTTTCTTTGCAGCAATTCGACCATGAAGGCCTGATTCACACCAGCTCCTCTGAACAGTTGATGTTGAGATGTGTCTGTTACTTGAACTCTGTGAAGCATTTATTTTCACTGCAATTTCTGAGGCTGGTACTTATCCTCTGCAGCAGAGGTAATTCTGGGTCTTCCTTTCTTGTGGCGGCCCTCACGAGAGCCAGTTTCATCATAGCGCTTGATGGTTTTTTAACTACATTTGAATAAAGTTCTTGAAATGATCCAGATTGACTGATCTTCATGTCTTAAAGTAATGATGGACTGTCATTTCTCTTTGCTCATTTGAGCTGTTCTTGTCATAATATGGACTTGGTCTTTTACCATATAGGTAAAATATACACCTGTTAATTGTAATGCAAATTGGCAAGGCAAAAGGTGGCTACTTTGAAGAATTTCAAATATTAAATATATTTTCATTTGTTTAACAGTTTTATGGTTACTACATGATTCCACATTTGTTATTTCATAGTTTTGATGTCTTCTACCATGTAGAAAAAAGTAAAAATAAAGAAAAACCCTTGAATGAGCAGGTGTGTCCAAACATTTGACTGGTACTGTATGTGCAGTTGAAATGTGACCATAGAATCAACGTCCGGAAAAATATGTATTTTCACCTTTCATTCAGCACGTAAAATGCACCTGATTTCAACATCCGTAAAATATGTATTTTCAACGTCCACAAAATAAATATTTTCGATGTTCAGAAAATGTAACCTTTATTTAACTATGGAGGTCAG
This sequence comes from Oncorhynchus nerka, assembly GCF_034236695.1. Lineage (NCBI taxonomy): Eukaryota > Metazoa > Chordata > Actinopteri > Salmoniformes > Salmonidae > Oncorhynchus > Oncorhynchus nerka. The sequence goes on along the minus strand of NC_088400.1, from coordinate 54,097,206 downwards.
TTAAGAACAAATTCTTATTTACAATGACGGTCTACAGTGGGTCAACTGCCTTGTTCAGGGGCTGATCAACAGATTTTTACCTTGTCAACTCAGGGATTTAATCTAGAAATATTTTGGTTCCAGGCTGAATGCTCTAACCACTAGGCTACCTGCCTCACGTAAAATACGTTTTTTCTATATCCGGAATATATGTATTTTCAACGTCCACAAAATACGTATTAGCAATGTTTAGAAAAGGCGTATTTTCGATATCCGGAAAATACGTCTTTTCGCCTTTCATTCCGCACCTAAAATGCACCTGACGTCTGGAAAATACATCTAAAAGACAAGATCATTTGTTTAGTGGGAAACTTCCTTCATGGAGATAAGTTTTGTCAGCTAGGGAGTATATTGCTTTTTGGCATTGTCTCTCTTCCTTCATGGGTTGATCTGAAACTGAACAGGACAGGTAAAACAACTTCCTGTAAGAATCGATCCTATTTATTTCACCTATCCAATGTTTTTCGATCAGAGCATATGAAGAAGAGGACATAAAATGAGGAATCCACGCAGACTATTGAGATGTATCCCAACTATGAACGATTTATCTTCCTCTCTGATTGGATTCCAGTCATCTTTAGGCTGCCCGAGCTCGCTTTCGATTTGACGAGAGGGGGTTTGAGTAAACTGATGGGAGGGGTCTGAGGGTGGAGTAAAGAAAAAAACAAAGACAATCCACACCAAACGCCATCTTGAAACTGTGGAACTGGTCACAGAAGAGAGAAACGTTGAGGATACTACACGCTTGGGAAAATGCTGTACTGCCGTTCTTGTCCTTGATACACTCATGACTTGACAGCAGCGTGTTGTCAAAACGTATTCGCTGTTGATTTCATGTGCGTTTCCCAACGACGTGTCTGATAACATTTTGGTTGCTCCAAAGCTGCAATTGGATACGATTTTTACAGGCACTGGTTGCCAGCTTTTACGGTGTGCACAACTAGCTCGTAAAAGCCAACTGACAGAACACATTGCAATCCATTGGGAAGGGGAAATACAATGTTTCTTTTTGGAATTGGATTATGCGCCAGCATAACGCTAACCTTACATTTTGGAAGGTGAAGACAGCGTCGTGAGGACCAAGAAATGAGATGTATCAAATATAACGTTAGTCCACGAAAGGTGGTGTATTTAAACGTCTTTCTTATCTAGCTAGCTGACGTTAGATCATTTACGATATCTAGAAAACTACGTAATTTTAAACTACCTGAAGCTAGCTATCCAGCTAAGATTGCGGGTTAATTAGATATGTTAAATTATATTGTTGCTAATTTGACTGCTTGTCATATTTACCTGGTTTCGTCTAACAAGGTAAATGAACAAGATTGAATGTAAAGAAAGGGAACATTAATGTTAAACACAGGGGAATAGTTGCCTAGTATTATTGCTAGCAACTAGTGCTGTAAGGAGCTACGGATAGTTAGACCAACCTGCAACAAGTCAGTCATTAGCTATGGTTTTAACCATTTTGTAGCCTCTAGCGAGCTACACAAGTATCACCTCTTCCATATTTTTGGACATAATTCTTCAGGACCTTCAACTGTGTAACGTAGTAGCAAGCCTCGTGGCTGGCCAGTGGATATTTTGGAGTGGGTCTTCTCAACAAACACCTGTCAACTGGAATGTCCGTGTTTAATACCACACTATGTTGACAATACTAGCTTGCAAACTAGCTGGCTAGTTACATTTTTTTTTTTGCACAGACCTTCACAACACACAGTGGAGGAGCAAACCTTTGCAGCTGTGTGTTGTTTATTTCCCGGAAATAAAAGGATTTCAATTGGATTGAAAATGGGAGCCGCTAGTGAGCTGGCGTTTGCTGTTTTTCTCATCTCGTTTTCCTCAGGTGGGTGGATATCTGTTGGTAAAATAATTGGCTTTGTATGTATGGTTGTTAGAAATACTGTACTACTTACTGTACACAGTCAGTGATACAATGTTTCTTGGCCTTTGACCGTGACACTCGCCTCATGTTAAAGTTTATTACACTTAGCTTGAACAGAGATCCCGATTTGTTTTTCTTTCTCATTGACAAGTATACTGATACCTCCTGTTTAAAAAAAAATGCAATTTGTTGCATGGTTCAGTCTGTGCAGTAGCAGTGATTGGATACTTTAATGAACTTGGGTGTCTTCTGAGTCAGGGACTTGTATGAGTGGGAAGATGTATGTTGATTCATAATGTAAGACGAATCATAGTGTGTGGATATACCTGGAATATGCCTCTTCCACAGTGCGTGCCGCATTACATTTCCAGTGCACCAAGACCATTGACAAAACAAAAAAAAAATCACGAACAAGCATCCATGGTGCTATCATCTGAGGGGAACTAGCCATAAGTCACCTATGCCATCTATCATTTTGTAGAGTGTTAGGGGTCAAAATGAAACTGTATATGCTGTTATACTTTGTATTTCCTCTCATATAGAAGCATCTCCGGAACATAACACTATATTTCATGAGGATAGGACTTCCTGTTGCTGAGATCTTATCTGAAGTGATAGTTAAAGGTCAAAGACCAGTCCACAACCTTATGTTAATCCCTAGTCAATAATGGCATCAAATCACCTGTTGGGATTCTTACATTTAACATGTTTTTTCCCAATTAGATATTGTTTTGCCATTTTTAGGGATGGTGTAGAACAGAGATGATTCAAGTAAAATGTATTCAATTAAAATGCAATATTACACAAACATGGCACTTAATATACAAATGAGGCAGTACGTAATACATAATTACACTAATGCAAGACCAAGAATTTTAAGGTGAGTTGGTCATATTAACAAATTATCAGGATTTATGCAACACTGAGAATGTGTAACAATATGAACCAATTTATGAAATTAGAATGCAACTTTTTATACTATTTTATGCAGTCTTTCAAAGATAATTTGTAAAAATCCAAATAACTTCACAGATCTTCATTGTAAAGGGTTTAAACACTTTCCCATGCTTGTTCAATGTACCTTAAATAATTAATGAACATGCACCTGTGGAACGGTTGTTAAGACACTAACAGCTTACAGACAGTAGGCAGATAAGGTCACAGTTATGAAAACTTAGTACACTAAAGAGGCGTTTCTACTGACTCTGGAAAAATACCAAAAGAAAGATGCCCAGTGTCCCTGCTCATCTGCATAAATGTGCCTTAGGCATGCTGTAAGGAGTCATGAGGATTGCAGATGTGGCCAGGGCAATAAATTGCAATGTCTACTGTGAGACCCCTAAGACAGCGCTACAGGACGGACAGCTGATCCGAACGTCACACCTGCGGGACAGGTACAGGATGGCAACAGCAACTGCCTGAGTTACACCAGGAACGCACAATCCCTCCATTAGTGCTCAGACTGTCTGCAATAGGCTGGACTGGGGGCTTGTAGGCCTGTTGTAAGGTGGGTCCTCACCAGACATCACCTGCAACATCGTTGCCTACGGGCACAAACCCACCGTCGCTGGACCACACTGGCAAAAAGGGCTCTTCATTGACGAGTCGCGGTTTTGTCTCACCAGGGGTGATGGTCGGATTCGCGTTTATCGTCGAAGGAATTCATTACAGAGGCCTGTACTCTGGAGCGGGATCGATTTGGAGGTGGAGTGTCCGTCATGGTCTGAGGCGGTGTGTCATAGCATCATCGGACTGAGTTTGTTATCATTGCAGGCAATCTCAATGCTGTGCGTTACAGGGAAGACATCCTCCTCCCTCATGAGGTACCCTTCCTTCTGTGCGTGATTTCCTGCAAGACAGGAATGTCAGTGTTCTGCCATGGCCAGCGAAGAGCCAAGATCTCAATCCCATTGAGCACATGTGGGACCTGTTGGATCAGAGGGTAAGGGCTAGGGTGATTTAAAAAAAAAAAAATTTTAAATTATAAATAAAATTCCCCCCAGAAATGTCTGAAGAGTGGGGTAACATCTCACCGCAAGAACTGGCAAATCTGGTTCGGTCCATGAGGAGGAGATGCACTGCATTTCTAAATGCAGCTGGTGGCCACCAGATACTGGCTGTTACTTTTGATTTTGTTCAGGGACACATTATTACATTTCTGTTAGTCACATGTCCAGTTCATGTCTCAGTTGTTGAATCTTATGTTCATACAAATATTTACACATGTTAAGTGCGCATATTCTTATTTACAACTCTACAACTCTGGGATTGGATCCAGCAACCTTTTGGAAACTGGCCCAACGCTACCTGCTGTCCCCAAACAAGTAGGGTTTTCCAAACTTTTGACTGGTAAGTTTCAGGTAAATGCTGTCTTTTGGCCAATTTTTTTCCCCCTTAATAATAATAATAAATCGGTAAATGTTTTATTTAAAAATTAAATAAAAATAACTACGGGCCAAAATGACCAGGAGGGGGAAATCCCATTTGCAAAATAATGCTTTTTATTTATTGATGGAAACCAATTTTACTGTCATGCTTTTAGGTGTTGGATAAAGAAGATACATAAACAACTATCACACATGCACAGCATACAGAGCCTATTATTCTCATCTGGTTGCTGCTGGAGTAAAACGTGCTGTTATAAGACCATATATTGCGCAACAATTCTAAGTACAGTCGCCTGTTTAAAAACAGTTTTTGTGCATGTTTTTTTTTATTTATTTCTCAACTGGTTATTGAAGCGCACCTCCCATTCACGTGCAAGCAACGGTCTATCAGTTAAGAACAAATTCTTATTTACAATGATGGCTTACCGGGGAACTGCGGGTTAACTGCCTTGTTCAGAGGCAGAATGGCAGATTTTTACTCTGTCAGCTCGGGGATTTGATCCAGCAACCTTTTGATAACTGGCCCAACGCTCTAACAACTAGGCTACCTATTTCTATGCTTCCCATTTTATTTTTTATTTTTGGTCACAAGCTGAAAATACAATATTTTCGGTTATTGAAAATACATTTCAGTGGTTTAGATGGTACACTGACACCTGCAACTCAGTAATCAGCTAGACCTATTGCCATGCTTGCTGCCCAAAATGCGCACTTCCCAAATAGGCATCGTAGAGGTTGACCGATTTATGATTTTTCAACAGTGATACCGATTATTGGAGGACCAAATAAAGCCGATACCGATGGTTCCTTTTAAAATGAGTCTTCAATATTCCCAGTTAAGAAGTTTTCGGTAGTAGTTATTATAGGACTTATGGGACTCTTTCTCTATACCAATTGAATTTCATATACCTTTGGCTATTGGATGTTCTTCTAGGCACTATAGTATTGCCAGCCTAATTTCGGGAGTTGATAGGCTTGAAGTCAGCACAGCGCTGTGCTTCAAGCATTACGAAGAGCTGCTGGCAAACGTAGGAAAGGGCTGGTTGAATGAATGCTTACGAGCCTGCTGCTGCGCACCACCGCTCAGTCGGACTGCTCTACCAAATATCAAATCAGACTTAATTATAATAAACACACAGAAATACAAGCAATAGGTTATTAATATGGTCAAATCTGGAAACTATCATTTCGAAAAACAAAACGTTTATTCTTTCAGTGGAATACGGAACGGGTGGCAACCCTAAGTCTAAATATTGCTGTTACATTGCACAACCTTCAATGTTATGGCATAATTATGTAAAATCTGGCAAATTAATTACGGTCGTTATTAGGAAGAAATGGTGTTCACACAGTTCGCAATGAGCCAGGCGGCCCAAACTGCAGCATATACCCTGACTCTGCTTGCACTGAACGCAAGAAAAGTGACACAATTTCCCTAGTTAATATTGCCTGCTAACATGAATTTCTTTTAACTAAATATGCATGTTTAAACAATATACTTGTCTATTGATTTTAAGAAAGTCATTGATGTTCATGGTTAGGTACATTGGTGCAACGATTGTGCTTTTTTCGAAAATGCAATTATGTTAAATCATCACCCTTTGGTGAAGTAGGCTGTGATTCGGTGATAAATTAACAGTCACCGCATTGATTATATGCAACCCAGGACAATCTAGTTAAACTAGTAATATCATCAACCATGTGTAGTTAACTATTGATTATGTTAAGATTTGTTGATTTTCTTTTTTTACAAGAAGTTTAATGCTAGCTAGCAACTTACCTTGGCTCCTTGCTGCACTCACGTAACAGGTGGTCAGCCTGCCATGTAGTCTCCTTGTGGATTGCAATGTAATCGGCTATAATCGGCGTCTAAAAATTCAGATTACCGATTTGTTATGAAAACTAGAAATCGGCCTTAATTAATCGGATCGGCCATGCCGATTTAATCGGTTGGCCGCTAAGGCATAAGCCTACAAGCTTGTGATTTGAGACAATGCACAGCTATTTAAAAAAATAAGCGAATGATTCTCGATTCCTTTGTGGCTAAGTCATGCTTTCTGGTGAAGAATTTTGAATAATATTATTTATTTCTGTATAGATAGGAGTAATTATATATATATATATTTACTCCTAAGTCGGAACTTAGGTTGGAGACATTAAAACACGTTTTTCAACCACTCCACAAATTTCTTGTTAACAAACTATAGTTTTGGCAAGTCGGTTAGGACATCTACTTTATTCATGACATAAGTAATTTTTCCAACAATTGTTTACAGACAGATTATTTCCCTTAAAGTGAATTACATCACAATTCCAGTGGGTCAGAAGTTTATATACACTAAGTTGACTGACTTTTTAAACGGCTTGGAACATTTCAGAAAATTATGTCATGGCTTTAGAAGCTTCTGATGGACTAATTGACATAATTTGCGTCAATTGGAGGTGTACCTGTGGATGTATTTCAAGGGGTACCTTCACACTCAGTGCCTCTTTGCTTGACATCATGGGAAAATCAAAAGAAATCAGCCAAGACCTCACAAAAAAAAGTGTAGACCTCCGCAAGTCTGGTTCATCCTTGGGAGCAATTTCCAAATGCCTGAAGGTACCAGGTTCATCTGTATAAACAATAGTATGCAAGTATAAACACCATGGGACCACGCAGCTGTCATTCCGCTCAGGAAGGAGAAGCGTTTTGTCACCTAGCGATGAATGTACTTTGGTGCAAAAAGTGCAAATCAATCCCAGAACAACAGCAAAGAACTCTGTGAATATCCTGGAGGAAACCTGTACAAAAGTATCTGTCCTATATCGACATAACCTGAAAGGCCGCTCAGCAAGGAAGAAGTCACTGCTCCAAAACCGCCATTAAAAAAGCCAGACTACGGTTTGCAACTGCACATGGGGATGAAGATGGTACTTTTTGGAGAAATTACCTCTGGTCTTATGAAACAAAAATAGAACTGTTTGGCCATAATGACCGTCGTTATGTTTTGAGGAAAAAGGGGGATGCTTGCAAGCCGAAGAACGCCATCCCAACCGTGAATCGCGGGGGTGGCAGCATCATGTTGTGGGGGTGCTTTGCTGCAGGAGGGACTGGTGCACTTCACAAAATAGATGGCGTCATGAGGCAGGACAATTATGTGGATATATATTGAAGCAACATCTCAAGACCTCAGTCATGAAGTTAAAGCTTGGTTGCAAATGGGTCTTCCAAATGGACAACAAATGGACATACTTGCAAAGTTGTGGCAAAATGGCTTAACTTCTTATGGTATAAGGGGACGTTTGCGTCCCACTTGAGCAAAAAATGGAAAATGCAGAGCGGCAAATTATTATAATTTAAATTATTATTATAAAAATCTAACTTTTGGTAAATCACACATGTAAGATACTCAATTAAAGCTACACTCGTTCTGAATCCAGCCAACATGTCAGATTTTTAAAAGGCTTTTTGGCGAAAGCATAAGAAGCTATTATCTGATAGCCCAATAGTAAACAAAGAGGGTAGCATATTTCAACCCTGCAGGCGCTACACAAAACGCAGAAATAAAATATAAAACATGCATTAACTTTGACGAGCTTCTTTTGTTGGCACTCCAACTCCAAACATCACAATTGGTCCTTTTGTTCAATTTAATTCCGCCCATATATATCCAAATGTCCATTTATTTGACGCGTTTGACCCAGAAAAAAAACAGCTTCCAAAAACCTCAACGTCACTACAAAATATTTCAAAAGTTGCCTATAAATTTTGCCAAAATATTTCAAACTACTTTTGTAATACAACTTTAGGTATTTTTAAACGTTAATAATAGACCAGTCTACAATTTGATCGATCTGTGTTCAATACAGGAAGACAACAAACATGCTACTTTTCACGTCTTGCGCACTCTCAACAGTGTTACCCAGTTCCTAGATGGCCTACTTCTTCATTGCACAAATGAATAACCTCAACCAAATTCCAAAGGCTGGTGACATCCAGTGGAAGCGGTAGGAACTGAAAAAAGGTTCCTAAGAAATATAATTTGCCAATGAGACTCAGTGAACAGACAGAGACAAAAAATAAAAAATTCTGAACGGTTAGTCCTCTGGGTTTTGCCTGCTACATAAGTTCTGTTATACTCAGACATGATTCAAACAGTTTTAGAAACTAATATGCATATCTTATATTCCTGGCATGAGTAGCAGGAAGTTGAAATTGGGCACACTATTTATCCAAAAGTGAAAATGCTGCCCCCTATACCTTAAGAAGTTAAGGACAACAATGTCAAGGTATTTCAGTGGCCATAACAAAGCCCTGACCTCAATCTTATAGAAAATGTGTGGGCAGAACTGAAAAAGTGTGTGTGAGCAAGGATGCCGACAAACCTGACTTGCACCAGTAGGAGGAATGGGCCAAAATTCAATCAACTTGTTGTGGGAAGCTTGTGGAAGGTTACACTCAATTAGTTTTGTGTATGTAAATTTCTGACCCACTGGGAATGTGATGAAATAAATAAAAGCTCAAATAAATCCTCATTTTTCTGACATTTCACATTCTTAAAATAAAGTGGTGATCCTAAGACGGGGATTTTCTTTTTCAGGATTTGTGAAACTGAGTTTAAAATGTATTTTGTTGATATGTATAGTTTTGGCATATTTATTTATGTAAACTTTCTTTTGTTGTCCAGAAGCCAAAGGTGCAACCCATCCTAGTTATTGCATCTTTAGATTCTTTGTAAATTTCGAACAGATATTTGAATCTCTCACATGGAAGCGCCTTCAGGTGCGCTGTTTAGAATGGTGTTTTCCGGCGCATTGCATTTTGTCAAGTGTTTGAAAATAATGTTTTATGGCTGTTAAAACCTCTTAGAGCTCCCCATCCCGGATCCGGGATCGTGACTACGGCTCAAGCTCATTACCATAACGCACAATGCAAAAAAATATTCCTAAAAATATTTAACCTCCACACATTAACAAGTCCAATAGCTCAAATGAAAGATAAACATCTTGTTAATCTACCCAGCAAGTCAGATTTCTAAAATGTTTTACGGTGAAAACATGGCACATATTTATATTAGATCACCACCGAAAAAAAAGGCAAGCGGCGGCCATTTTGTCCCAGAAAAAATAACATTTAAAAGTAGGATTAAAAAATAAATAATTCACTAACCTTTTGAAAATCTTCATCAGATGACAGTAATATTACATGTTACACAGTACATTTAATTTTTTTTCAATAATATGCCATTTATATCCATAAATCTCGGTTTACAATGACGACATTTCAAAAAATGCTACTCAAATGTCCGGAGAAATGATGATAGCTCCGACAGATAACGTCAGATAACAAGCAATAAACATGACTAAATATACATGTTCTACATATATTTACAAAGATACACTTCTTCTTAACCTCTTACCTCTACCTGGGACGCTTGCGTCCCAACTAGAGCTCTGGAAATGCAAATGCGCTACGCTAAATGCTAATAGTATTAGTTAAAACTCAAAAGTTCATTAAAATACACATGCAGGGTATCAAATTAAAGCTACACTCGTTGTGAATCCAGGCAACGAGTCAGATTTTTAAAATGCTTTTCGGCGACAGCATGAGAAGCTATTATCTGATAGCATGCACCAATACACTACAACAGAAAAGCACAGCAGGGGACGTAAACAAAATAATTAGCATTTCGGCGTTACACAAACCGCACAATAAAATAGAAAACAGTCATTACCTTTCACCATCTTCTTTGTTGGCACTCCTAGTTGTCCCATAAACACTATTGGGTCTTTATTTCGATTAAATCGGGCCATATAAAGCCAAGATATTGTTATATGTAGACTGTGTGATAAACGAAAAAAACAGCGATTTCACAACGTAACGTCATTTTTTAAAATTCAAAAAGTAGACGATAAACTTTCACAAAACACTTCGAAATACGTTTGTAATGCTACTTTAGGTATTAGTAAACGTTAATAAGCGATAAAAATCATCCGTAGGCGATGTACATATCATTAGCTGTCGTCTTGGAAAAAATTTCAGGAGAGAGCTCTTCCGGAATGATCTGGGCGGAGACCGGAGGTACGTCGTGCCCCTCTTTCGGTTCAACCAAGAATCAAAGAGGATTAAATTCACAAGATACTCGACTGCATGGGGATGCTGTGGGAGTTGAATGCTCGGTCTTATCTAATTCGGCTCACTGTTAACAATTGCTGGAAGTGGCGCAAGGATATTTATTTCCATTTTCTGTGATCAGGTTTTCCTGCGCTTTCCGATGTAACGCACGTTATGTAATAGCCACAGTCGTGATTTAACCAGTTTTAAAAACATCCGAGGGTTTCCTATCCACACATTCTAACCATATGAACGTACTATATTCCTGGCATGAGTAGCAGGGCGCTGAAATGTTGCGCGATTTTTAACAAAATGTTCAAAAAAGTAGAGGGTAGGAGCAACTAGTTAATGCAACCGCTGTATTACATTTATTTTTAACGTTACAGACATCGTTCACTGGGTTATACTATGAGTCGGCGCTCAGATATTAGCAGTATGTCTCCTCTACGTTTGGAGTCCACAGAAACCCAAAATAACCACATAAATATTCCCTTACCTTTGATGTTCTTCCATCAGAAGACGTAGAAGGAGTCATACTTACCCAATAAATCGTTTGGTTTCACGTTGTGTGTCCCTGTATTAGCATATGCTAACAGCTTCAGCTGAAATGCATCAACAATGACTTCTGGTCCAGCACTCTTGCGCATCAAAACTTCCAATTTACATATTATATGTCGATTTAAACTGGTCAAACGATGTGCAAAATCGAGCTTTATGATGTTTTTAGCATGTAGAACAAAGAACAGCGCTAACAGACAAACCGGCTTCAAATGCTGGATCTTGGAAAAAGAACGTACTCCAAATCGGCCACGCGCAATCGAGTGCATGTATTTCAGAGGGACACGAGCAATTTCGCCCGCCAAACGTGCAGGGCTCGTGGGATTCTCACAATGAGCGTGCCATTTGAAAGCAGGCATCGCGCTGAACAGAGACTGTTCCTGGATCAGTAGCTGCCTGGGAAGGGTGGGGGCGATGACGTCAAAGTTGACCCAACTTTTCTATTGTTCACAGAGTGTTTGGGAGAATGGCTGCCCTGAGAGTTTTGCTTTACATACAGACATAATTTAAACGGTTTTAGAAACTTTAGAGTGTTTTCTATTCAATAATAATTTTTATATGCATATATTAGCAATTTTGGGAAAAAATATTTTCAGTTTACTATGGGCACGCACTTTCTCCAACGGGGGCAGTATAGAGGGGGAGTTCTAAGAGGTTAATTACAGTTGCATGTTCTGTTTAACTCTTGGAACTACCCATCCCGGATCTGGGAGAATTGTCATCAACTACACTAATTAGCATAGCGCAATGGTCAAAACTAGAAAATATTAATATTCATGAAATCACAAGTGAAATGTAGTGAAACACAGCTTAGCCTTTTGTTAATCACCCTGTCATCTCAGATTTTGAAATTATGCTTTTACAGCCAAAGCAAGACAAGCGTTTGTGTAAGTTTATCGATAGCCTAGCATAGCATTATGTCCAGCTAGCAGCAGGAAGCTTGGTCACGAAAATCAGAAAAGCAATCAAATTAACCGTTTACCTTTGATCTTCGGATGTTTTCACTGACGAGACTCCCAGTTAGACAGCAAATGTTCCTTTTATTCCATAAAGATTATTTTTATACCCAAAATACTCACGTTGTGTTGAGAAATCCCCCGGAAATAGCGTTCACGACAACGCCGAAAACAAATGGTGTCCATAATATCGACAAATATGGCAAATGTTTTTATAATCAATCCTCAGTGTTTTTCAAATATCTATTTGATAATACACTACTCAAAAAAAATAAAGGGAACACTAAAATAACACATCCTAGATCTGAATGAATGAAATATTCTTATTAAATACTTTTTTTCTTTACATAGTTGAATGTGCTGACAACAAAATCCCACAAATTATCATGGAAATCAAATTTATCAACCCATGGAGGGTCTGGATTTGGAGTCACACTCAAAATTAAAGTGGAAAACCACACTACAGGCTGATCCAACTTTGATGTAATGTCCTTAAAACAAGTCCAAATGAGGCTCAGTAGTGTGTGTGTGTGTGTGGCCTCCACGTGCCTGTATGACCTCCCTACAACGCCTGGGCATGCTCCTGATGAGGTGGCGGATGGTCTCCTGAGGGATCTCCTCCCAGACCTGGACTAAAGCATCCGCCAACTCCTGGACAGTCTGTGGTGCAATGTAGCGTTGGTGGATGGAGCGAGACATGATGTCCCAGATGTGCTCAATTGGATCCAGGTCTGGGGAACGGGCGGGCCAGTCCATAGAATCAATGCCTTCCTCTTGCAGGAATTGCTAACACACTCCAGCCACATGAGGTCTAGCATTGTCTTGCATTAGGAGGAACCCAGGGCCAACCGCACCAGCATATGGTCTCACAAGGGGTCTGAGGATCTCATCTCGGTACCTAATGGCAGTCAGGCTACCTCTGGCGAGCTGTGCGGCCCCCCCAAAGAAATACCAACCCACACAATGACTGACCCAACGCCAAACTGGTCATGCTGGAGGATGTTGCAGGCAGCAGAACGTTCTCCACAGCGTCTCCAGACTGTAACGTCTTGTCACATGTGCTCAGTGTGAACCTGCTTTCATCTGTGAAGAGCACAGGGCGCCAGTGGCGAATTTGCCAATCTTGGTGTTCTCTGGCAAATGAAAAACGTCCTGCACGTTGTTGGGCTGTAAGCACAACCCCCACCTGTGGAGGTTGGGCCATCGTACCACCCTCATGGAGTCTGTTTCTGACCATTTGAGCAGACACATGCACATTTGTGGCCTGCTGGAGGTCGTTTTGCAGGGCTCTGGCAGTGCTCCTCCTGCTCCTCCTTGCACAAAGGTGGAGGTAGCGGTCCTGCTGCTGGGTTGTTGCCCTCCTACGGCCTCCTCCACATCTCCTGATGTACTGGCCTGTCTCCTGGTAGCGCCTCCATGCTCTGGACACTACGCTGACACACAGCAAACCTTCTTGCCACAGCTCGCATTGATGTGCCATCCTGGATGAGCTGCACTACCTGAGCCACTTGTGTGGGTTGTAGACACCGTCTCATGCTACCACTAGAGTGAAAGCACCGCCAGCATTCAAAAGTGACCAAAACATCAGCCAGGAAGCATAGGAACTGAGAAGTGGTCTGTGGTCCCCACCTGCAGAACCACTCCTTTATTGGGGGTGTCTTGCTAATTGCCTATAATTTCAACCTGTTGTCTATTCCATTTGCACAACAGCATGTGAAATTTATTGTCAATCAGTGTTGCTTCCTAAGTGGACAGTTTGATTTCACAGAAGTGTGATTGACTTGGAGTTACATTGTGTTTAAGTGTTCCCTTTATTTTTTTGAGCAGTGTATCTCAACCGGGACAATTGGCTTTTCAGTAGGAGCGAGAGGAAAAATGACTACCTGTCTTTTACGCAAGAATCACTCAGAGCCCTCAGCTGGCCACTGACGCAATGTAGTCGTTTACGCTCATTCTTCAAAATAATGGCCTGAAACTACGTCTAAAGGCTGTAGACACCTTAGGAAAGCCACAGAAAAAGGAATCTGGTTGATATCCCTTTCAATGGGCAATAGGGATGCGTAGAAAGACAGGGGTTTCAAAATAAGAGTCACTTCCTGATTGGATTTTTCTCAGGATTTCGCATGAAATATCAGTTCTGTTATACTCCGACAATATTTTTACAGTTTTGGAAACTTTAGAGTTTTTTATCCTAAGCTGTCAATTATATGCATATTCTAGCATCTGGTCCTGAGAAGTAGGCGGTTTACTTTGGGAACGTTATTTTTCCAAAATGAAAAATAGTGCCCCCTAGTTTCAAGAGGTTAAGATGCATTACCATCATTTAAATGTGATTTCTGTCATTCTGAGCAGCGTGGGTGGAAGCCCTAATGGGTTATGCACCCAATGGCCGGTAAATTTAAATCTTCCCGGGTCACGTTGTTCGGCGCCACATTTTCCTAACCGAAACCCTGATACAGCCACTGCAGAGCAGCGCTGCCTCTCGCCCAGAGCGTTACCTAAGGGAACGGCGTCAAGCCAACATCCTCCCTCATACAGCTAGCTAGCATCTTGTCATGAAAACAGGTGGCAATGTGAATTTTGACTTCTCATACACCAAAATGTAGCTACAAAACTCTACTTTGTAAGCTGTTATGCTTTTTTAATGTCTCTGAAAACATTTAACCTTCTATTTCAGTCCAATGGATGTCTGATGACTGTGAAACACCCTCAGAACGTTCCCATACTTGTTGGCAATACAATGTCACATGGTAGAGGGTAATACCAATGGCAAAGAGCAAATATCAGCACACAGGTTTCGTGAAGTCTGTCCCACAGATTTGACAGTTTTTAGCACAGCACTTTACATTTGGGCTCATGGTTAACTTCCACATTCAGGTTTTCAAAGGACTTTTATTTATTTTAACAACCATATGTACTGAAAGTGTATTTGATCACACATAGCGTCCATTGTTTGTCGTGTCACCTAACTGAGTACCCGCTGTCAATAGATGTTATCGTAGATGGGAAATCATTGGGGAAATACCATCTTAACCTGTACTGTTTTCATTTGAGTGTTATCACTGTTTTGTTATACTGTGGCATCAGATAACCTCTAGGCCTAGACTGGAAATGCAAAATAAAACCATATGTTTTTGTCTGGTGGTGGTGGACCTCGTCTCATTAATAAAGACTACAACTTGCTGACTTGAGACTATATGGAATTAAATGCAGAATCCTCACTGGGGAGCAAGCTGCCTAGATAATCCTGTATGCTGTCTGCTTTTGAAAGCTGCCTTCTTCCCTAACAGTTGGTCAGTCAAGCAGTGTTTCCCCTATAATCATTTAGCAGCTGAGATGTGCTTTTAAAGGGATAGTCATTGGCTCAATGACTGGAAGTCTATGCAAACAGCTACCCCTGTCACCTTTGCCACCACTGAATCCTAGGGGAAACACTGTCATGGTTATATTTTCAAGGTTTGATGACATGTAAAAGTATTAGCTTTTCTGGCCACATTACAAATTTACATTGTTTCATTTAAATCTTTCATTCTGTGTTAAGCCTGAATATCTGTCACTAAATGTGGGTGTTTTGTATACTGATATGAGTAGGAATTATGAGGACAGTAAATATACAGTGTGACGCTCAACAAATAATTGAAATGTCTAGCCTCAAGCAGTCCTTTGACTCTGATTTGGGACAAAGGCCCATGTAGAGTTTGATCCTCTTTAAAACAAGGCTAAAGAGGTTAGACTATACAGCCATATGCTGAGGGTAAAGTAGCTCTAGCCCAGCCGCTTAAATCCTCAGCTCAAAAATGTGTAATGACTTATGTTGGCTTCACCAAAGCCAAGCAACAGCAGTATAATTGAATCACACTCATCTTGACATGTCATGTACAGTAATACAGACATGCTCTGCTGGACTGTAGATTTGTTACTAAAACTGAAACCAAACTCCGCTCTGACTTACTGAAGTGGTTGAGGTTTGGTGTGGGATAATAAACGTCTCAATTGCTGTTGCTCGCCTGCCTGTGGCCCATTCCAGGCTTTGTATCCGGTTCAGGTTACCTGCTGCCTCGCTCTCTAGAGTCTGGACTTGGGTTCAAATAGTATTTGTATCATTCAAGCTTAAGCTGTGTTTGATTAAGCTTGCCTGGTACATCAGGGCCAATGGAATAGTCCCATAAGTGCAAACCATTCCATTTCATATGCTCCAGGCAGACTCAAGTAAACACTCAAAGTATTCGAAAGTGGCCAAATACTATTTGAACCCAGGCCTGCAGCATCCCTCGGAGTCACCAG
Source organism: Oncorhynchus nerka (assembly GCF_034236695.1). Lineage (NCBI taxonomy): Eukaryota > Metazoa > Chordata > Actinopteri > Salmoniformes > Salmonidae > Oncorhynchus > Oncorhynchus nerka. Next base: position 54,081,000 of record NC_088400.1, on the reverse strand, counting down.
TCTCCAGGGAACCCTGGAGGCACCGGAGCGGAGCCCAGGCATTCCTCACCGTGTCAGTGAAAATGAGCATGCTCCCACCCCCACCAGGGCTCATGTTGACACTGTCAACCACCAGCAACCCAAACCAGACCAGAGAAATGATGAAGCCAGACAGATGTAGCAGGTCTAGCCCCCCTCTCTTAGGTCCAGGCTTCAGGATGGATGGATGGCACAGCTGCAGAACATCTTCTTAGTTTTTGCTAGCACCGGTTTCAAGAAGCAAGGGGAGTTGCACTAAAGATCTTCACGTGTCCAAAATATTGGACTCGTTCCGAACTTTTACAGTTTGTTATTTGGATTAAACTATTTCTGCAATATTTTGGTCGCTCACAGTTTAAGGAGCTGCTGGAGTTGGCTGGCATTGTGTCCCAGTTTCCTTGTATCCTTCCTGAATAATTAGGGCCCTATAAAATCTGTGATGTGGACAGAATCACGGAATCCAGACAAAACTGAATTGAACAATATTAATAAATGTATTGAATTTAGTAAGAAAACCACTAAATGTAATCTGAGATCTACCGCATAGATTTTTTTTAAAAACACGATTTAAATGTAAGCCTATGCAATATTAACCAAGTAACCTCTCTCTGGGATATGTGGGACAGTAGCGTCCCAACTGGCCAACATCCAGTGAAAATGCAGAGCGCCAAATTCAAATAAATTACTATAAAAATTTAACTTGCATGAAATCACACATTCAAATATACAAATATATCATCACATATACCAAATTAAAGCTACACCTGTTGTGAATCCAGACAACGTGTCAGATTTCAAAAATGCTTTACGGCGAAAGCAAACGATGCTATTATCTGAAGATAGCACCCAAGCAAACAAACACAGACCACCATATTTCAACCCTCTAGGTGCTACACAAAATGCAGAAATAAAGATATAATTCATGCCTTTGATGAGCTTCTTCTGTTGGCACTCCAATATGTCCCATAAACATCACAAATGGTTCTTTTGTTTGATTAATTCCATCGATATATATCCATTTATTTGGCGCGTTTGATCCAGAAAAACACTGGTTCCAACTCACGTAACATGACTACAAAAGTTACCTGTAAGCTTTGTCCAAACATTTCAAACTACTTCTGTAATACAACTTTGGGTATTTTTTTACGTAAATAATCGATAAAATTGAAGACTGGATGATCTGTGTTCAATACCGGAGGAAATCAAAGTGTAGCTAGCTTTCAGGTCATGCGCCTCTAACAAAGAGTACACTTCCCTCATTCTGAACAGTGTTACTTCTTAATTTCTCAAAGGAATAATCTCAACCAATTTCTAAAGACTGTTGACATCCAGAGAAGCGATAGGAACTGCAAGAAAGTCACTTAAATCTGGATTCCCAATGAAAACCCATTGAAAAGAGTGACCTCAAAAAAATACAAATAAAATATAAATTCAGAATGGTTTGTCCTCGGGGTTTCACCTGCCAAATAAGTTATGTTATAGTCACAGATATGATTCAAACATTTTTAGAAACTTCAGAGTTTTCTATCCAAATCTATTAATAATATGCATATCTTTAGCTTCTGGGCATGAGTAGCAGGCAGTTTAATTTAGGCACGCTTTTCATCCAATATTCCGAATGCTGCCCCCTATCCTAGAGAAGTTAAAAATAGTAATGTAGCAATGAGGTTTGTGCAGTAAACAATAGGCCCAATACATTATCACTGCATATTGGCTTTGCTTGAACTGCTCTGCCAATGCATTGTTGTTCGGGCCATTTAAAATAATTATATTTGTGGTAGGCTATATTATCACACTGCAGACAGAGTTCAGTGTGTCAAATCGGAGGGCATGCTGTCCGGTCCTCTGGCAGTCTCTATGGGGGTGCCACAGGGTTCAATTCTCGGGCCGACTCTTTTCTCTGTATATATCAATGATGTTGCTCTTGCTGCGGGCGATTCCCTGATCCACCTCTACGCAGACGACACCATTCTATATACTTTCGGCCCGTCATTGGACACTGTGCTATCTAACCTCCAAACGAGCTTCAATGCCATACAGCACTCCTTCCATGGCCTCCAACTGCTCTTAAACGCTAGTAAAACCAAATGCATGCTTTTCAACCGATCGCTGCCTGCACCCGCATGCCCGACTAGCATCACCACCCTGGATGGTTCCGACCTTGAATATGTGGACATCTATAAGTACTTAGGTGTCTGGCTAGACTGCAAACTCTCCTTCCAGACTCATATCAAACATCTCCAATCGAAAATCAAATCAAGAGTCGGCATTCTATTCCGCAACAAAGCCTCCTTCACTCACGCCGCCAAGCTTACCCTAGTAAAACTGACTATCCTACCGATCCTCGACTTCGGCGATGTCATCTACAAATTGGCTTCCAACACTCTACTCAGCAAACTGGATGCAGTCTATCACAGTGCCATCAGTTTTGTCACTAAAGCACCTTATACCACCCACCACTGCAACTTGTATGCTCTAGTCGGCTGGCCCTCGCTACATATTCGTCGCCAGACCCACTGGCTCCAGGTCATCTACAAGTCCATGCTAGGTAAAGCTCCGCCTTATCTCAGTTCACTGGTCACGATGGCAACACCCATCCGTAGCACGCGCTCCAGCAGGTGTATCTCACTGATCATCCCTAAAGCCAACACCTCATTTGGCCGCCTTTCGTTCCAGTACTCTGCTGCCTGTGACTGGAACGAATTGCAAAAATCGCTGAAGTTGGAGACTTTTATCTCCCTCACCAACTTCAAACATCAGCTATCTGAGCAGCTAACCGATCGCTGCAGCTGTACATAGTCTATTGGTAAATAGCCCACCCATTTTCACCTACCTCATTCCCATACTGTTTTTATACTGTTTTTATTTATTTACTTTTCTGCTCTTTTGCACACCAATATCTCTACCTGTACATGACCATCTGATCATTTATCACTCCAGTGTTAATCTGCAAAATTGTAATTATTCGCCTACCTCCTCATGCCTTTTGCACACATTGTATATAGACTGCCCCTTTTTTTCTACTGTGTTATTGACTTGTTAATTGTTTACTCCATGTGTAACTCTGTGTTGTCTGTTCACACTGCTATGCTTTATCTTGGCCAGGTCGCAGTTGCAAATGAGAACTTGTTCTCAACTAGCCTACCTGGTTAAATAAAGGTGAAATAAATAAAAAATAAAAATATATTGGTTGTTGTGTTACTTGTGAAACACAGCTGAGTGAGCATACATTTAAATTTTTATTTATTTTACTGGGCTGATGGTGCCTGCATCTGATGGTCATTCTCAGCAGAGGAAGAGAGCAGCAGACTGAGTGTCCGCACACTCAACATTCCTCCACTGACACTGACCAAAAAGGGACACTGCCTTCCAGATGATGGCAACTCGAGTCACACTGCATTATTTCTGTCTCGTGCACAAATTCATGTTGTTACTCCTATGAACAGACAAGTTAAATATTCCTCGATATTAACAAAGTCCCAAGCCGCTAATGATAACAACAACGCAAGCCTATAGATACTCATTCATTACTGCTACAGTGCTTGTTGTAGCACAGAGTGGAAATACGAAGAACGTGCATTTTATGGCTTATAAAAGTGTTGAATACAAAGTTTTGGCAGTGCTGAGTAATAACTTAAACATGAACTCACTCATTAAAACACCATCTCTTTTGCTGTATTCGTTGACCGTCTGCAGTCATGGTTTTAAAAGTTTTGAAATCTCACAATATCAACTTTGCTGTAGCTTTCTTTTATGCCTGCTGCATTACTGCAGACACAGTCATCTGAGCCATCCGATTGGCCAGTGATAGGTCTATAGTGCACTTGATTTTCTCTCTGGGCCCGCCGGGAAGGCAGAGTTTGTACCTTCAGACACATGAAATGGTTTAAAATTGCCTGGCACACAGCGGCAGCCGAATCTACCCGCAACAGCCCGAGACTAATAAACAAAAATAGGAACACAAGGATTTTTTAAATATTTTTTTTTTTACAAAAATGAAAAACACAGCCATTTTTCCAGCCAAAGAGAGGAGTCACAAAAAGCAGAAATGGAGAGAAAATGAATCACTGACCTTTGATGATCTTCATCAGAATGCACTCCCAGGAATCCCAGTTCCACAAATGTTTGATTTGTTCGAAAAGGTCCATAATTTATGTCCAAATACCTCTTTGTTCGCGTTTAGTACACAATCCAAACTCACGAAGCGCGAGCAAGTCCAAGCGAAGGTTCAGACAAAGTCATATTACAGTTCGTAGAAACATGTCAAACGAAGTATAGAATCAATCTTCAGGATGTTTTTAACATAAATCTTCAATAATGTTCCAACCGGAGAATTCCTTTGTCTGTAGAAATGCGATGGAACGCAGCTACCTCTCACGTGAGAGCTCGTGATCAGCTCGTGCCATTCTGGCAGACCTCTGACTCATTCAGCTCCCATTCCCCCCTCCTTCACAGTAGAAGCATCAAACAAGGTTCTAATGACTGTTGACATCTAGTGGAAGCCTTGAAGTGCAATATGACCCCTTAGACACTGTATATTGAATAGGCAATGAGTTGAAAAACCACAAACCTCAGATTTCCCGCTTCCTGGTTGTTTTTCTTCTCAGGTTTTTGCCTGCCATATGAGTTATGTTATACTCAGACATCATTCAAACAGTTTTAGAAACTTGAGAGTGTTTTCTATCCAAATCTACTAATAATATGCATATATTAGCAACTGGGCCTGAGTAACAGGCAGTTTACTCTGGGCACCTTATTTATCCAAGCTACTCAATACTACCCCCCAGTCCCAAAGAAATTAAATGGAAGAAGTTTGGAACGACAAGACTCTTCCTAGAGCTGGACGCCCGGGCCAAACTGAGCAATCAGGGCAAAGGGCCTTGGTCAGGGAGGTGAAGAAGAACCCAATGTTCACTCTGACAGTGCTCCAGAGTTCCTCTGGAGATGGGAGAACCTTCCAGAAGGACAACCATCTCCACCAATCAGGCTATGGTAGAGTGTCAGACGGAAGCCACTCCTCAGTAAAAGCCACATGATCGCCCGCTTTGAGTTTGCCAAAAGAGACTGGGAGACATGTCAGGGTCGAGGGAAAGATGAACAGATCAAAGTACAGAGAGATCCTTGATGAAATCCTGCCCCATCTCATGATCTGTCTGGGGCGAAAGGTTCACCTTCCAACCGGACAACGACCCTAAGTACACAGCCAAGACAACGCAGCGATGCTCCCCATCCAACCTGACAGAGCTTGAGAGGATCTGCAGAGAAGAATGGGAGAAACTCCCCAAATACAGGTGTGCCAAGCATGTAACGTTATACCCAAGAAGACTCAACGCTGTAATAGTAAAAGGGTCTGAATACTTATGTAAATGCTATTTCAGTTTTATTTTTTATAAATTTGAAAACATTTCTAAAAACCTATTTTTGCCTTGTTATAGGGGTATTGTGTGTAGGTTGATGAAAAAAACAACAATTGAACAATTTCGAATAAGGCTGTAACAAATGTGGAAAAAGTCAATGGGTTTGAATACTTTCTGAATGCACTGTATACAGGGTAAAGTTGATAAAGTGATTGTTGTCCCTTTTATGACATTTCTACCCGCAGTTGACGGTTGAAGCAGAAGGAAAAGAGAACTTCCAAACGGTCTTAACCATTTTGAGATGGGGCTGAAATCCAGAGTTATATATCCATTGGCTATATCATAGCTACTTTTTGGAGATAAATATTGGTACATTACAAGCTCAAACTCTTTGAAACTGCAGAAATGACTTATTAGTAATAATAATAATGTATTACATTTGTACAGCACTGTTCATTATACAATAATAATCTCAGTGCATAAAAAGTTAAAACTGCACATTCATACTGAACAAAAATATAAATGCAACATGCAACAATTTCAATGATTTGACGGAGTTACAGTTCGTATAAGGAAATCAATCCATTTACATCATTTAATTAGGCCCTAATCTATGGATTTCACGACTGGGTAGGGGCACAGCCATGGGTGGGCCTGGGAGGGCATAGACCCACCCACTTGGGAGACAGGCCCAGCCAGTCAGAATGAGTTTACCCCACAAAACAGCTTTATTACTGACAGAAATACTCCTCAGTTTCATCAGCTGTCTGGGTGGCTGGTCTCAGATGATCCCGCAGGTGAAGAAGCCCGGATTACACGTGGTCTGCGGTTGTGAGGCCGGCTGGACGTACTGCCAAATTCTCTAAAACAATTTTGGCTTATGGTAGAGAAATTAACATTTGATTCCCTGGCAACCTCTCTGGTGGACATTCCTGCCGTCAGCATGCCAATTACACGCTCCCTCAACTTGTGAAGCAAAACTGCACATTTTAGAGTGGCCTTTTATTGTCCCTAGCACAAGGTGCACCTGTGTAATCATGCCGTTTAATCAGCTTCTTGGTATGCCACACCTGTCAGGTGGGTAGATTGGCTTGGCAATGGAGAAATGCTCACTAACAGGGATGTAAACAAATTTGTGCACAAAATTTGAGAGAAATAAGCTTTTAGTACGTTTGGAACCTTTCTGGGATCTTTTATTTCAGCTCATGAAACATGGGACTAACACTTTACATGTTGCGTTTATATTTTTGTTCAGTATAGATACGTATAGAATTGTCTTGAAAGGGAAAGATGCACTTCCTGTATTCTGTCAATTGGTGGAGTTACCCACTTACACAAAGGTATGATGTCTATGGTAAGACGTGCATAATTAGGCTAAGCTTACCGTTAGTAAACCATGGGTTTCACTTTCAGCACAATGCAATTCACAATGCAATTTTCTCAGTGCTCAGGACTCGGGAGGCCTAAAGTAAAAAGGGCCTAGTCCTAAGTGTAATTAATGTGTCCTGCAGTTGTTTCCTTATGCTTCACAGGACTGCAGTAGTCTAGACAGACTGGCTGCTCAGCGTACGGCCTTGCTTAGATCCAGGCTGATTAACACTGGTTGTTCTACATTTATCATGTTCTTGTTTCAAGTCTCTCAAGACTCTTTTTTTCCCCTTGCTCTTTTTGCTCCCGATAAGATTTTTCATGCCTTGCTGTCATCAGGTTTTTTTCTTCTCCCTTTCACTGACTCGCTTCCCAAAGCACAAATGGAAGTCTGTTTTAGGGACATGGGTTATATGTATCTGCTGCTTGTTGAACAAACGGGTTGATTTGCTTCCCGTAGGCTAATGCACACTAAATGGTTAGAGGGGGACCAATTACTAATAATCATGGCCTGTTTTAAATACCTATTTGAAAATGTAGGCTTTTCCTGTAGTACATAAGCATGAGGTATTTTCGAGCCCTGTGGATGAAAGAACAATAGTGTAGTAAGAGATACTGGGGAAGACCTTTTTTATCAATTAGGCCTGAAATGGTCCTCTCGGCTAAAAAGTCCTAGCTATAGGTGGTTGTGAGCAGTCATTTGCTTTTACGTGGTTGAATTGCTCTGAAGATAAGCATTGAATTTTGCTTTCCCCATTCCCTTCTGGTCATAAATTATGCTTACCACAATTTTCCTCCTCAAGATAATTCCAGACAATTTAGCTAGCTGGGGTCAGTGAACTTACCCCTACACCCAACACTGCTGAGGATAATTAGCAGTTTAAAATTGTATTTCCTTCCTGTAGAATAAACTGTAAGAATGTACACTATGCACAGAGCTGGCTGTAGCCTATTAGGCTGGCGCGGGGCCCTGGAATATGGGTGCCTGTACAGTAGACTAGTTCATTGGGTGCCCTGAATGCTGTAGCCTTGGCCGTAAGCAGTTTAATTGAAGTTGAGACTGATAGGCTGTCGGACATTCCAGCAAGGATTAAGGGGATTGGATGCTGTTTCTGAGTTTGGTGGTTTTACTGGCCTGTATGGAAAGACTGCAGGCTTTGTGACCGCGTCTGGCTAGCAACTAACCGGTTCAGTGTGCTTTTTGAAGTCCGTATCAACTTAATATGAATAGAGAAATTATTTATATTGAATAACCAATGAGGATACATCATCCATTTCCAAGTATTGTTAGTTGCTTCTTAACAGTCACTAGAGATGCTGCTCGACATTTGGCCATAAGTGGCTGATTCCAAGGGTCCAGCATCCCTCACCCTGTCACAGTAAAGTGATTACACCAGGCAGGCAGAGTGGAGAGCAATATTCCTCCCGATGGGCTACAGTGGCACTTCTACTGTATATTATATAACTGTAACCCAATCCCAGGAAACCAGCCGCATAGGGGCCGTGTGTGTGGGGCATCAGGGTGCACAACCACATGATTCCGCCTGCAGTGAGTCTCCTGTCTCTCTACTCATTGCATAATGCAAGCTGGCTGATAGTCAGCAGCAACCCTACACTGCAGCTGTATAGCTAGCCACTCCTGTCCCTCAGCCACATCACAGAGAGAGAAACCAGGCCCAGTGTTTTTCCATAGCTCCTCCTATGTCGTTGATCATGGCAGAACACGGGCATGTTATTCAGTGGGTGCAATGTCCAGGATATAGTAGGTATATCTGCCGTCTCGATCGCCAGACTCAGGGTCCCCCACAGCGGTTGTGGTGAGAGACGAGTAGATCTGTAATGCATATAGAACAGAACCAAAGGTTTTTCTTAATCAGATAACGCTGCATCTTCATACTCAAGTTGGTTCTAATTGTGCAATACAGTTATTGGGTTGAAGGAGTCAACTGAGTGTAACTGAGTAGTAACAAGTGGTTCTAGAAGTTGAACACTCCCCGGTGTCAGTAGAGCTGTTAGCTGTTTAAGGGACCCCTCTCTCACCCCATATCTTTTCCTGACAGTTGTTGTTGGTGTTGTAATATGATGCCCCGGTACTCTCGACATAGCCAAGAAGAGAATGAAAACCAATTTCTTCAGGCGTCTGCTACTCTGCTTTCTTGACGCTGCTTTATTTATCTGAACTGAACCCTAAAATGCCTGACGTAAAGGGTTTTTCTAACGTCACGTGAAAGCATAAGGGTCCTGGAAAAATAAACATTAGGCTATATGTCATTACAATTAGTGCTGACTCCGTAGGATCTCAGCTTTGCAGAAGTAAGCAGTGTTTCACCATGCAGTTCTAATGGGGCCTGGTCAAAAGTAGTGCGCTATATAGGAAAAGGGTGCCAATTGCGCCGCTTCCTACGTATCAGCTACGAGCCTCGGCAGCTGCTGTTCCTCCAGTCAGACAAGCAGCTGGCTGTAATTGCCCCAATTTTTCAGTTTGACAGACTGAAACAAGTCACTTTTCCAGCTAGAAAGTTGTAGTAGGTGAGGTTAAAGCTGCTCCTGGCCCCAACTGCAGAGAACCTGGGATGTATTCAGTAGGAACAAAACGGTAGAACACAATCCAAAGAAACTGAGTGAAACGGGGAGGTAGGATACTGAACATGTTCATTCTTAACCCATGTCCACTACTCTCCTCACAAAGCCAGTTCTTAAGTCTCGTGAGACCTCTGCACTCTTGCCTTTGGCTAGCTCCAGTGCTGTTGTAAAAGCATTACCGTTTAACGTCTTGCCATTCCTCTACGCTAGCAGCATCGCAGTGCTTGAGGTGTCAATACAGACCTGTGTTCGATCCCGGGCTGTGTTGCAGCCGGCGCCGACCGGGAGACCCATGAGGCGGTGCACAATTGGCCCAGCGTCGTCTGGGTTAGGGGAGGATTTGGCCGGATGTCCTTGTCCCATCGCGCTCTAGGGACTCCTTGTGGCAGGCCGGGAGCATGCGCGCTGACTTCGGTCACCAGTTGTAAGGTGTTTCCTCTGACACGTTGGTGCGGCTTGCTTCCAGGTTAAGCAAGCATTGTGTCAAGAAGCAGTGTGGCTTGTCAGGGTCGTGTTTCGGAGGACGCATGGCTCTCGACGTTCGCCTCTCCCGAGTCCGTACGGGAGTTGCAGCAAAGGGACAAGACTGTAACTACCAATTGGATATCACAAAATTGGGTAGAAAAGGGGTTAAAAGTACATTTAAAAACAAAACAAAAAAATACATTCTTCACTCCAGTTTATCCTGGAGTGGCCCCTGAAATCAGTCCATTGTAAAGGCTGGTGTAATGTTGTACTCTGGGAGCAACTGAATTAATTACTCACTCTGGAGGTTTCTCAAATGAATTCCCTTTCACTCCATCTTGGCACTGGGCATCATCACGAGAACAGGGATTGTTTTTTTAAGGGTAAAGATGCACCCAGCTTGAAGCAATTCTGTGTGGAGTTTATTTGCGTTCTGTAGGCCTATCTCTCACAAAATCAACAAGCGATTCGTCAATAATCATTATCCATTAGGATATTTGCTCTGTGTCTTTGTGTCAATTTAATATTCTTGTAATTTTTTATTGAATCAACAGCATGAGCAATTCCACCCTCTGCTATAACTATGCCAAGTCTTTAATGAATAGTTTGGTTTACACACACATGGCAGTGCAGGAGGTCCCCCATGCAGGGCCGGTTCCAGACGTAAGTGACATTTCTGGAGGGTTAAGGAACTCAGTCTGGGTCTCAACTTACTGTTGAGAGTAAGAATTATATAATACACAAAGTGCAATTTCGAAATGTGGTTGTGTATCAGCAGTTTTTCTCTTGTTATGTCAGTCACTGACAGTCACTCAATTAGCCATGTCAGCTAACAATTTTAGATTGGTAGTTAATCTAGCCAGCTATACAAACTTGTATTAATCATGGCCGAATACCGACTGGACACCTGCCCAAGGGCCCTGACCTCCAGGGGAGCCACTGGACTGAGCGGAGCCCTTTAGCTCTTAAATGCTCCGGGCCTCAAGCTCGTATGATTACCTTCTCAGTCCCAGCATCACCTTTTGGCTTCTGGACAGGCAGCAAGTCAGGCAGGCAGGGAGTCGGGGAGCCTTTGGTGAGGCTGCCAAGTCCAGACTCACTCCCTGTACTGCAGTCCACCAGCCTGCCAGTCAGTCAGTCAGTCTACTGTACATAAAAGGCAATGGCCCTGTCTGTCTAAACCACAACATTTGATTTCATTTAGGTTGAGTGGGGAATGGGAGGTCGTCTGGTGGGCAATGTTCACTTTGCATTTGCTTGTACTGAAAGTAGCCAATTAATGTTCCCTTAAACTTAGTTGATGCTTATACTGTGGGCATGTTTCAGTACATCTAAGGACAAAGATGTTCTCCAAGCTAGAAATGGAGGGCACTCAGGGCAGAGTGAGAGTTCGGCTACACTCTGAGCAGGGGGCAAATCAGACTAAGTTTTGCTGTGAGCAGCACTGCTCTCTATGTACATTAGTAGTACCACTTGTGATGCACGATATATCGGTAACCTTATCGGAATCGGCCCGATGTCTAGTTTAATGCCGATGTGGAAAACTGATGTCAAAGCTGACGTGCATACCTATATAACGTCAGTACATGGCCTAATGACACCACGTAAAATGTAGCACTACATGTGCAACACAGCATTCCTAACCTATCCCACAATGGCTGCTGTGTGGATCGAGCAGTCAACAAGTCGAGCAGTCATTTGAAAGAGTAATAACATTTCAGCGAGACAACTCAAAGGCGGCGAAATCCATTAACGCCAATATAATGGAATTCATTGCCTTTGACAGTCTCTGTCGTGGGTGATGTTTGCTTTCGCCAACTGGTCGCGCACCGGTACACTACCAAGTGTACTATTTTTCAGATTTTGCCCTACCGGAGTTACACAGTAATAGCGTCACTGACAAAAAATGTTTTACATTGCGTCACTGCTATTAGCTTCACGACTGACATTTGGACCAGCGATATCAACCCCATGAGCATGCTGAGTCTGACAGCACAGTGGGTTGTCGAGGATTTTGTACTGAGGAAAGTCGTAGTGCATGCTCATGAATGTGCTGGTTGTCATACCTCTGCTGCCATTTCAATGGCATTTGAGAACATGTTTGAAACATGATCACACTAGCTAGCTCCATTCAAACAACAGACTGAATAAATAAGCTTGTCAACTGCGCCTGCAGCAGATGTGAATACCCTCTGTCGTGGCATTGAAAGGCCTGCTCAACAAAGCGATTCGGTGGCATTCTCTCTTTACTGTGTCGCCTCGATGCTATGTACAATGAACACTACTTCGATGCAGACAAGAAACGGGGTTTAGGTGAAATGTTACGTACATAGCTGGACATGATGGAAATGAACACAGTGAGAGTGCGCACCAAGGAAGTGAGGCCACAGACAGACAGAGCTGAAACTTTACTGCTTTACATGTAAACTCAGCAAAAACAACAACAAAAAAGGTCCTCTCACTGTCAACCTCATTTATTTTCAGCAAACTTAACATGTGTAAATATTTGTATGAACATAAGATTCAACAACTGAGACATAAACTGAACAAGTTCCACAGATATGTGACTTACATAAATAGAATAATGTATCCCTGAACAAATGGGGGGTCAAATCAAAAATAACAGTCAGTAGCTTGTGTGGCCACCAGCTGCATTATGTAATGCAGTGCATCTCCTCATGTACTGCACCAGATTTGCCAGTTCTTGCTGTGAGATGTTACCCCACTCTTCCACCAAGGTACCTGCAAGTTCCTGGACATTTCTGGGGGGAATGGCCCTGCCCTCACCCTCTGATCCAACAGGTCCCAGATGTGCTCAATGGGATTGAGATCTGGGTTCTTCGCTGGCCATGGCAGAACACTGACATTCCTGTCTTGCAGAAAATCACACACAGAACTAGCAGTATGGCTGGTGGCATTGTCATGCTGGATGGTCATGTCAGGATGAGCCTGCAGGAAGGGTACCACATGAGGGAGGAGGATGTCTTCCCTGTAACGCACAGCGTTGAGATTGCCTGCAATGACAGCAAGCTCAGTCCGATGATGCTGTGACACACCGCCCCAGACCATGACGGACCCTCCACCTCCAAAGCGATCCCGCTCCAGAGTACAGGCCTCCGTGTAATGCTCATTCCTTCAACGATAAACACCAATCTGATCATCACCCCTGGTGAGACAAAAAACGTGACTCGTCAGTGAAGAGCACTTTTTGCCAGACCTGTCTGGTCCAGCGACGGTGGGTTTGTGCCCATAGGCAACGTTGTTGCCGGTGATGTCTGGTGAGGACCTGCCTTACAATAGGTCTACAAGCCCCCAGTCCAGTCTCGCTCAGCCTATTGTGGACAGTCTGTGCACTGATGGAGGGATTGTGCATTCCTGGTGTAACTTAGGCAGTTGTTGCCATCCTGTACCTGTCCTGCAGGTGTAATGTTTGGATGTACCGATCCTGTGCAGGTGTTGTTACACGTGGTCAGCCACTGCGACGATCAGCTGCCCGCCCTGTCTCCCTGTAGCACTGTCTTAGGCCTCTCTCAGTACGGACATTGCAATTTATTGCCCTGGCCACATCTGCAATCCTCATGCCTCCTTGCAGCATGCCTAAGGCACGTTCACAAAGATGAGTAGGGACCCTGGGCATCTTTCTTTTGGTGTTTTTCAGAGTCATTAGAAAGGCCTCTGGAAGTCCTACGTTTTCATAACTGTGACATTTATTGCCTACCTTCTGTAAGCTGTTAGTGTCTTAACGAACGTTCCACAGGTGCATGTTCATTAATTGTTTATGGTTCATTGAACAAGCATGGGAAACAGTGTTTAAACCCTCTACAATGAAGATCTGTGAAGTTTGGATTTTTACGAATTATCTTTGAAAGACAGGGTCCTGAAAAAGGGACGTTTTTTTTTTGCTGAGTTTTTGCTGAAATCCTGATTGAGAATGAAACGACTGAACAAATAAACAATGAAACAGCACAGCAAGTAAATGAAAAAAATAGGTTTTGATTGTTTTACTGGTATTGGGGGAATATGTAAATGACCCAAAAATGTGTGTGTTTGTAACCTTTATTTAACTAGGCAAGTCAGTTAAGAACATTATTTTTTACAATGACTGCCTACCCCGGCCAAACCTGGACGACGCTGGGCCAATTGTGTGCCGCCCTATGAGACTCCCAATCACGGCCGGAAGTGATACAGCCTCGATATGAACCAGGGACTGTAGTGACGCCTCTTGCACTGAGATGCAGTGTCTGAGACCGCTGCATCCATGTGTGTGTGTTAACTATTTAACTGTACTAGAATGCTTAAAAGGCCACTAAAATTGTAAATATCGGTTATCAGTTTTTTTGGCACGGAAAATATCGATATCGGACAAAAATGTCATCAGTGCATGACTATACCACCATGTCTTCTGTAGCACAAAGACCTGTATATTGACATTTCCTCCGACATTGTGTTATCTTAACACCACAACTGCAGTTTCTTCTAACAAGGGATCATGAGTTGACAGAAGTTTTCGGGTTAGCTCATTGTAAACCTGTGGTGGGGGGTGTTTTTGTTAAGTCTGAATGCCTGGCTCTTGAGTGTTGTTTTGGCTAACCACAAAAAAACAGCTCCGATTATGATGGGGCTTGAAACCATATGGTTCCTCCAGACTAGTTTCGCAAAGTGTTGCGACTATTTTGTTACATGCTTTGTGGATTACATTAATTCCAGCGGATTACTTTTGTTAAACAGAAGGATGAACTACTTTCATTGAAAACATGTCACACGTGTCTGTTCTGTTTAACAGAGGCTTGTGGTTAGGAATGGTTTGGTTTTAAGCAGTGAGCCTGGACTGCAGTCATTTTTTAGTTCTTCTTCTGAACAATATCTTGATATTAGGTTTATAAGCTTTTTGGTTTGTTTATTTTATTGCGGCTGTTTATTCTGTTGAATATTTATTCATACCCACACCTACCCAGAAATCCTCATTGCAGTATGACGCTACAAACATCCACCCATAATTTATTTAATCCAGAGTTTAACCTGAATCCCACAAATCACTACAACATATGGCTCATTCTGAAATGCTTTAAGATGTTTCTGAGAAGTTTCTCACTCTCACCCATATAATATCTCTCTGCAAACAAATAAATCATTGTTAGAACAACATCAAAAGTGTTGAAAAATAAAGAGTTGTTCCGTACCATAAAACTAAACTGTGTCCCAAATGGCATCATATTCCCTACATAGTGCACTACCTTTGACCAGAGGCACTGGTCAAAAATAGTGCACTATGTATGGAATAGGGTGCCATTTGGGACACAGTGCTGTTGTGTGGGAGGGAATGTTCTTCAGGCATATCTGCCACTTTGTGTGGGCTATGCTATGCACTCACCCTGATTGGTATCTGAAGGAGCAGTAACTAGCGATCGAGTCAGAAGATTGATTGAGCGTTTCTTTTGGAAGTATTTTGCTTCCATTTCATTCTGTTCAATAGTCTAGTGTTCAACTTAGACACAGGAACATTGTGTGCAATATTGTTTAGTTTGTACTGTTGAGCTACATAGGCTAATTTATGTAAAGGGGTATTTCCATCTAAAGACCCATGAGCACCGACGAGAAGTTCATAGGAGGATGACAAATTGGGTGTCAAATGAAAGCTAGTCTATATTTGAGAAGTTGAGGCATTTGTGGATTTTTCAAGCATTTTCAATTCTAAAAATGTGGAGTAAGAAAAGGCTTTGATTTCTGGTCAAACGGATGGAATAGGAGTCATTGACGACATCAGTGGTGTAAAGTACTTAAGTTAAAATACTTTTGAGTACTACTTTGCTATTTATATTTTTTGACAACTTTTACTACATTCCTAAAGTAGAATTTTACTGGGTTACTTTTACTTGAGTCATTTTCTATTAAGTATCTTTACTTTTTACACAAGTATGACAATTGGGTACTTTTTCCACCAATAGAAGACATCTACCAGAAAAGAGTTAGCTATTAGAAATACATCAAAACACAATCATGTTGAAGTAAAGACCCCTGCCAACTAATATCAAAATAAATTATTTGCCTCCTAAGTTTAAAAAACATTGCATTGCCAATTCCGTTACTTAAACCTCTTAACGATCTGACCCTTTTTTTTCAATTTCCGCCTAAAATGACATACCCAAATCTAACTGAGACAGCAGGGGTTCAAACTGTAGAAGCCAGTTCCTACATTTGAATATAAAAATAGATTTGATCAAACAAAACTATGCTACATTTTTATCTCTGGGACCCTCAGGATGACAAATCAGAGCAAGATTACCGAATGTATGTTCATTATTTACGTTCAGAGGTGAGTGTATCAAACCAGTTGCCATGATACGTGTTTTGTTGTGCACTCTCCTCAAACAATAGCATGGTATCTTTTCACTGTAATAGCTACTGTAAATTGAACACTGCAGTTAGATTATCAATAATTTAAGCTTTCTGCCCATATAAGACATGTCTATGTCCCGGAAGGTTGGCTGTTGTTTACAACGTCATTCTAGTCACATTAGCGCATGTTAGCAACAACCATCCCGGTTTAGAGACACTGATCCTGTAGAGGTTAAAGGCAGTGCAGTCGAAAATTAGATTTCCCTGTGTTTTATTTATATTTCCACACTGAGGTTGGAATAATATTTTCGAATTGTGTAAAAGTCCCTTCTAGTGTAAGAGCGTTTGAAAAGACTGCTGTTTTGGTGGGGTGGAGTTTTGTCCTTCCATTGTGACATCACCATGTGTTAAATTAGTTAATAGGCTAATAAGAAAGTTCCAAACCTCTCTGCCAAGAACAACCCCCCCCACTCAGACAGTCCTAGCAAAATTGTTGCTTGAGACATTTCTCTTTGCTGAGGAGCTTTTTTTATTACCATTTTACTAGAAAACAATCACAGTAAGGTGGCTTCAGAAAGTATGCATACCCCTTGACTTATTCCACCTTTTGTTGTTACATCCTGAATTCAAAATGGATTACTTTTTACTTTTAAAAAAAAAAAAAAATAAAAATAACTTTTTTTTTTTTACACACAATACCCCATAATGACAAATTGAAAACAATGTTTTTAGAAATGTTTGCAAATGTATTAAATTAAATACAGAAATATATAGTTTACATAAGTATTGACACCCCTGAGTCAATACATGTTTGAATCACCTTTGGCAGCGATTACATCTGTGAGTCTTTCTGGGTAAGTAAGAGCTTTGCACACCTGGATTTTACAATATATTTGAACATTATTATTTTAAAACTTCTTCAAACTCTGTCAAGTTGGTTGTTGATCATTGCTAGAAAGCCATTTTCAAGTCTTGCCAGAGATGTTAAAGTCATCGTTGGCCTGATGGTGAAATCCCTGAGCGGTTTCCTTTCTCTCCAGCAACTGCATTAGGAAGGACACCTGTATTTTTGTAGTGACTGGGTGATACACCATCCAAAGTGTAATAACATCACCATGCTCAAAGGGATATTTAGTGTCTTTTTTATTAATCTACCAATTAGGTGCCCTCCTTTTGAAATTCACTGCTTGACTGAGGAACCTGACAATTATCTGTATTTGTGGGGTACAGAGATGAGGTAGTCATTAAAAAATAATGTTAAACACTATTATTGCACACAGTGAGTACATACAACGTATTGTTACTTGTCAAGCACATTGTTACTCTTGAACTGATTTAGGCTTGCCATAGCAAAGGGGTTGAATACTTATTGACTAAAGACATTTCAGCTTTTCATTTTGTATTCATTTGTACGCATTTAGAAAAACATAATTCCACTTTGACATAATGGGGTATTGTGTGTAGGGCAGTGACACAATCTCACTTTAATACATTTTGAATTCAGGCTGTAACAACACAACAAAATGTGGGGAACGTCTAGGAGTATGAATACTTTCTGAAGGCACTGTAATTGTTACCCAGAAATGATTTGATATTGAGTTAAAAACATCTGCATTGGACCTGTTTTTAAGAGATTTCCTCATTTCTCTATCTCTCTCGTGAAGAGGGAGGATAAAGAAGGGTAGACCTACCAAGTAGTTTACTGTTTTACCTGCATACAAGTTTGTTTATTCATTATTAGGTTGTGATTAAAACTGGTCATTTTGTTACCAAATCAGTAGCAGAATTGATAGAAATCATAGTAGCCACAAACCACAGTTTGGTCACCTGCTACTGTTCTCCCTTCCACTGCCATACTGTTATGTTCAGCTCATAACAGTTTTTTCCTGTTTGGTGGTCAAAGCAAGACTGTGAAAACCGTCTGGACAATCTCCCTCTCTACCTCTCTCTCTCTCTCGTAATTCCGTTACCAGATGTAAATCCACTTACTACCTACCGTAGTTTCATAACCAAAATAAATTGGTGTCATGTCATAGCTGACACCATTTTCTTTCTTGCAGGCATTTTTCAATCTTAATTCGGAGCAGATAATTAAGAGTTTTTGGAAAACCGGCATTAATAAGAGGGATATTTTTTACCTTTATTCTCTTAGCAATGTTTGCATCATTATTAACAGTAATTAGTTTTTGTGACAATTTGTGGAAATTGTTAAATGTAGACCTTGTGCATGGAGTTGTATGGTTTGTTAAACTTTGAAATCAATGGTTTCTGTTTAGCATACATTTTAATTGAAAACTGAGTCAAGCGTAATTCCGTTACCATGGAATTGCCCAAAGGCTTCCATAAAACAGCATATTCTTGAATACAGGAAGAGAGAACCACCTGCATCTGATTCCCAGCATTGCCTCCCACCCACACACAGCAGCCCTGGCAGGCTGTGACTGAGGCAGTGACGTGGTGCTGTTGAGCCCAGCCGAGCCCGGGTTTGAGATACCAGGGGATAAGAACGGCCCTACTACAGCCTGGGCACAGAGCAGCACAGCCCACTGCCAGACCTGTTCTTAGCTCCTGAGTGAGAGAACCAACCAGAGCAAGCTGAGGTGGCAGGAGGACCAGGGCCGGGTCAGTTTCAGGCTGGGCCAACCCAAGCCAAGGGAGAGAGGGCTGGGATTCTGGTTCCCGAACATGGGTCTTCTCAGGGTTGTGAGGTGGGAATTAGAGGATTCCCACTGGAAGAATGGTAGCTTAGAGCAGTAGGACAGAGCATTGAGAGCAGTAGGACAGAGCATTGAGAGCAGTACTCCTTCTCTTACCCGCTGGAACAATTGTTTCACCTGCTTAATAGGTGAAAACTGAGGTCTGTTTGTATGGGATCATCTTTTTTTGACCACTTATAAATCGAATGAACAAATCCCCCATACATCAGGGGCGAAGCTCATTCCTTAATGATTATTGCTGGGCTTTGGCCCTCCCTGTGTGTGCAGTTCTCTAACTGTGTGAGGCAAGTGCAATGCACAGCAAAGGTGAGGATTGGATTTATATAGCACCGTTCTACCAACTGAGGTACCCAAAGCGCTTTACATAGTAAAGGGGGAAACTCACCTTATCCACCACCATTTTGGTAGAGAGTGCCCTCAGCCTGGATGCTGTTTACGTTGTAGTTTAAAACGACCTACCGCTGCAGCCCGACTCTGGCCAAAAGCACTTGACTTCTGTAGCCCTTTTATTTCAGCCTGACTGATTCAGTCAGTGCCCTGCTGAAAAATACATGACGTAGCTAAAGTTAGACCCCGACCTCAGTTACATGGAAGCTGCTGTACACATCAATAGCCTAGCTGTTCTATTTGAAAATGCACATGTTGTTTTCCTGTCTGTGCACTGCATCTGTCTGTGTCTTTTAAGGACACGTAGGCTGTAACCAGAATGCCACATTTGGCCTCCTGTCAGTTAATCAATCAGTCCGATAGTAAAAGCAGACCTATTTGACATCCATACACTACTGTCCAGTGAACTGAACAAATGATATGAATGAACACTAGTTGAGGCAATTGCTGCCCTGTTATGAGCTCTGTTAGCCTGTGTTGTACAGTGCATTCAGACCCATTTGTCTTTTACCACATTTTGTTATGTTACAGCCTTATTCTAACATTTATTAAAAATATATATATAAATCTACACACAATACAGCATAATTACAAAGCAAAAAAACAGTTTTTTAGAAAAGAAAGAACTGAAATATCACCTTTACATAAATATTCAGACCCTTTACTCAGTACTTTGTTCAAGCACCTTTGGCAGCGATTACAGCCTTGAATCTTCTTGGGTATGACCCTACAAGCTTGGCACACCTGTATTTGGGGAGTTTCTCCCATTCTCTGTCAGATTGAATGGGGAGCGTCGCTGCACAGCTATTTTCAGGTCTCGTCAGAGATGTTAAATCGGGTTCAAGTCCGAGCTCTGGCTGAGCAACTCAAGGACATTCAGAGACTTGTCCCGAAGCCACTCCTGCGTTGTCTTGGCTGTGTGCTTAGGGTCATTGCCCTGTTGGAAGGTAAACCTTCGCACCAGTCTGAGGTCCTGAGCGCTCTGGAGCAGGTTTTCATCAAGGATCTCTTTGTACTTTGCTCCGTTCGTCTTTCCCTCAATCCTGACTAGTCTCCCAGTCCCTGCCGCTGAAAAACATCCCCACAACATGATGCTGCCACCACCATGCTTCACCGTAGGGATGGTGCCTAGTTTCCTCAGATGTGATGCTTGGCATTCAGGCCAAATAGTTAAACCTTGGTTTCATCAGACCAGAGAACCTTGTTTCTCGTGATCTGAGAGTCCTTTAGGTACCTTTTGGCAAACTCCAAGCGGGCTGTCATGTGCCTTTTACTGAGGAGTGGCTTTTGTCTGGCCACTCTACCTTAAATGCCTGATTGTTGGGGTGCTGCAGAGATGGTTGTCCTTCTGGAAGGTTCTCCCATCTCCACAGAGGAACTCTGGATCTCTGTCAGAGTGACCATCGGGTTCTTGGTCACCTCCCTGACCAAGGCCCTTCACCCCCGATTGCTCAGTTTGGCCGGGCGGCCAGCTCTAGGAAGAGTCTTGGTGGTTCCAAACTTCCATTTAATAATGATGGAGGCCATTGTGTTCTTGGAGACCTTCAATGCTGCAGAAATGTTTCGCTACCCTTCCCCAGATCTGTGCCTCGACACAACCCTGTCTCGGAGCTCTCTAGACAATTCCTTCGACCTCATGGTTTGTTTTTTTCTCTGACATGCACTGTCAACTATGGGACCTTATATAGACAGGTGTGTGCTTTTCCAAATCATTGTCCAATCAATTGAATTTACCACAGGTGGACTCCAATCAAACATCTCAAGGATGATCAGTGGAAACAGGATACACCTGAGCTCAATTTCAAGACTCATAGCAAAAGGTCTGAATTGTTATTTAATTTTTTTTTAAATTGTGTTTAAAAAGAATTGCTAACAATTCAAAAAAACTGTTTTTGCTATGTCATTATGGGGTGTTGTGTGTAGATTGATGAGGAACATTTTTTATTTAATCAATTTTAGAATACGGCTCTAACGTAACGAGATGAAAAAGTGAAGGGGTCTGAATACTTTCCGAATGCACCGTATGTAGAATACAGGCTATGAATGACCCGTTCTGCTTGTGTATCTCTTGTTCTGTCTTGTAGGTGCAATCCTGGGTCGCTCGGAGACACAGGAGTGCGTTTACTACAACTCTAGCTGGGAGAAGGAGCGAACCAACCGCAGTGGCATCGAGCCTTGCTACGGAGATAAGGACAAGAGGCTCCACTGCTTCGCCACCTGGAAAAACACCTCGGGAACTATCGAGATCGTCAAGCAGGGCTGCTGGCTGGACGATGTCAACTGCTATGACAGGTTAGGTAGTGTCTTATTCTGAGGCAAGATTGTAGACTTAGGGCTTAGTGGTCCTCTGTAGCTCAGTTAGTAGAGCATGGCACCAGGATAGTGGGTTTGATTCCCGGGACCTCCGATACATGAAAATGTATGCACGAAAACAGTCACTTTGGATAAAAGTGTTTGCTAAATGGCATATACAGTGGGGCAAAAAAGTATTTAGTCAGCCACCAATTGTGCAAGTTCTCCCACTTAAAAAAATGAGAGGCCTGTAATTTTCATCATAGGTACACTTCAACTATGACAGACAAAATGAGAAAAGAAAATCACATTGTAGGTTTTTTAATGAATTTATTTGCAAATGATGGTGGAAAATAAGTATAAGTACGGCGTCTCCGACCACATATCACATTTTCGGATCAAGCAAAAATTGGCTTTCTACTACAGCGCTTGTCAGAGTGGTTGTCTGTCTCTTCCTGTAAAGATGTAGTTCTTCCTCACCAGTGAGAGAAAGAGGGGGATCGGTACAGTGGAGGGCTGCCAGCACTCAGCTCTCTACCTTTGTGACAGAGGTGTTCTCTTCTTTCTTCTCCTGTCTTTCTCTCTCTCTCTCTCTCTCTGCCGCAGTAGTGAATGTGTGGAGACGAAAGAGAGTCCGGACGTCTTCTTTTGCTGCTGCGAAGGCAACATGTGTAACGACAAGTTCCTCTACAGCCCCGACACGCAGGCTGTCCAAAGTAAGTCGTCATGTAAGTTCACACACCGGAAGCTGATGTAATGTCACATCCTCCTCTGTCTGTTTTCCAGCCAAACACAGACGATCAGTCAATAAGAATAACCCAACCTAACCCAAGAGGCACTGGGGCATATTCCCCAACACACACTAGAGACACAAGGTCTTCTACTTCACCAGGGCCCGTAGGTCTACTGCTTTAATTTGAAACTCTGTTTCCAGGCTGGCCACTGTCCTCCTCTCTATGGCGGCCAGTAGGGACCTGTCTGAGTCTAGGCCCAGTCAGAGTGTAGCAACTAGTGTCGTCCGTCGGGGCCACCAAGCCCAGCCCCAGATAACCTCAGTGTCACAGGAAGGGAAACCACAGCAATAATGCAATCCAGCCGTGTTTGTGATGTCAGAGAACTGTGATGTCAGAGAACTGTGATGGCAGAGAACTGTGATGACATAGCTGTGGCTGATCACATCAAATACTACATCTTTGTGATATGACAAGTGGGCGCACTGCACAGTAAGGCTTAGCTATTTGTTTTTTGGGTCACTTGGTTGTTTCGGTGGTTATTTTTGGCTGCTGGCTTAAGTTCTCATGAAATGCATTTCACTATTAATCTCACTATTTAGAGGATTTTGTTGAAGCGACCCAGATGTGTTGAGCTGTGTCGGGAACTATTTTTAGAGTGTTTCACTACCAGTCTTCTGATACCATTGTGTATGGCGTGATGAAAATATGAGGGGAACAAAGCACATTTGCATACCTGTATTAAGGTGTATTCTCTCTCCATCTCCCTGTCTCCTCCTCACCAACCCCCTTCCCTCTCTTTCCACCATCCTCCCCATTCTCGCACCTTTATGTACCCCACCCCTCTCATTTTCTTCCCCCTCCTCCCCATTACCGCCTTCTCCGCCCCCCGGTTCTCCGTCCACAGCGACCTCCAACCCGTTTTCCCAGAAGCCTCAGCTGTTCAACACCCTGCTGTACTCTCTGGTGCCCATTATGGGCATCGCCGCCATCGTCATCTTCTCCTTCTGGATGTACCGTCATCACAAGCTGGCATACCCCCCCGTCCTGGTGCCAACACAGGTAAGAGTGTGAGAGTGTGTGCGTGCGATGTCCAGAATAAACGGAAGACGTACTCCTCACTGCTTGGTATTTTAATCTTGATATAGGAGTGACTCACTAACATTTCCAAGGAAAACGGATGCAAAACAATGGATGGCAGAAGAGAACGTTGAACCTGCTGATCTGAAGTGAACACACGTGATTAGCTGGAGAGTGACAGGAAGCCTAGCCCCGACTCGGACCGTGTGCTGCCGTGTGTGTGTGTGCGTGCAGTCCATGCAGTGTATGTGGGCACACTGTGAAATGTGTATCTGCTCAGCACTCAAGCCATTACTATGGCCCCACACACAGGCACACGACGGACACACACAAAGCTGTTGTTTGTTTACCCTGGTTAGGCTCACAGGATAGGGCTCTGTGCTCATAGGTCGGACAAGGGTGGCTCACTCAAGCCTGCTCCTGTACAGCTCTTTGTAAACTGCCGTACAATAAATACAAATGTCACCAGAACACTGCCACTGCCTTTCCTCTGCCTGTTGCCCTTTGCAGTGTGTTTGAGAGGGAGCCCACGATGCCGTGAAGTGTTTGGTTACTGTGCTCGGTTACTGCGTCATACGGAACAGTGTGACCTGACCCCACTCCTCTGCCTCCACCCCAAAGGCTCCCTGTGTTTGTCATCTATTTCTGGGGTGAGCTGGGATGATTCTGGCCTCCCTAACCCAGCACTACGTGGCCATGATGCCATGAAGGAGCGAGCACCCAGGGTACGGTTTAGGCCTGAAAGGGAAAGTGAGGGGAAAAGCACAAACTAATAAATAATGCAGTCAGGCTCTCCCTCCCCCTTCCCCTCTCTCTCCCTCCCTCCTTCCCTCCCCTGGAGGCTGGCTCTAACCCTGGGCCCTTAAAGTGTCCATGTTTAATCTATAACGCATCTCCTTTGAGCAGAAGTGCTGATTGCCTTGCCTTGTGAGCAGCTGATCTGACACCGGACTAAAACTCGCCCACTTCGACTCTTAATCTCTGTGTCATGTCTGATTTGTTACGACAAGCGCCCCTCCGTTTCCTTTGCCCTACGTGGCTTTGCTTCAAGCTCTGCTGTAGCCAGACGAGCAGTCGTGACGCGCGGGTGAGGTGAGCCTGGAGAATGTACATTTAAGAGCATCCGTCTATTTGCTATGATTACAACAATGGAATGCAGGAAATGCCATGACACCGTTAGCTAGTGTCCTAGAGGTTGCCAGAGTCTGGCAGTAATACATGCATACACAGGCCCAGGGCTAGTTATGGCAGGGACATAATTTATGACTGTTCTGCTTGGGCACAGCAGCCACTCTCCTAACTACCTGTCTTACTGTATGGAACATGAGCTGAGGCCTCTCCATTATTAATGAGCTTTTTTTTTGTTAAAGGTAAACACTCACTGTGCTTTGTTACAGAGTGAGAGTGAGCGAAAAGGGATTGGCAACCTTTCAAGGGTCACCACAATCACGATCGCGTCCATATCTGAATTTGAGCCAGTATGCTACAGCAGGAAAATAATCCCGCAGGAACAGGACATTTGAATTATTATGTGGATTATAATTAATAGACATTTTTGTAGGGGTTGATGCACGTTTCATTAGGGAGAAACGAGTCAGAAATCTCAGTGGAAATTACAAACTTTTATAACCTTGCAGGAATGTTCTCCTGCAACAGGGTGGTCAAATTAAGATCCTACATCTGTATGAAAACAGTTGAGTATAAAAAAAGGCTCAGGCAGAAAAGGAGATGGCTGCTCTATTAGTATTCTATACTTTTAACTAGCCTGCACTGAGTGTACAAAACATTAAGAATACATTCCTAATATTGAGTTGCACCTCCTCCCTTTTGCCCTCAGAACAGCCTCAATTCGTCAGGGCATGGACTCGACAAGGTGTCGAAAGCGTTCCACAGGGATGCTGGCCCATGTTGACTCCAATGCTTCCCACAGTTGTCAAGTTGGATGTCCTTTGGGTGGTGGACCATTCTTGATACACACAGGAAACTGTTAAGCGTGAAAGAGCCAGCAGCGTTGCAGTTGACACATCTGTGCACCTGGCACCTACTACCAAACCCTGTTCAAAGTTTAAAAATCCTTCTTTAACCGATCTCCTCCCCTTCATCTACACTGATAGAAGTGGATTTAATGTGACATCAATAAGGGGTCATAGCTTTCACCTGGACTCACCTGGTCAGTCTGTCATGATAAGATGTTTCGTATATTCGCTTTCCCACACAAGCACAAACACATGGTCATCAGATGCTGCGGCGCCAGGCGACACTGTCCACATATTTGTTATCGGGGCTCTATTTTTCATACGGCCATGAGAGGTCAGGGGAAGCTGGAATTGATTCAGTAGCTGACGACACACACAGGCCCACATCTTTCACACGCCAGACCCAGGAGGAGTGAGCGGGGCGAGAGAGAAGAAAAGGGAGGAGGCCCAGGAGGAAAGCTGGAGAGAGAGATGAGAAACGGGGAGAAATCTCTCTTACCAGAGTCATCTATCATCTGGGATGTGACTACTGCTCCTTTATCTACCTCCATTTCACCCTCACTGAAAACAATCATTTCTTTTTTTGCCTCTTTTCTATCCTATAACAAGCACGCCTTTCATATAATGATAGAGGTAAGATACGTTTTATTAAACTCCAACACTTTTCAATTTCAGTGGGTTTTGGTTGGGAGGGAGCTTGATAACTGGGCCCGTTTCATTTCTGACTGCTTCCCGATTTATTGTTTTATTTATTTCTTTGGGTGGGTTTATTTTATATGTGAGTCATGGTTGCTTTTATGGATCTTTTTAATCATATTTTTGCATGGACGTCATGCATTTTTTTCCATCCTTTGTAAATGCAGAATATAGTGGAATCAACCGATGACCAAACAAAGTGCATGCATGAGTCAATGTACAAAATGCATTCTATGAGCATGGATGTCCACTTTGGATGATAATATTTTGCACTTTTTTTTTTTTTATCTGTTGCAATGCAACCATGGGTAGATAACTAAGATGACGTGTGCCAACGTGTAAATGAAAGAGGGGTTGGAATCCATTGAATTACGGAAAGGCTGCCTCTGAAATGAAACCTTATTCTCTAGACACTGTAGTACTTTTGCCCAGGGCCCATAGGATTCTGGTCAAAAGTAGTGCACTATGTTGGGAATACAGTGTCATTTGGGACACGGCCCATTCTTGTGCTAATACATGGATGAAAGAGGCATTGGACCAATTTAAATACAAGTATGGCCTTTGATGTGGCGCTGGTCAACATTTAGCCAATGTTTCGCAACAAAGGACTACTGTTAACCCCCCCAGCAGCATGTGATGCTTTCAATGTCATAAGTCAATTGCTGTAATTGAAGTAGCGGAGATGTGTGATTGTTTGAAGGCCTCATGCATCAGAGTGGGTGGGTTTGTGCAGATTATTTTTTATTTCCTGTGGTACAGTGTGGTGTGCTGACAAAGTGTAATGCACGCCATTCAGCCGCCCAACCACCTTGTGAACGGAGCCTGGGTCTGGTGACACTGTGACTGACAGCCCAGATCATAACAATTCTAGAGAAAGAGATGCTGCTCCTGCTTTTGTAGTGCTTTACTTGAACTGTTTGCCACTGGTCTAGGGTTGTGTCCCAACTGGCACCCTATACCCTAAATAGTGCACAAATTTTTAACCAGAGCTCTCGTGGGCCTCAGTCAAAAGTAGTGCATATATATAGGGAATAGGGTGCCATTTGAGACTCATCCTAGGCCTTTAGACAGTCAGTGGATCTGATCTATTTGCCCTTACCTCCTTAGCAGGGTTACCTAGGGTTACCTCTTCCAAATTGTTCTGTGGTACAGCTGGTATCTATTGTGAATGCTCCTTAGCCTCCTTGGCTGTGTCATTGTTCCTGAGGACTTCGGATTTTAGAAACAAAACAGTCCTTCAATTCCAATATAGAACCGTCATGGTGGCCTAGAGTCAGTTGGAACTGCCTCTGCCTGCCAAGTGGTTACTTCTAAGTGAACTTGCAGACAGTAAGAAAATATTTTCACAACTTTTTACCTGTCAATCTGCTCCTTGTCGCATGTGTCATTACATTGCTAGCCAAGGAATGCCTCCCAAATGACACACTATCCCCTATAGTGTGCCCTACTTTTTAACTAGGGCCCATAGGACTCTGGTTAAAAGTAGTGCACTATATAGCGAATAGGGTGCCAATCGGGACACACACCACGATTCATAACCCTCTTACCACCACCAAGGACGTACCAGATCGTAAATCGGCCGTAAAATAAACAACACAATTGTTTTGTTTTTTTTAGTTCCTTTTTCAAAACATCATAAATGGGATGGAATTCTATTGAGGGACATTTATTAGTGCCCAGGGGCGTCTCTCCATTAAACACAATACGGTTTTCAATCCTGCTTTTTACGACTCAGCATTCAAGCGTCTGATTAATTATTGAAACTATGGCGAGGAAAAGTCAGGCGTAAGCATGTCGGGCAGGCAGGCGTCTGGTGTGTTTACTGAAACCGTGGCCAATGTCAGCGCTGTTGCTTGGCAGGCTGTTGATGGCGGCGAGAGTCTGCCCCAACCTCCCCTCTCACCATTCTTCAGCTCTGCAGGGCGACAATAGACCCCCCCGAACACCCCTCACTTGTTCATCTTTCCATCAATGGTTGCCATGCCCTCCAGTGGACATTGAACCAGCCACTATGTATTTTTCGGTTTTGGGGCTCCACATCGATGGTGACATCGTACTCCCTCACTCTCTCTCGAAAGTCACACGTGGAAGTGATTAGTTTAATCCAGAGGACCAGCTGACTTGACCCATTTTATATTTGGAACACACACACAATTTGTGACACTTGCTCCCTCTAGCACATTGTTGATTTGAAACTAACCCTGCCCTAAGCCATCACCAGAGGGAGAGGCTTGACCCATCTAGGCCACTCATATCAGGTTGCTCTTCATGCGATACAGTACCCAGATATAAATATGCTAAATACATGGCATTACTTCTGACAGCAGCTACTGCCACACCCGCCTTGTTTTCAACCCTGCCAGGTTGGCACCCTATTGCATATATAATGCACTACTTTTGACCAGAGCCATTTAGGCCTTGGTCAAAAGTAGTTGAGAAAATAGAGAGCCATTTGGGACGCATCACCACAATCGAAGGCTAAAGGCGCCCTCCCCTCTCTTTGTTATAACTAGCTTCTTCTAAGTCCCAGACATCTCCTCTCTTCTCCTGTCTCTTATTTACTCTACCTTTTATGCGGGAGGACTTGTAAAAGACACGCTTGGTCTTCAAATATTCCTATAATAACATGGAAGGATCTAATTGAAAATGCATGTCAAGTCCATTTCTTTGAAGAGACGGTAGGACTGACCGAGTTAATGCCCTGTGAAGTCTCAGAGAAGACTCTGGGTGTGCCCCTAAAGGCACCGTATTCCCTATATACTGTAGTGCACTACTTTTGACACGAATCCTATGGGCCCTGATCAAAAGTAGTGCACTACATAGGGATACAGTCTCTATCACCGTTGCATTCAACTTATAACGTTTTAGTCATTTATCAGACAGTCTTACCCAGAGTGACTTACAGTAAGTAGTGAGAGCATTTTTTTTTTTAGTACTTGTCCCCTGTGGGATTCGAACCCATGACCTTGGCGTTGCAAGCGCCATGCTCTACCAACTGAGCCACACAGGACCACGTAACTGAAGTAGAATACAACAATGCTCTCTCCTTGTCCTGGAATGATCCCTGCGGACAGTGTTTTAAGCGTTCACACTGCTCTGTGTCTAGACTAACTAAGACAGTTTTCCTTGATGGAAATCTTTCAGATGAATCTCATCAGGTTTTCATCAATGTCTTGTCTAGTCTGGACTCTTTTTCATAATGATCTGTCTTCCCAAGTGTGTTCCCAGCAATTACACAGCTTTTAGAGTTCAAAAATACTGTTCCTGTTAGTGCAATGACAGAACTAATTAGATACAATAAAATTGTATCCGGTGTATCAGCATCATGTGGGGACTGAATACTGTGAGGACGTGCACCTGTTCTTTCCGCTATTCTCAACTGAGAAGCAATGATGGAAATTAGAATTGGCATTTCAATTTACCTCCTGAATCAATTGACTGAACTGAAATGGAATTGAGCCCAACACCAAGTATGTAGCCCCAATGTCACACTAGTACAGAGCGTATGAGTGTTTTCATTGATCCCAGTACCAACCTGCTGTCTATCTCCCTGTCTGCCCTCTGCTACAGGACCCACTGGGGCCACACACCCCTCCCTCTCCCATCATGGGGCAGAAGCCATTGCAGTTGATCGAGGTCAAAGCCAGGGGGCGCTTCGGCTGTGTGTGGAAGGCTCAGCTCCTCAATGACTACGTGGCTGTCAAGGTCTTCCCCATTCAGGTATGAGTTGGACGTTGAGGTACACTGTTGATGTAAAAATGACTTTATATAGATAATTGATTGATTGAGGTTTAGCTCTGTTCTAGGAAGTTGGCTTGAGCCTCCTGTTTTATGGGACTGAAGTGCCCCATGAAATACTATTAGTTATTGTGGTCATATTTGTGCATCACACAAGGTGAAATAGCTAATATATGCCATTCAGCAGACACTTTTATCCAAAGCAACTTAGTCATGTGCGCAAACATTTTCCGTATGGGCGGTCGCGGGAATCAAACCCACAATCCTGCTGTAGTAAACGCCGTCCTCTACCAACTGAGCTACAGAGAACCTAACGTTGTCTGTTGGTGTGTCGCCTGCAGGACAAGCTGTCATGGCAGAACGAGTATGAGATCTACAGCCTGACTGGGATGAAACACGAGAACCTGCTCCACTTTATCAGTGTGGAGAAGAGAGGCAACAACATGGACATAGACCTCTGGCTCATAACAGCCTATCACGACAACGTATGTACATAACTTGATTGTCCATTAAAATGTACATTTGTCTATTTCAGGGATCATGAACTGGAATCAGAGAGGATGATCAGGGGGCCGGAACATAATTACAAATCATTTGTAGACTGCAAATTGACCGCAAGAAGCCCAAACAGATACACTACTGTTCAAAAGTTTGGGATCACTTAGAAATGTCCTTGTTTATGAAAGAAAAGCACATTTTTTGTCCATTAAAATAAAATAAAATTGATCAGAAATACAGTGTAGACATTGTTAATGTTGTAAATGACTATTGTAGCTGGAAGCGGCTGATTTTGAATGGGATATCTACATTGTTGTACAGAGGCCCAAAAAAAAAAACTTGCTTACATTTGTATACGATCACATATTATGCGTGGGAATACTTTGGAAGAGATTTCCAAAATTAAAATCACTTGGAGCTGAAAAGACCACCCAAAAATAGTCTCAGACAACAAATAAAATGTGCCTGCGTGTCGCCAGTTGGGGAACCCTGGTCTATTTGTTCTTAACCCCCAACCGACCAAACACCACACACCACAGGAGACTGGTGGGAGGAGCTATAGGAGGACGGACTATTGTAACAACTGGAATGGAATAAATGGTTCCACATCAAACATATGGAAACCACTTGTTTCACTTCGTTCCATTAATTCCATTCCAGCCATTACAATAAACCTGTCCCCCTATAGCTCCTCCTACCAGCCTCCTCTGCCACACATATACCAAGAGAATGGAAGCAGCACAGGGTCAGACCCTGAAGCGGGTTTCCAATGACTGGCAACAACAGGTTGTCTGTCTGCCCTCCAGTGGTTGGACAGTGTTACTACAACTATGTTATCCCCCTCCCTCCTCCCATGTCGCAGCTGAAGCAGGATCAGAGATGTCAAATGAACCAATCTCCTAATTTTCCTGCACACAATCCTACAGGGTGAATAGAGAAAAGACTAACACTAATTGTGTTTCCCCCATAGGGCTCTCTGACTGATTACCTGAAGGCCAACGTGGTGTCATGGAACGAGCTGTGCCACATCTCCCAGACCTTGGCCCGTGGCCTGGCCTATCTCCACGAGGACATCCCTGGGCTGAAGGACGGACACAAGCCCGCCGTCGCACACAGGTGGGTAGGGTGTGGTATCCGCCGGGCCCGGTCCTACCTTGAATTAAAAAAAATGTTATTGTTCGCAGAGGGGGGGGGGCACTCTCTTTCTCTCTCTCTCTCTCTCTCTCTCTCTCTCTCTCCCTCTCTCTCTCTCTCATCACTCTCTTTCTGGCTCCAACAGGGACATGAAGAGCAAGAATGTGCTTCTGAAGAACAACCTGACAGCCTGCATAGCGGACTTCGGCCTGGCCCTGAAGTTTGAAGCTGGGAAGTCAGCAGGAGACACCCACGGCCAGGTAAAATAGTGACGCTGGTTATTCTGATGCTGTATTAACCTGCAGAAAGAGCAGACTCTGTCAATACGTTATCCGCAAATGTTGTGATACTGTAGTTCACTTCAAAATCAAATACATTTTCAGACTTCAAAAGCGGTGTAATATCCCACGATTGAGGTCCGTAAGAGGCGTGTAAATATCGGACAAACGTTGATTTCGGAGTGAACTATGACCTTAGGGCAGTGTGTTGTTGACATGAGACATGCTATGCTTCTCCAGGTGGGCACGAGGCGCTACATGGCCCCTGAGGTGCTGGAGGGGGCCATCAACTTCCAGAGAGACTCCTTCCTGAGGATAGACATGTACGCCATGGGGCTGGTGCTATGGGAGCTGACCGCTCGCTGCACCGCTGCAGACGGTGAGAGAAAAACGTGTGTGTGTGTGTGTGTCCTCGTGTGTTTGCAACAGGTATGTTGACCTTGTGCGTCTCAGTAAGGATCAGTGACACGGCCGACTGCTGACTCCATGTGGAGCTGACGGAAGTGACCAGAATACTTACAGTGCCGAATGTGATCCCAAAGGACTCACCGTGTGTTTGTGTGTGTGTGTGTGTGTGTGTGTGTGTTTTCTCTGTATTCTCATGCAGTGTGTATGTGTTTCGTTGCAGGTCCTGTGGATGAGTACACACTGCCCTTCGAGGAGGAGGTCGGCCAGCACCCATCTCTAGAGGACATGCAGGAGGTGGTGGTCCACAAGAAGCTACGTCCCTGCCTCAGAGAGTGCTGGCAGAAACACATAGTGAGTGAAGACCAGTGGTGGTCAATTGTCATACTCGAGTAAAAGTAAAGATGCCTTCTTGGAAAATGACTCAAGTGAAAGTCGCCCAGAAAAAACTGAGTAAAAGTCTAAAAGTATTTGGTTTTAAATATACTCAAAAGTAAATGGATTTGCTAAAATATACTTAAGTATTAAAAGTAAAAATTGTTTCACATTTTAAGCAAACCATTTTCCTGTCAAAATGTAACGAGTACTTTTGGGTGTTAGAGAAAATGTATGGATTATAAAGTACATTGTTTTATTTAAGAATGTATTAAAGTCAAAGTTGGCAAAAATATAAATAGTAAAGGACAGATACCACAAAAAACGACCTAAGTAGTACTTAGGTATTTCAGTGGTACTCTGGGCAGAGCAAAATTCAGTTGGTGTACAGTAACCGAAAAAGGTTGGAAACCAAATGGGTTAGAACATAGAGCTAGCAACATCAGGGTTATGGGTTCAGTTCCTGCGTATGATCAAAGATTCTGCTTAAATGACCATATATATATACTCTTATGCTTGTCCCAGGGCCTGGTGATGCTGTGTGAGACCATCGAGGAGTGCTGGGATCACGAGGCCGAGGCGAGGCTCTCGGCAGGCTGCGTGGAGGAACGCATCATCCAGATGCAACGCCAGACCAACATCATCGCCCCCGAGGAGATTGTCACCGTCGTCACCATGGTGACCAACGTGGACTTCCCTCCCAAAGAGTCCAGCCTATGAATGAACGAACATTGACTGGACGTGTCAGGTGGTGGACATGGAGCTATTTTGATTGGATGTTTTCAGGTATACATTGATCAACCAGAGTGGCCCGTTCAGGATCATGAACTCTGGATGATCCCGGGTTAAACTCTGACCCCTGACCCCCTCAGATGGGTGTGCTGGCGTGGTGTGTTTTAGTGCTGTGCGCTACACTACTGTCATTCAGGAAATACCTGGCTGTGCCCACCAACACTGGTTTGGTTTCTACCCACTTCATAGCATCACGATGTGTTGGACTCCCGTAGCGAGCCTCAAACTGTCAAAAAGAATCCTTCAAAAGAACACTAGGTCGTAACAAACCCTGTGAGCTGGGCAAAAGGGATATTTTCTATATGAAGAAAACACTAGGACCTCCTAACAGACTTCTGTTCTATTTTCTAAGAAAAAGAAGAGGAAGAGTATGGACTCTACAAGACGAACTCTCACAGCTCAGAAAAGAAAAGGGCAACTTGTTTTAAAATTCCTTTGCTGTTTTCTTTCTGTGTTTATATGATAATGATAATGACAATTGTAATGCCAATAAGAAACAGCTTCTGAATGTCACGTGTACTGCTGCTGTACATAATATCAAAACAATGGTAATCAAGGTTTATTTTAGGGGGGGGATCCATTTCCAAGCATTACTACTTCGAAAGCAAAACCATAGACCTCCCTCAAGTCAACACGGTATACCTCAGTTCCATCTTCATTACAACACTACAACCATAGAAGTAGAACTACTATTGTTTCTAGTTCTGTTAATTCTATTTCTATGATTACAACAATCTCTCTGTAAACTATTCAGATGACATCATTACTTTGGTATTATTGAACTATATACTGTACAGCTGTGGCAGGTGAAAACATAATAATTATCACCACAGTTTTTAAAACTAGTCTGCCAAGAGATGTATGACTATGAATTTACGCGAGCCTTCTTGTTTTTCTTTTTGAGCATTATTTTGTCCTTCCTTGCTGTTTTAATTTGTTTTTATTGTAAACATTTTAATCCTACATTTTAAGACTATTTCAATAACCCCCTAAGTCATTGAAAATTATATTATATTTTTTAAACACTTATTTTGGCTTGCTGTGTCAACCGAGTATTTAATGATGTGAGCATGCCTTTTGGTTATCCTTTGATCTTCTTTTTAAAAAGCTCAGGAAGCTACTCTTCTGTCTCGACTCCCTAGTTATTACCCATCTTTATCTCCCAGTCCCTAGCTACTACCCTTCTGTCTCACCCTGTCTGTAGCTACTACCCTTCTGTCTCACCCTGTCTGTAGCTACTACCCTTCTGTCTCACCCTGTCTGTAGCTACTACCCTTCTGTCTCACCCTGTCTGTATCTACTACCCTTCTGTCTCACCCTGTCCGTAGCTACTACCCTTTTGTCTCACCCTGTCTGTAGCTACTACCCTTCTGTCTCACCCTGTCCGTAGCTACTACCCTTCTGTCTCACCCTGTCCGTAGTTACTACCCTTATGTCTCTCCCGAGTCCCAAGCTACTACCCTTCTCGCTCTCACAGTTCCTAGCTACTAACCTTCTGTCTCTCCAGTCCCTAACTACTACCCTTCTGCTTTGAGACGCGGGTGAACCATCTCTTCCTGGTGTCATCTCAACCATAGCGTTAAAACATCTCTACTTCTAGCCTCTATCATCTCAACTCGGTTGAGCCTTTAATCAGTGTGACAACGTTACTACTGTAGACCCACCCTGGGCAAAACTAGGATGTCTCTCGTCGTCCTTCCGGAATTTGATTTGTGAATGTGTTCCATTTCTAGCTTGTTGTATGAGCTCAGATTTGTCTTCTGGGTGACATTGACACGGATGATGATGCGTTCATCTTTGCATTCTCTCTCTTCACACCTAGTCAGTGTTTTAAACTGGAACTACAACAACGTTCAGGGATTCAATACTATGCTTTTCAGTAATTACTACAGTATATGCAACTCGTGCAGAATGGTGCAAGTGCGTACGTACTTGCATTGCTGCAGGAGCGACTTTCACACCACTGTAGCATTTTTTTAAACAGTTAATCTTGTCTATTGATCTTTTAATTATTTGCAGACCTGAGCTTTTGAGTATTAGACAGAGAGCAGGTGGGCAGGTGCCAAATCAAACTATTACTTTACCTCTTATCTGAAAGACAGTGGAACGGACTTAGGGAAGGCCCAACTGCATTACTAGATTGTGTCTGTACTCTCGGGGTAAAGGCTGCAGTTGGCCAGTGGTCTCTCAGCGGATGTAGGCTCTATCACAATTTGTCTTTCCTTGGTTCCTCACATCCTGTCTCCTTGCCTAATATGGTTGAGGAGGAGGAGAGGGGATGTGAGGATTCAAGGACATTTTAATTGAGAAAGCCGTAGAATGGTGGCCGTTACTGTGAATCCCCCTCCCTCCCTCCCTCGCTCCCTACACACTGGAACCCTGTAGCGCTCAGCAATACAACTAGCAAGCAAAGGGCATTGGAGGAAGAGTGGAAGGGGCACGCGTTTCCAAGCAGTTAGCGGTGAACCAACAATCAGATATACAATCACTACAGTACTACAGTACTACTGCATTATTTTGATTGTCTTATGTCTTATTGTCGTATGTGCTTTTGAGAAAAAATAAATATGTAGCCATGATGTGATCCTCTGATTTCTGGTATTTTGAGGGTATAATTTTGTGTACCTGATTTTTATTTTTCAACCACAGCTACTTGTACAGAGCTGATTTCACTGTACAGACGTTTTAAACCCCAAACCACACTACAATCTTCTTAGTTGATCAGACCTTGGCCTTCTTGTGAGAGGTGATTTTCTTTCAGATAAACTTCAGAAAGCCCAATAACATTTTACTTCAGATTGACTGGAATATTGAAATGCACATTATGTAAATATACATGTCATATTTAGATTGTAGTTGATGGATATAGCATGAGGTTGTTTCTATTGTTTTTAGAATATATCACAAAGAAGCAAAAAAATCCCTGATGAATTAATTATTCCATAATAAGATTTGACCTGTTTATTTTGTAGATCTATGTTTTTAAATTGTTTCAATTTATGACCCAAATGGCCCAAAACGGTCACTCTTCCTTCCCCAGATGAGACTCATTTCTTTCTACGGTGGTCTGATGAAAATTCCCTCAAATGAAACCCTGAATCAATAGTTTTACCATTTTCACACTACTGAGGTGAGCCAAACTAAGCCGAACCGAGTCGCACTGGGGTGGCCTGGTTAAGCATCCACCATAAAAAAATGACAATGTGATCGGAAAATATCAGAGCCAGCAAATGATGGTTTGGGTTGGCTCAGTAGTGTGAAACCGGTCATTGTTTTACCTCAGACATCCTAGCTCAGACCCCAGATGTTACTCTAGTCTACAGCATTGAGATACCATTGCTACAATATTCCAGCAGTGTTGCAAGAATGTTATCCCTTGTATGTGACCAGCAGACAGTGTTTTCTGTAACACACTTTCTCTCAAAACAACACTAAAGCTAAACCTAGGTTAGCTTTAGTTCTGTATTTGCTGATAGTCAAACAGTGTGACTTGGCACAAATGACTGTTCAATTGGACTTGCCAATAGTTTTTATGCTTTGCAAGTTATTTAACAAACTTTTTCAGATGCCTGGTTGGAAGTGGATGTTAAATATTGTACAGAGAAATTGTATGCTATTGTCCCTAAAATAAAGTATAGTGACTGCTCATTGCTGCTGATGTCCATCTGAGATCTGCGAATTGTTTTTACCTAATAATGTTGGTGCTGAAAACAGACCACTAGATGGCAGCGTTTAGCATTGAATGGGTTTCATCTTCATGCATCACTATAACAAGTATGGGTCATACACTGATGAAAAAAATGCTTGACTTTATTCAATAAGTAGAGCCAAATCATTCTGTTTACACACAGGGAATATACACGTGGGGGAAAAATTTGATCAGGTCATTCATTGTCAGTCTGTGAGGGGATGGTTCGGGGTCCCATGTCTTTCAGTGGTTGTCCAAAACCAACCCTCAAACTGGACTGAATATTAAAGAATATGACCTTTTTGAAAAGCATATCGACTCTCTTCAAACTGAAAGAAAACCTTTCTTCAATATTGATGCAGATATCTTAAGAATTATCTATAGAAACTGATGGGGATAGTGTGCAGGAAATTGTCTTCTACTGAGATGATGATATGCGGGACTTACCTTGATGACAACTTGCTTGTCAAAATGATGTATAAAATTGGATTTCCTCTGGAGGAACTTAATTAGAAAGAAAATGTGGTGTAAATGTATGTACAGTCATTCCCACCAATAATATACCCGCTTTTGCGTAACCTTCTGTTCATACATCCTTACCATTGTGAACCATTTGAAAGTTTAAAGGTTCTTCATCGTAGATGTCATTCAAGTGTTTTGTCGCAATTATCAGGCAAAGTTCATGAATGGACAGACCTGGAGGGGAAATCAGACCAAATCATTGATGTGTAATAAGAAAGTAACCCTGCCTCACAATCTATTGAATAAATCCTAACATTTCTTTTTACCCATTCACTATGATAACTGAAGTTCCGAGCTCAACACAGTCTTGCTCACTGTCTCATAACTACAGCACCAGTAAGCAGTGGTGGGGAATGTATAGTGATAGTAGTAGCAGGCTTTAAATTACCATGGAGTATAATTGCTTTGGAGTTCACCATACACAGCAGACTTGGGCAGAATATCATTGTACTTTGTAGTTTATTTCAAATGCCAACTTTGAGAACCAACTAAAGGCAACTATTTCCTTTGAAATTCAAATACAGGTCTCAGAAAAAAAGTGTTTTGAATACCTCTCAGAAAGATATGTAATATTTGAAGGTATTTGAATATATGCAAGTATTTGAAAATATATATGATCATAGTTTGGAGGGCTTTCAGTTATCATTCAATCAAATGTGTTTATAAAGCCCTTTTTTTTTTACATCAGCCGATGTCAAAGTGCTGTACAGAAACTCAGCCTAAAACCCCAAACAGCAAGCAATACAGATGTCGAAGCACGGTAGCTAGGAAAAACTCCCTAGAAAGGCAGGAACCTAGGAAGAAACCTAGAGAGGAACCCGGCATTGAGGGGTGGCCAGTTCTCTTCTGGCTGTGCTGTGCTGGGTGGAGATTATAACAGTACATGGCCAAGATGTTCAAATGTTCATAGATGACCAGTCAAATAATAATCACAGTGGTTGTCAGAGGGTGCAACAGGTCAGCACCTCAGCATTAAATGTCAGTTTGGCTTTTCATAGCCAATCATTCAGAGTTAGAGACAGCAGGTGCGGTACAGAGAGTCGAAAACAGCAGGTCTGGGACAAAGTAGCACGTCCGGTGAACAGGTCAGGGTTGCGTAGCTGCAGGCAGAACAGTTGAAACTGGAGCAGCAGCATGACCAGGTGGACTGGGGACAGCAAGGAGTCATCAGACCAGGTAGCCATGAGGCATGGTCCTAGGGCTCAGGTCTTCTGAGAGAATAGAGAGAGAGAGAAAAATAGAGAATTAGAGGGAGTATACTTAAATTCACACAGGACACCGGATAAGACAGGAGAAATACTCCGGATATAACAGACACCCTAGCCCCCGACACAAACTATTGCAGCATAATTACTGGAGGCTGAGACAGGAAGTGTCGGGAGAGTTATGAATCTTAATATATAGCTTAAAATTAAAATACTGCATGATTAAAGAAAATTGAAGAAAAAAAAATGTACAACCTGTTAGGGATCATGAACCGGTGAAATTGCAGTGTGAAATTCAAAATACAAAAATCGTAGTATTAAACATTCAGGAAAATACAAGTGTCATACATCATTTAAAAGCTTAACTTTGTGTTAATCCAAACGCGTTTTCAGATTTCAAAAAGGCTTTACGGCGAAAGCATACCATCTGAGGACAGTGCCCCACATCAAAATACTTTTTCAACCAGCACAGGCATCACAAATAGCAATTAAATCAATCACTTACCTTTGAAGATCTTCCTCTGTTTGCAATCCCAAGGGCCCCAGCTACACAATGAATGGTCGTTCTGTTCGATAAAGTCCTTCTTTATATCCAAAAGGTCTGTTTAGTTGGCGCCAATGATCTCAATAATCCACTGGTTCAACATGCATACAAACTAATCAAAGAGTTACGGGTAACGTTCGTCCAAACAAGTCAAACGATGTTTCTAATTAATCCTCAGGTATTCTAATATCAAAATAAATGACTATTGGCATCTAGTGGAAGCCATAGGAACTGCAATCTGGGAGGATTTTTTTTGTATATCCCATAGGCTAGCATTGAAATGGCTTGTGACCTCAAAAAATTGTTATTCCGGATGGTTTTTTTTCTCGGGTTTTCGCCTACCATATCAGTTCTATTATACTCAGAGACATTATTTGAACAGTTCTAGAAACCTGCGAGTGTTTTCTATCCAATGCTACCATATGTGCATATCCTAGCTTCTGGGCCTGAGTAACAGGCAGTTTACTTTGAGCACATCAGTCATTCAAAATTCCGAACAATAACCAGTATGCTAAAGAAGTTTTTAAACATAAACATTTATCAATCGAAGTAATGGAAAGTAATACAAATGTAAACCAAACAGATTTTATTTTATTATAGAACATTTATTTTTCCGAATTTCTTTACATCATGGTCATATCCTATGGTTCTTTAACGGCCATTTTAGATGGTGGTTAATTAATTTAAGATGGTGATTGCATTTGATAAGCAGTCATCACAAATGTTTTGTCACTCATTGAGCAACGGTCAGGCCTGAATGATCTACCAGCGATGCTGAAGACCCGTTCCACTGGGTTTGAGAATGCAGGGACATGGAGGTACATTGCAGTCAACTTTGATAGGTTCGGGAAAAGGGAGGCGTTGTCATTCCATTCCATCTGAAATTTCAAGCAGGAAAGGAGCAGAGAGGTAGTTTGATACCTCTCTGGGGACAACAGCAGGAGTGAGGTTGAGGGGTAAGAACAAGGCAAAACACTTGCTTGTCTTTGCAGGTGGTTCTTGTGCAATGGCAGGCTGGGGAGGTTGTGGAGCAAGGTTGGTTACTGCTGGTAGCCTACCTGCTCTGGGCACCAGAAGGCCTTGAAGCGAGGATCAAGAAGAGCTGACAGCTTCTAGACACACTTTTGCTCAAAAGGAGAGAGATGCTTCTCCACAGACACTTTAGAGAGAATGGGTTTTTCTGTTCTTCACCAAAACATTGTACAAGTTGTAGCAACAAGCTGAATTGCAGGTACAACTGGGTTATAATTTAACACAAAAATAAAATAAACAAAAGACACAAGGGTAGCACTTAATAACAGCTCCACACAATAAAGCAATTATAATGGATTAGTAAAACGTTTATTCATAATGTATTAGTCATTACTCCATTCATAAGATGCTTAAAATAGGTCCTTATAAACCATTTACTGAGTCATTAGTTACATATTTTTGTGTGGCCTCATCTAAAGTGTGGGTTATTTATAATTTATAAATACTTTATTAATAATGTTTTGAGTGACCAGTGTAATTTCTCTTCAAATGATGGACATGCCATTCGATGATATTCCAGGTGTACCTAATGCTCCTTAATATCTGAAAATAGCCTAAAACAGATCAAAGCGCGTTCACGTCATGACGGACACTCTGGACCTCCGAGTTCAAATTAAAGTAAGTTATTTGCGTAGACTTCTTGTTTGTTGATTCCGATACTTCCCAAGTATCATCTTTCTACAACGAGTAAGCAAGTCAGAAATGTCAAAGTTTCCGGCATGACGTGAAAGGGCTCGTTCAGAGAAATGGCGCGTTCCACAGCTAAGGCAAGACGATGCGTACCACGTTATTGACTGTGTCATAGACTGACTAATTGCTGTAACATGTGATGTGGTGAGATGATACTTAAAATACCTATCCATTATACAGTAACTTCCCACTTGTAATTCTAATTCTCAAGTTTCCATAACAAAGTTTATTTTATTTTATATATAATTCTGATACGGGTACGGTTTCGAATGGATTTTTGGAACAATGCAACGTATGAAGATTCTTCTGGAAACGTTTGCGCAGCAACAGTGGAACACTTGATTGCAATTCTCACATTGGATTGGCGTGAAGAGTGTCTGTGTGCGAATGTTTGATGTGACTTGGAACACAGTGGAATGCTGTGCTTAGATCGCTGCGAAGAGTATCAAAATGCACTGCATAGGCTATTGGAATTGTGGCATTACTGTGAAAATTGGCTTCATCTGTAATATTGAACGCATTGCATAGGTATTGGAACTGTGTAACTTTGGAATTGCAGTGAAGAGTGGCTTCGTAAGCCGTATTTGAACGCTTTGCATATTAGAACTTTGATTTGTGGGGGTGGTTTATGAATCACTGTGGTTTGGAAGCCTTAGGAAGAAGATGCATGTTAGTTAGGTCATATGAAACGTGAATTTTGCATGATTGCTCTCTGGTGATTCACATCGAACAAGATTCGTTTCTATTGGATTCATGTGAACTGTCAAAATAACTATTCAGTGATTTTTGCTATGGCACTGTTAATTGTTGTTGATTGGAAAAACGAAGACAAGTGACATTTGTGGAGATACGACAAGATCTTGGGCTCCTTTGAAGATGCGCGCCTCTTTGGAACACCGTTTGGGTCTTTGCGTGTCAAAAAATATACACGTCAAATAACAGTTCTATTATAGAATTTTGTGTGTTCTGAATTTGCACATGCAAGCCAAGCACCACCACTACTATCAGTAGTGTAGTATCTGGGATCTACATCTGTTTATATTAGTTACTGTGCTGTTACTAAGCAGTAATGCATTACGGCAGTGTTACATTACTACACCTAATAAGAAATGCACATGCGCACAGGGGTGCCGAGAACTGTAGAGCACGAGGGGTTTTGACTAAACGAAAACTAACTGTACTCCCGTCTCCTGCTTGGTCATTTCTCCACAACACAAATATTACAAGTAGCACTGTCAAAGCTGTACAAAAAAGTATGCAAACACCGGCCACGAACGATGCGTTTTACAATACCGCATTGGTAATAAGGCATTATTTGTTCGACCGCAATTTCTGGGGTAGCTAGCTTTAGCTTGGTGCCTAGCTAACACCAATACAACCAGCCTGAAAACGATGACCAGTAGAAACTGCATAATTAGCCAAGTGCATGTAATTGTGATGAACGCTGTAGGAGAGAGGAATAATGTCGTGGGAGAGACAAAAAGTGAGTAAAAAACACCCTAAATATATTTATAGCTACAAATGAACTTTCTTCTGTCGATTTTTTAATGTCACAATTCCTCCTCCTTTATCCGGGCTTGGGACCAGCAAAAGTGACCCAAGAGAGACACTCTGGCGGAATTACTTCGTTTTTTATTGTTTTGTTTTTTATTCTAGTTTTCTTAATTTGGTTTGGTTTTTAACCTTATGGTAACTAGTCTGGCCCTAATCCCCTTTATCTCAGCTCGCTGGGTCACCATAGCATCTCCCACCAGTAGCACACGCTCCAGCAGGTATATCTCTCTAGTCACCCCCAAAACCAATTCTTTCTTTGGCCGCCTCTCCTTCCAGTTCTCTGCTGCCAATGACTGGAACGAACTACAAAAATCTCTGAAACTGGAAACACTTATCTCCCTCACTAGCTTTAAGCACCAACGGTCAGATCAGCTCACAGATTACTGCACCTGTACATAGCCCACCTATAATTTAGCCCAAACAACTACCTCTTTCCCTACTGTATTTAATTAATTTATTTTGCTCCTTTGCACCCCATTATTTTTTATTTCTACTTTGCACATTCTTCCATTGCAAATCTACCATTCCAGTGTTTTACTTGCTATATTGTATTTACTTTGCCACCATGGCCTTTTTCTGCCTTTACCTCCCTTATCTCATCTCATTTTCTCACATCGTATATAGACTTGTTTATACTGTATGTTTGTTTTACTCCATGTGTAACTCTGCGTCGTTGTATGTGTCGAACTGCTTTGCTTTATCTTGGCCAGGTCGCAATTGTAAATGAGAACTTGTTCTCAACTTGCCTACCTGGTTAAATAAAGGTGAAATAAATAAATAAAATACAATTTTCTTTATGTAAACCAGGGCGGATCAGCCAGCGGCGGCTTCCGCATGCGCGATTCATTTGCAGTCTGGACACGGAGGGGTGAACATATCCTCCTCTGACTGCAGCGCGAGGACTGGGCCGCCTGTGAGTGCTTTGGGATGGGGGTGGGAAGAGGAAGAAGGAAACGTGCTTTCACTTCAGAGACTCCAAAGTCTCCAATAACACCAGAAAAAGTCGCTAGATTTGTCGCTAGTCGCTTTTTGAAAATGTGTCCCCAAGTTGGCAACACTGAATAAGGAGTAGGCACAATAGTGGAATTTGCGGTTTGCCTTCAAAATAAAAGTACCTATTTCAAATGAAAATGTATTAGTCACATGCGCCTAATACAACAGTGAAATGCTTACTTACTAGCCCCTAACCAACAATGCAGTTTTAAAAATTACAGATAAGAATAAGAGATAAAAGTAACAAGCAGCAGTGAAATAACAATAGCGAGACTATATACAGGGGGTACCGATACAGAGTCAATGTGCGGGGGGCACCGGTTATTTGAGGTAGTATGTACATGTAGGTATTTGAAAGTGATGCAGAAAGTTACAATTGGTGTAATCATGCCACATTTAGACTAGATAATGTTAAACAAGGTTGGAATTTGAAGCAATGAAATTGGGTATCAGTCTACTTGGTGACACCCACAGAACACAACTGTGAAGAGTTTACACAAATATTAGCGTTGTAGCTCTTATTACGGGACTGTGACTGTGTGAAATAACCTCCCCAGTCAGCCTATTGTGTGTATTGACATTCATATTCCACTGTACAGCTTTACCTAAGGATTGGAAATCAATTAAATGGGGTATCAGTCTACTCAATACCCAATATGTTTTTTCCCAACATCCTCCTCAGAGTTATCAGACTACAAAACATCCACACAGTATTGTTTTTCCTCGGGAATAGTGTTCAATACACATAGGTTGACAGTTAATGTGGCTCATTTCACAGTTGTTTCAGAGTCCCGCAATAAGAGCTACGACACTAATGTTCTCTGGGTGTCACTGAGTAGACTGATACCCCAGGTCATTGATCCACAATCCATAGGTACGGCTTTTATATAACAACATTCCAACCTTGTTTAGCATGATCTATTCAATTATGGCATAATTCTACTATT
Organism: Oncorhynchus nerka; assembly: GCF_034236695.1. Lineage (NCBI taxonomy): Eukaryota > Metazoa > Chordata > Actinopteri > Salmoniformes > Salmonidae > Oncorhynchus > Oncorhynchus nerka. The sequence goes on along the minus strand of NC_088400.1, from coordinate 54,036,599 downwards.
TGTATTCATTTCATAACTGTCATTGACATACTTTTATTTTGAAGGCTTACCGATTGGTCAACAAGTTTATTTGACACTTAAAATATTCTACAATTATGTAAGCGAGTGCATGCATTAGGGGAGTGTCGATCTCGCCCAGATATCTCTCTGGACGCATATGGTAGCAGGGTGAAAACTGAGATCCGGATTGGATGCATAGAGAAACTGTCCCATTATAAAGTATATCCTAGCTCCATATATGAAATTATGGAGATGCGTATCTGGAGCATCCTCTGATATATAACCTTTTGGCTCAGTGGATGGTAATTCAAACCAGGATTTGGTTCTATAAGGTAGTTCGGTCTTCTCTGCTCTGCTACAAGAGGGATTCCCATTGAACAGATCCCCTCAAACCAATCAGGTAAATTTCCTTTTATTTCCTGAACCAGGAACTCTGTGTAGAATAAGAGTGTAGATGTGAGATATTACCTTAAAGTGTATTTTTTCAATCAATGTCTGAGCAAGTTAATCCTTCATTGTTCCCGTTTCAGTCAAACATTTGTAGACTACATTAGAATGACTCATTGTGTCTTTGTGAGAAAATAAAATATGAAGAAATCTTGTCAGATTGCTTCTGCTTAAAATGTTTTCTTTATGTGTAATTCTTGACTTTAATTATTTGCTTACTTACCCTCTGGTGTTTTTATCCCTGTAGGATAAATACTTCCACAGCATTATGAGTAAATATAGAAAGTATAAAGATCTATTGAGAGATATTCCTGTCTTTCCAGGTAATGTTTTATTTATATTCTATTTCTGTTATGTGATATTTTATTCCTGTCAGTTTCATAGAGATGTAATAAAATAATCATAACTGGATAAACAATTTTATTTTTTTAAATCCAGAGTGTTTTCTAAACTGCAGCCCAGAAAATGGATTGGCCATAGGGTAGTTTGACGGAAAAATAATAATAAATAATAAATGTTATTATGAATTGACAGATATGCCCAGGCCATTTATAGTCATATTCAGCCCCAGCTACAGCCTCCTGATTAATTGGAAAGGATATACTGTAGCTTTCATGAGCAGTCGATGTTACATTCCAGTCTAATTTTTAACACAACATTTCAGTATAATTTATAACAGCCACTTCCAACTCATGTTCTATTTGATCAGCGTAGATGTTTGAATGTTTTAAAAAATAGATCGACCATGAGTACCTGTTAATGTGAATGTGTCATGTGTCCTTCAACTGTCATTCATTTTGGCACCTTGTAATTCAGACATTTTTACTAATGGAGTCATGCGCAATCTGGTGCACCCCAAGAAAAGCTTGATGGGCCTCTACACTAAGAGGACCATGGAGAAGTACAACAATGTGATGATCAAGAACGTTGTCAAACTGTGTCAGATCCAGGCCCATCATGCTATCCTAGAGGTAACAGCTTATGTGATACACTTATACAGTGGGGGAAAAAACTATTTAGTCAGCCACCAATTGTGCAAGTTCTCCCACTTAAAAAGATGAGAGGCCTGTATTTTCATCATAGGTACACTTGAACTATGACAGACAAAATGAGAAAATAAAATCCAGAAAATCACATTGTAGGATGTTTTAATTAATTAATTTGCAAATTATGGTGGAAAATAAGTATTTGGTCAATAACAAAAGTTTATCTCAATACTTTGTTATATACCCTTTGTTGGCAATGACAGAGGTCAAACGTTTTCTGTAAGTCTTCACAAGGTTTTCACACACTTTCAACTCCCTCCAAAGATTTTCTATGGGGTTGAGATCTGGAGACTGGCTAGGCCACTCCAGGACCTTGAAATGCTTCTTACGAAGCCACTCCTTCGTTGCCCGGACGGTGTGTTTGGGATCATTGTCATGCTGAAAGACCCAGCCACGTTTCATCTTCAATGCCCTTGCTGATGGGAGGTTTTCACTCAAAATCTCACGATACATGGCACCATTCATTCTTTCCTTTACACGGATCAGTCGTCCTGGTCCCTTTGCAGAAAAACAGCCCCAAAGCATGATGTTTCCACCCCCATGCTTCACAGTAGGTATGGTGTTCTTTGGATGCAACTCAGCATTCTTTGTCCTCCAAACACGACGAGTTAAGTTTTTACCAAAAAGTTATATTGTTTTCCTCATTTTGTCTGTCATAGTTGAAGTGTACCTATGATGAAAATTACAGGCCTCTCTCATCTTTTTAAGTGGGAGAACTTGCAGAATTGGTGGCTGACTGAATACTTTTGCCCCACTGTACCTATTTAAGACAGAAGATGACCTGTAAAAAAAAAAAAAACAAGGCAATGTTTATATGACCTCCTTTCCAACAGCCCCTTTTTATCAATTCTTTGCAGATATACCCTTTTTATACATCACATAAAATGTATTTATAATGCCCTTTTTACATCATCAGATGTCACAAAGTGCCTATACAGAAACCCAGCCTAAAAACCCTGTCGTGTCTTTGGCATCATTAAAGTGAAGACTGTTAGGCCTCAAAGTAAATGTTCAACTTTACTACAGCTGGTATTTTGCTCAGACCCTTAAGTGATCCTAGCATAAATCCTAATTGGATGTTCCGTTGTGCATGTGCGTTTATGCTTATACAAGCGCGCATGTCAAGAGAAGAACCAAGTATCCTGGCAGATTACAACTAGATCAGAATGAGTCTGACGTAGTCAGGTAATTTTCAGGTCAATGCCTGGAGGTCAGTCAGAATTGGTGTCGAAGGAGTCTGTATTGGTTTTACTACAAGTCACGGTGTCTTCCACTATTGTAGTGGCGATAGGCATGAAGAAGTCTATTTCATAGCTATGTTATCCACGGAGGAGCTAACCTCACGGCGGAAGTACTCTTTAAGCATTGGACCAGTCGTACGTGGTGTGATCATGGTTCATGACTTTAATAATTTTCCTCCAGACTGGAGGGTTCTATTTATTAGTTGCATATTTGTTAACCATTGGAAGAGTGCACTGGAGATTCCCTTCCCCGTGCTGCACTCTGAGTGACTCCTATGTCACTGTTGTCAGCTGGACTGATTGTTGCTGGTATTGGTACTGGTACTCAAGGGGACCAGTTATCCTACTGATTTATTCTGAAATATTATACTACCGGAACACATGATTAGAGCATTTTACTAGTTGTATTGTAGTTGAACCTACACATGGCAAGGAATTATTATTGTTGCCAATTATTTTGGAGGTGGACAAGTCCACTGGACTTCCTTTACGACCAGTGTGGTACACCTCAGTACTATCTTAGATGTGTTCTAAAATAATCCCCGTCTAGGTGTAACGGATGTGAAACGGCTAGCTTAGTTAGCGGTGGTTCGCGCTAAATAGCGTTTCAATCGGTGACGTCACTTGCTCTGAGACCTTGAAGTAGTGGTTCCCCTTGCTCTGCAAGGGCCGCGGCTTTTGTGGAGCGATGGGTAACAATGCTTCGAGGGTGACTGTTATTGATGTGTGCAGAGGGTCCCTGGTTCGCGCCCGGGTATGGGGACGGTCTAAAGTTATACTGTTACATAGGGGCCTGTCTGCTCCTCATTGTTCTCATAGGGGAATTTACAACTAGATTTGATTTATGTTCTGGATTTATAGTCTCGGGCCCCCCACCGGCCTCGATGAGGCTCATCATGGGTCTGGGCTACTATTCCCCCCTTTGTGTCTCGGAACTCCCCCCACCAGCGGGTGGTGTTGGTGTCCGAGGCGCAAACGAAAAGGTCGGACCCTATGTACGAGTTTTCTGCGGCCGTGTTGTTATGACAATGGCTGTAACCTTTCAACCAAATCACCTGGTGTTTGTGCTTCAAAACGCTCAGTGGCTGTCGAGGCCTGTCAGTCACCACCGCGTCCGCGTGTGGCAACCTCTTCAGTTGGTTTCTCCCTAGGAGAGGGGGTGACCTTGATAATGTATTGTTAAAACTAGAGGCTGCCTGTAAAGACCCTTGCTCCCTTCGGTCTCAACGTAGATTTTGATCTGAAGCCATTCTTGTGATTATTGTGACTTTGCCATTAGTGTCATTGTAAGGATTGACAGTCCCCCACAAAGCGTAAGGTGTGTCATCGGAAGCAGAGTATACTCTGCGCATCGATGTTTTTCTTGCCGGGATGGCCGTGGTGTTTGCGGAAGTGTCTGAAGGGCAAGAGAAGTTAATCTCAACTATTGGAGGGAAGTTGCTCATTCAGAGACAGCTGGCTCGAAATCATGAAAATAATTTTCAATCAGATTGGCTGAAAGAATGTGTCGAGATATCGCAATATCTCCTTGAATCGGATTCTGCCCCTAGAGGTTTCTAAACTTCTTTTTCCCAAGGGGTGCTTTCGACAGATACCCCTCGTGAATGACTATGTTGCAGCTAGCGTTAGGGGAGGACAGTGTGGTCGGTGAAGGCACTGTAGCCTGTGACCATACCTGGTTGGTTTTCCAATCCATCAATGGGAAGTTGGTTCATCTAAGTTACTATTGGAAAGTTTAAAATTTCTAATTTAATTGGAAGAACCTAGAAAGGTATGTTCGACAATTTAACTTATTAAATTGAATGAGACGATGATATCCAAGCAATTGGAATTGTTTGGATTATCATAAAAGTAACCAGTAGTTTAAATGTTAGGGTACATTCACCACTAGGTTGACTCCTCCCTAAGGCCAAAGCCACATGGGATTCCCGAGTCAGTACTGGCGTTTACTGAATGTGCTTTGCAAAAGCAGATTTTACGGATCTATTTGAATGATAAATCAAACCTGTATAGGCTATCTGGGAATTAAACTTTAAAATAACCTGAGAACGTTGCTTCATCTAGGTTAATGTGGAAAAAGTTTAACTTGTCTCATTGTAGAAACCCAATCCATTTGGATATTATTTAAAAGATCCACTTAAAGTGAATCTGGCAATTTCACTTGTTAGTTCAATTGAATGAGACGTCGATATTCAGTCAATTGCGATTGGCTGGATATCTTAACGTGATCCACGTTTGGGTTTCACCTACTTCTTTTTCAAAGAGATGTACTGGCGACTCTTCACCACCAGTGATGCAGAATGCTGAAATCAAACGGAAGTACAAAGGGCGGGACTTCCGTCGCGTAAGGCAGAGGAATTACACTGTGACACAGGAAAAATAAACTAGTTTCTCTTTGTTAGCTTAGCATCTTGTGCAAGCTAATCCTACTTTGTACAGGAATCTCACTTCCAAGCACAACATAGGGTCCTTTTCACCATGGAAAGGGGGAGTTTACTGGTGACGTCTCACATGAACCCATTCGGCATACTTTGCTAGCGTTATGTTGCCGGAGTGACCCGGTACATAACTACAGATACGCCTGTGGCCTATCCACACTGGCTTAGTGCGGTAGGCGGACAGAATACTTCGACTTGAGCACTGAACAGATCTATCATCTAATTCCTAACCTTACTGGTTCTAGAAATTAATATTGACTGACAGAAATCGTACCGTTTGGACTAAATCTGGAATTTATCACTCACTGCTATCGACACAGGACCGGACCGGAGGCACTCCGTAGCCTGTTCAAATGGAAATACACACACTATTTGTACAATTCTGTTTGCACAATTGATATATAGAATTCAACAGCAAAGTCCAATTATATCTTAGATTCCTCACACGGGGCGTCATATACGTTATCAAATTGACCCAAACGTGCGGACTAGTTTTATCTTAGATTCCTCACAGGGGGCGCCATATGTTGTCTTTGGCATCATTAAAGTGAAGACTTATTTTATCAAAACAATTCTCTGTAATTATTATTACGTGATTAAACTAAACTATCATGTAAATGTAATTAACTAGGAAGTCGGGACACCAAGGAAAATCTTCAGATTACAAAGTTATAATTTTCCTAATAAAACTTCAGATATTTTAATATCTGATCAATTAGTCTAATTAATGAATCATTCTTTACCTCATGTCAGTCACATCAATTGTCTTAGTAAATAAATGATTATCTAAATAATCACAGAAATGCATAAACAAACAACATATATGGTTTCAAGGAAATAAGTGAAGTGGGTGTGGACTGAGAAGGCCGGGAAAGACCAGAGTCACTACGATAATTATAATAATTGAAATGCTAATCCTTTGCACATGAATGCTCACTCATTCGGGAATAACTGCAATCAATATATATATTTACGGACAGCAACACAATTAAACCCAACCAAATCACGAGAACAGAGCAAACTAGAATGCTATTTGGCCCTAAACAGAGAGTACACAGTGGCAGAATACCAGACTACCCTGACTGACCCCAAATTAAGGAGAGATTTGACTATGTACTGACTCAGTGAGCATAGCCTTGCCACTGAGAGAGGCCGCCTTTGGCAGACCTGGCTCTCAAAAGACGTGCACACTGCCCAGAAAATGAGGTGCAACCTGAGCTGCACTTCCTCACCTGCCAAATGTATGACCATATTAGAGATACATATTTTCCTCAAATTACACAGACCCACAAATAATTGGAAAACATATCTATTGGGTGAAATACCACAGTGTGCCATCATAGCAGCAAGATTTGTGACCTGTTGCCATGAGAAAAGGGCAACCAGTGAAGAACAAACACCATTGTAAATACAACCCATATTTATGCTTATTTATTTTATATTGTGTCCTTTAACCATTTGTACATTGTTAAAACACTGTGTATATATATATATATATATATAATATGACATTTTTAATGTCTTTACTGTTTTGAAACTTCTGTATGTGTAATGTTTACTGTTCATTTTTGTTGTTTTTCACTTTATATATTCACTTTGTATGTTGTCTACCTCACTTGCTTTGGCAATGTTAACACATGTTTCCCATGCCAATAAAGCCCTTGAATTGAAATTGAATTGATACTGGAGGCTGAGACAGGGGAGGTCGGGAGACACTGTGGCCCTGTCTGACGATACCCCCAGACAGGGCAAACCAGACAGGATATAAGTCCACTCAATTTGCCAAAGCACAGCCCCACATCTCTAGAGGGATATCAACAGACCACCAACTTACAACCCTGAGACAAGGCTGAGTATAGCCCATGAAGATCTCCTCCGCTGCACGAGCCGAGGAAGCGCAAAACCAGACAGGAAGATCGCATCAGCCTCCGTAATAGAGTCAAAAGCAGAGAATCCCAGTGGAGAGCCAGCCAGGCAGAGACAGCAAGGGTGGATTGTCGCTTCAGTGCCTTGCCGTTCACCTTCACACCACTAGGCCAGACTACACTCAATCAAAGGACCTACTGAAGAGATGAGTCTTCAGTAAAGACTTAAAGGTCGCAAATGTCTGCATCACTCACATGGATTGGCAGACCATTCGATAAAAAGTTAGCTCTATAGTAGAAAGCCCTGCCTCCAGCTGTTTGCATAGAAATTCTAAGAACAATAAGGAGGCCTGTGTCTTGTAACCATAGTGTACGTGAGATAAAAATAGGTAGGAGCAAGTCCATGTAATGCTTTAAAGGTTAGTGGTAAAATCTTTAAATCATCCCTAGCCTTAACAGGAAGCCAGAGGCTAGCTCTGGAGTAATATGATATATTTTCGTGGTTCTAGATAATGGCGCCGGAGGGGATGGCTGCCGTTTTATGGGCTCTTAACCAACAGCGCTATTTTGTTAGTTTTGTTTGTAATTTATTTTGAAGATAATGTTGCTGCTACCATCTCTTATGACCAAAAAGAGCTTCTGGACATCAGATCAGCGATTACTCACCTTGAATTGAACAAATAATTTGTAATTAATGAGTCTTATTGGAGGGATTTACTCCAGACACCCGAACAGGCCCTCATCCCCGTCATTCGCAGGAGAAAGAGACTGAGGTTTTGCGGAAGGAGATCGGGGTGCCTTGTAAGGATCCGGCGACGAGTGACTAATCTGCCTTTTCCATTGGTACTACTGGCCAACGTACAATCGCTGGATGATAAAGTGGATAAACTAAAAGCACATATATCCTACCAACGGGACATTTAAAATCTGTAATATATCTTGTTTCACCGAATTGTGACTGAACGACGACATGAATAACATACAGCTGGCTGGTTATACACTGTATCGGCAGGATAGAACAGCCGCCTCTGGTAAGCCAAAGGGTGGCAGTATATGTATATTTGTAAACAACATCTGGTGCACAATATCTAAGGAAATCTCAAGGTTTTGCTCGCCTAAGGTAGAGTATCTCATGATAAGCTGTAGACCACACTAACTACCTACAGATGTTTCATCTATATTCTTCATAGCTGTCTCCACAAACCGATGCTGACACTAATACCGCACTCAATGAGCTGTATACGGCCATAAGCAAACAGGAAAACGCTCATCTAGAAGCGTCACTTGAATCAGTTTGATTCAATGGACCGATGTCTACCAGCATGTCACATGCAACAAGAGGAAAAAAACTCTAGACCACCTTTACTCCACACACAGAGACACATACAAAGCTCTCCCTCACTCTCCATTTGGCAAATCTGACCATAATCCTCCTGATTCCTGCTTACAAGCCAAAATTAAAGCAGGAAGCACAAGTGACTTGGTCAATAAAAAAAGTGGTCAGATGATGTAGATGCTAAGCTACAGTACTATTTTACTAGCACAGACTGGAATATGTTCCGGGATTCTTCCGATGGCATTGAGGAGCACACCACATCAGTCACTGGCTTCATCAATAAGTGCATCGATGACATCGTCCCCACAGTACATAGCCCAACCAGAAGCCATGGATTGCAGGCAAGATCAGCACTGAGCTAAAGGGTAGAGCTGCTGCTTTCAAGGAGTGGGACTCTAACCAAGAATCTTATAAGAAATCCCGCTATGCCCTCCGATGAACCATCAAACAGGCAAAGAGTAATACAGGATTAAGATCACATCGTTCTACACCAGCTCCGACGCTCGTCAGATGTGGCAGGGCTTGCAAACTATTACAGATTACAAAGGGAAGCATAGCCAGAAAGTAGTGCGTACGGTCCATTACATCACCGGGGCCAAGTTTCCTACCAGGCACTGTTAGAGGAAGGCCCTAAGAATTGTCAGACTCCAGCCACCCTAGTCATAGACTGTTCTCTCTGCTACCACACGGCAAGCGGTACCGGAGTGCCAAGTCTCAGTCAAAGAGGCTTCTGAACAGCTTCTACCCCCTCTAGCCCTAAGATTCCTGAACAATCCATCAAATAGCTACCCAGACTATTTGCAATTCCCCCCTCTCTTTTACACTGCTGCTACTCTCTGTTATTATCTATGCATAGTTACTTTAATAACTCTGCCTACATGTACATATTACCTCGACTAACTGGTGACACCGCACATTGACTCTGTTCCGGTACCCCCTGTATATAGCCTCACTATTGTTATTTTACTGCTGCTCTTTAATTATTTGTTACTTGTATTTCTTATTTTGGGGGGTATTTTTCTTACCTGCATTGTTGGTTAAGGGCTTGTAAAGTAAGCATTTCACTGTAAGGTCCACACCTGTTGTATTCGGCGCATGTGACAAATAACATTTGATTTGACAAGATACTCGCGGCCGTGTTTAGCACTAATGGAAGTTTATCTTGTGCTTTATCTGGGTAGCCAGCGAGTAGAGCATTGCAGTAGTCTAATCTAGAAGTCACAATAGCATGGATTAGCTTTTCTGTATAGTTTTTAGCCAAAAGTTTCAGAATTTTGCAATGTTACAAAGATGGATAAAAGCTGCCCTTGAAATATTCTTGATCCAGAGTAACGCTGAGGTACTTCAGAGTTTTATTTGAGACAACCATACAATCAAGATTAATTGTCAGATCCAACAGCAGATATAATTGTTTCTTGAGACCTAGAACTAGCATCTCTGTTTTGTCTGAGTTTAAAAATAAAACATTTGCCGCCACTCACTTCCTTATGTCTGAAACACAGGCTTCCAAAGTAGGCAATTTTGGGGCTTCACCATGTTTCATCTAAATGTACAGCTGTGTGTTGTGTGCATAGCAGTGAAAGTTGACATTGTGTTTCCGAATGACATCACCAAGAGGTAGAATATATAGTGAAAACAATAGTGGTCTTAAAACAGAATCTTGAGGAACACAAACTTACAATTGATTTGTCAGAGGACAAACCATCCACAAACTGATATCTTTCCAACAGATAAGAGCTAAACCAGGCAAGAACTTGTGCGTGCGTGTAGACCAATTAAGGTTTCCAATCTCTCCAAATGAAGGTGCTGATCAATGGTGTGAAAACAGCTAACAGCTAAACTAATCACTCTGACATCAACACAAATGTAATCGAAAATCTAATCAAACACTTCATGAGCTCATGTTGCGCAACATTTCTAAAGGCTATGCAATTGTGCAAGAAAACAGAATGATGGCCTCTATTAGAAAGAGGAGAATCCCATTAGCTTTCTATAGACTAGGCCTACTATATTTATTTCTGAACTTTCCTAATATTAAGCACATTGTTGATCTTTACAGCAGGAGTATAGCCTACCTGGCTGGCATGAAAAGGAACCACTGGAAAGGCGTCCTCCATTTGCTATTTAAGTGCATAGACTACATTTATTTTTTTCCCGGACCCTATTGAGACAGGTGCATGATAATGGTCCATTCTAAATCAAAACATATTTCACACATATAAGATTTAGTGTAAAGACAATATTAAATCAAGAATAGTCTGATGGGTGACAATATTAGCCTGTGAATTATATATTATCACTTGTGAATGATACTCTGTTTCTTGCCTTATGCTATGCTGGGCATGTCTTTTTTTTGCAACTTTTTCAAATCATAGTCGCACACTTCATGTAGTCTAGCCCATAGGCTTATATGATAAAGTTTGTATCACAACTAAAGTGGCCAAATAACTTCTTAAAATTAAGCTTTACAATGGGTTTAGAGCCTAACTGGCATACATAAGCAGCGTATGAGTTTCAAGTTTGGGGAAGATAATTTTCACCATAAAAATGCACTTTTATAATAAAAGCATCACATGCATAATTGCATTTGCGGTCACTTTTGATAATGGTGTTTTCCCGCTAATGGAACATTTGTGCTTACCATGTGCGTATTGCTGCACTTATAATGTGAAGAAATAGCCTAATAGTTTATCAATATTTTAAGCTAAACATTTTGATCTGTTGCGTCAACCCCATTGCGTAAATTTTTTTGATCTATTGCATCCCACAACTGTTCTAAACTATGTTTGGAATATTTTTTTCCCGCACAGAATAGGTAGACTTTTGTACTATGGGGATAGTAGATCGACATAGGCTAGTGCAATATAGCAAGTAAAACACACAATGATAAGATAACAAACTCTACAGTGGAAAGTCTACACATCAGAGTTATCGGATTCACATGGAATTGTTCAATTTAAATGTTTGAATATGAAATTATTTGTGATGGGATGAAATGTGATTTTAGCTTCTAAAATGTGAGATTTGGGTTTTCATAAGATAGGGCTCTGCTCAATCAGTGGCCCGCTCCTGTGAAGGGACATGGGCTATAAAACTTTTCAAACATGCCCTCCTCTCCCTTCCTATAGAAGCCCTTGACGACAATATAACCTCCTGTTCCGAGGAAGTGAGGACGACGGTCCGATGTCAGAATGGTTCAGATAATAACTACAGAATGAAGCCAACATCAGCGTGAGCTTTGGTTGCTAATGGTATGAACTTATTATGAACTCTTATTCACTACAGAAGTGATACCTCCAAGCCGTTGAGTTAGCAACAGCAGATGCAAATGCAGGTTAGGAAGGAACAGACAGAGTATCCAGTCTACCACACAACGACGTTACTACAATGTATTTACCAGCAGAGACATTCTTCAAAGGACAAAGGACTCTGTGGTGCAACACGGCCTTCCATCTACCACCAACCTACCGAAGCGCAGCTCAGAGTAAATATTTACGTTTTCCTTTATGATGTAATTTGTAATCAAGTTATGATTTAATTATGTGTATGTGTAATTCTGTGTGATTAGTTAGGTATTTAGTAAATAAATAATTAAACCCAATTTTGTATTGCTGGTTCAACTTGTTAGCCAGGATTCATGCAGATAACCAAGAATTTAGAACTTTCAGATGAGACTGAATTAAGATGACGATTAATATTGACTGCTATTGATGTAAAATATTACTAGGTCTTTAAGAGTTTATTCGGAAGATAACAGCTCTATAAATATTATTTCGTGGTGGCCGACTCTCTAGTTAATTACATTTACATGATGAGCTCAATCAGGTAATATTAATGACGGAGAAATTATTTTATAGAATAGCATGTCATATCACTTAATCCGACATAGCCAAAGACACGACACTACAGTATATGCAATAAATTCATATACAATTGCATGGTTTCCCTCAGTAAACAGCTGCGGCTTCCGTCCTTATAGCAGGCGTGAGTACTCTGGAGGCATGGACGCTGCTGTTGTGTGCAAAGATAATTACCTTCAGATTGTCCTTCCACCATTCCTGGTACCCGTCAAGGGACTTGACCGTGGCAGTCCCGTTGGTCCCTTGATCCAAACCTGGAGTCACCATACATATACACATTATATATAATGTCCATTTCGAAAACTCTAAATTACTGGACACCTATGTGAAAAAAATGCAACAACCATTACATGTAAGCTGACATTGACTAAAACCAACTAGGCTAGAGCTAACTAGCTCTTAGTCAAGCAAACTAGTTAGCATTAAACTAGCAAACTGTTAAACGCTATTTTCGTACGAATATTAGCACTAACACATTGTGACATCACATACTTACATATATCACCTAAAGTAAACTGAGCCTTTGTTCATAGAAAATAAAACATTGTTGAAAAAAAGTACAGAAAGTTTGGTCGCCATCTTAATCCCTTCTTACATGTAAACCATTAGCAACCTTGTCTAACTCCATTACTTACAATGGGTAAAGTACCAACCAATTTTTCACTCGGTTAAAATTGCCTTCAAACTATCAAACTCAGAGACTTTGTAATTAACCGTGTTACCTCAATTCATATTGCACGTTTGCACATTACATGCCTGAATTAATAGAGTAAAATGATGAGAAGGAAAAATATTAGTGTTCAGAACTAGTCATTCTCCAAGAATGAAGAAGAAATCTCCAAGACCTCACGATCTCACTAATGCATTCCATTGATGTCACAGCTCCCCTAGTGGCAGTAATTATATACATTCATTAAATGTATAAAATAACAAACAAAATAAAACATCAGAAATATGACCATACATATGTTATCAACTTATCAACAAAAATGTATTATTTTCAAATAAATCTAATTTGACTTATAAACACAGTAGCCCTAAATATTTCCTAACGATATCATAACTTAAATATAGCCTACTTACTCCTCAATTGGATCAAGGACATCTTGGTAATTATTTTCATCATCTCTAAGGAAACTAACTGGGGCAGACATTCAAAAATCGCTTCTGCCGCTTGTAAAGAAAACTAACAAATGAATGTCTGTGTCGTCGCCGAGCTCTCAAATACTGTGCCAGTCTCCTATTCTATGAACGGTCACTGCTATCCAGATTCCTTGGGACATCCTTACCCTGAACCCGAAACCCGAAACTAACACTAAACAATTTTATATTCATACTTGATAGAGGTGGAGACATCCCAAGGATCACGAATAACACGGACCCTCTGGGAAAGCCTATGAACTCCTCTCTATTCAACTGAAAGCCGTGGACACAACTCTTATTGGTTGTCTGATGTAGGCTACTGGGAACTGGTAATAACACAGTTTGCGATTGGCTAACATACCATAACCGATTCCTTCCAAACAACTCATCGTTAAATTTGCTATACGTTTTATCTATATTTTCTCTTCATATGACAAGGATTAAAAAGGATTTGCCAGTAGACTTGATTCACGATGATGACTGCTTGCTAAGGTTGTGAAATTAAGATGTTGACTTGATCCGTTCAATCAAAGCTACTGTACATATAACGTGATTTGACGTAATTTCTGTGGCCAATGACCTTGACACTTCTTGGAAGGGTACTTGCAATATAGCACTATGGTAGGACCCAAAGGGCTGAAATTTTGGATGTCTACCCTTACTAAAGGACTGAAGCTAGGCGATTGCGCAAGGTCCCCATGAGTGACAGAAAACTGAGCCAATCACGGCGCAATGTTCCTATTTTCTGCTGGCCCGCCCCACCACCACAGAAAGCACTGAGCTAGACTGAAACACCTGCATTTTGGAACTGCCTTACTCAAGAAAACAAAAAAGACACCATGGTTGTCTGCAGATTTATTAACTCAATTATATATATATATTTGTTTTTACATTGTTTGCAAACTGATACGTGACATGTATTAATGCCAAAATAACATACACCCCCCCATTTTTTTGTGTATATATATATATATATATATATATATATATATATATTTATTATATTATATATACAAAAAAATGCTAAACATGTGGGTCTCAAAACAGGTGGGGCAGAGCCATGGATGACTGGTCGCCACTGGTGCTTAGTGACCTCTGACTGTATTATCCTAACAATATTGGTGCCGACGTCGATAACAATATCCCTATACTCTCTACACTCACCAGTTTTAGCCTTAACCAGCACCCTCTTCAGATTAGCCTTAAATCGGTAGCCATGCCCCTTGGTAAACAGTTTGGGATCGCTGGATGATTATTTTTAAGTCTAATATTGCGGTTATTGGAGTAGCCAGTGACTAGGGCTTTCCATTTGTCAGAGCTAATGGTGGGAGGCTTTGGTGGTTCAGACCCCGTAATGGGTGGAGGAGAGACCTGAGATGGCTCAGCCTCTGACTCCGACTCGTTGCTTTAATGGGGAGAACCGGTTCAAAGTTTCTGTCGGTTGGATAAGCGACATCGGTTGAGCATGCCGACAGCATTTCTTCACAGAAACCTTGAGAAAATTGTCTGGTTGCGCGGACTGTGCGGGGGGATTTATATTACTTTCTGTACTTACTGGTGGCACAGACGCTGTTTCATCCTTTCCTACACTACACTACATTGCCCTTGCCTAACGATTGCATCTGAAGCTGGGCTTGTAACTCGGCTATCCTCGTCACAAGGTGATAGTTCTCCTGTACAGCGGCTGCAATTAGATGGCATAGCGTTCATGTTAGCTTTTTCGGCTGGTGGAGGGCCTGTGAAACCATGTCCGAGGTGAAAAAGTTTAATTTTAAAAAGTTGAGCGAGGAAAAAACTAAGACATTGATACATTTAATAAATGCAGAGTTTTGATTAAACGGTTATTAAAAATGAAAAGTTTGGCAGGTTGCCAAGTAGCAACAAACATCACAGCAGTTCGGAGACAACGCGGAAGTGTGCCATTAGCTGGGGAAGCTCATACTATCAGTTGGTAACTGGCCAATTGGGAGTGGTGGTGGTCTGTTGTTAAAGTATGGGATAGTTTGCAATTCAAATTAGAGATGTGTTGAACTTTGCTAGTGTTAATGAATTTACCTGCAAAAAAGCTGAGAACTATTCACACAGACCCGATACCTATATTTTGGTTTCAGGTTCTGTGAAAATGTAGGTTTCATGGCACGGTCTCGAGGTGGGATTTAATATACCTTGTTTGTTTTTTTACAACATACCCCTTTCAGGTACATAAAAAAGCTGGTAGAAAAGGTGCGATTTCTGTCTGTATATGAAAGAGGTATTACTTTATAGACAGACAGACACTTAGATTTTAGTAATTTAGCATACACTCGTATCCAGAGAAACTTACAGTAGTGAGTGCATACATTTTCATACTGGTCCCCCATGGGAATCGAACCCACAACCCTGGTGTTGCAAGCACCATGCTTTACCAACTGACCACACACACACACACACAGTGCCATCAAATCTACTCTGTCCTCCAGGTAGGCTTTGGTCCAGGCCTGGGGCTCCAGGAGGCTTTGAAGTACCTGACGGACCCCAGGGGCAAGCTGTTCGGCCTGGACGTCTCAGAGTACATGCACAAGGTGGCCCGGGAGCGTCTAGGTCCTCAGCTGGCCTCGGGGAAGGTCCACCTGCTCCAGGGCAGGGTGGAGTGTATTCCCCTCCCGGACCACTGCGTTGACGGAGTCTTCCACTCCAACTGCCACCTCTACTGGCCGAACTGCTCCGTGTCATGAAGCCAGGTTAGTGGAAGCTCGGCCCACACATGCGTATGCCAGTCACACAAGATGCAATGTGAGTGCAGTCAGAGCCATACTATATAAGCTGTCGAACATGCGCTAAACTTTTACTGCATCTCTACGGCACTGCATATCTATAGAGTTATCACAGTAGCCTTTACAGGAAGACAGTATTGCAGTGCACATAACCTGTTGTTGTTGTATCTCTCTGTATAGAAATAGAAGGATCGTTCTAAAGAATACTACAACCCCCTCATTTTCTTCCTTCCTGGTAGGAACAAGGATGTTGGCAACATGTGACCTGGGCTTCCTGCGTCGTGGGGTGGAGCCTGAGCCCTACATGCAGGCCCTGGGGGCTGTGGGCTTCCTGGGGGTCAGCATGGAGGACCTGATGGACGAGGGTAAAAGCTTCCAGGTCATCTATGCTACCTCTCCACCTCCCTCCACCACTGAGACTCAGAACAGTTAGGGACACGCTCTGTATGTACACTCCGGATGTATTTGATGGATATAACAGCATATTGTGTCATAAAAACGAATGTTACATCCAAAGAGAGCACGTCTGTTCATACTCAAGGTTTTATATTGAGCACTTGTCTGTTACCGTGATGATTGGTTGTCAGAAATAAAGTATGTACCTGTCATTCACTTTGAATGGGAGGGTTATACACAGTACAAGCCTTGAGTTTTTTTGGTGACCACAGAGTGCCTAATGTTAAATAGCAGGTTTACAGTATAGACATATTGAGGATTTTGTTATCAGTGACAAATGCACGAATGTTCAGCAATCCATTTTATTATAATTTTCACTTATTTGCATGACAGATTTCTGTCAATAAAAAGCAATCAATCATTCAAACAGGGTCTCACAGTCCATTCTCCAAATAGACTACATTTGAAGGAAACAAAAGGGATCAAGACATTAGTTTATGTGGGTGAGCTATTTTATCTATCTGAAGCCAAGACAAGACCTTGGTTTTTAAATGCAATGGTTGTATTAGAGCGCTTTTTCTGACCTCCAGCAGAGCGTTTGGCACCACTCAGTGGGCTGTAGGGAACTCGGCGAGGGAGGTGGTGTTCAGGTATGCGGATCACGTGGCCGAGCCAACAGAGATGTCCTTCAGCCATGCTTGCTTCAATGCAGGTCGACTTGGGTCTCGATTCAATCCGTATCGCTGTTCAGCGCTATAACGCGATTGAAATCTCCAAATGAGCCGATATATGCAGCGTTTACCGTGAATGCAGTCTCCGCTAACGTGGGAAAACGATTCCAGGATGACGTTGTGCTCCC
This sequence comes from Oncorhynchus nerka, assembly GCF_034236695.1. Taxonomy (NCBI): domain Eukaryota; kingdom Metazoa; phylum Chordata; class Actinopteri; order Salmoniformes; family Salmonidae; genus Oncorhynchus; species Oncorhynchus nerka. The sequence continues at coordinate 54,019,215 of NC_088400.1, read as the reverse complement.
TATATTGGGTCCAGGTCTCTGAGCCATAAAGCAGACTGGAGAAACAAACAGCATTGCATACTACCACCTTGATGTGGGTATTATCGATCTTCCAAGACCCTGGCCCGAAGGAAGCGAAGTCTCTATTTACCCAAGTATGAACTTCTGATATCAAATAGAGCAGGAATGTATCCTCTCTCTGGGGTCTAGATGTGTGGAAGGATGCCTTTCAAATGCCTTTTTGAGAGACTGAGAGGAGGTAGTGTATAAACACATCTGATTACTCCACAGAAATAGCTAGATAAAAGTTCAAAGGAAAGGAGGAAAGACTAAGAGAGTGGTCGAGTCTGGACCTTGGTTGTTTACGAGTTCTTTGTTCAGACTGTTCGTCTAGAGCATGGTTCTAACAGCATTAAAATGGCTGCCTAGCTCTAGTTTGTCACAGAGGGTAATGTTTACCAATGGTCTAAATAAACCATATAATTAATAGGCATTGAAATGTACGTGTGTATATTGTTGTGTATGTTTTCCACATCCATCCCACTGGTCACCGACGTCAGTTCAACATCTAGTTTTGATTTACATTTGGTTAAGTTGTCAACTAAAATGAATTCAACATGAAATTAACAAGAATTGTCACCATGTCAATGGATTTAGGTTAGAAGTTGGGTGGGAAAAAAATACAAAATTCCCTTTTTGCAAATCCAATCAGTTTTCCACAGTGATTCAAAGTCACCACAATGAATTTCTTTGTTGAAATGATGTAGGAAGCAACGTTGATTCAACCAGTTTTTGCCAAGCGGGATTGTCTAGCTACAGTACAATGAACTCCATTAATGGTCAAACTGAATATTTATTTTAGTTATTGGACGTAGCTGTGGTGGAGGACTGCCATTTCCCTCTCTCTCCTTCAACACATTCATAGCAGCACAGGCTGAAAAAAAAGAAAAGGGCCTCCCGAGTGGTGCAGCGGTCTAAGGTACTGCATCGTAGTGATAGAGACATCACTACAGACCTGGGTTCGATCCTGGGCTGTGTCATAACTGGCCGTGACCGGGAGACCCATGAGGCGGCGCACAATTGACCCAGCGTTGGTCCTGCAATGTCCTTGTCCCGTCGCGCTGTGACTGGCCGGGTGCCTGCACGCTGACTTTGGCCGACAGTTGTACGTATTTCCTCCGACACATTGGTGTGGCTGGCTTCCGGGTTAAGTGAGCAGTGCGGCTTGGCAGGGTCTTGTTTCGGAGGATGCATGGCATCAACCTTCGCCTTTCCTGAGTCCGTACGGGAGTTGCAGCAATGGGACAAGACTGTAACTACCAATTGGGGAGAAAAAAGGGGTACACCCAAAAATTCACTAAAATAGCTTCTTAGCAAAGGGCAATATCTCAAGTGGGGAAGGGAAAATTTAAATAGGCTGTTATCGGCAGAGAGGTTTGGAACACTTTGTTATTGGTCTGTTAACTAATCCCTAACTAACCCCACTAATCCCACCAAAAACAGGCTCTTTTCACAAATTCACAGTATTATTCCAAGCTCATAGTGTGGAATATATATAAAACACAGGGAAATCACATATTTGGCTGCACTGTGCCTTTTAAAGTCCACTTAAAAAATGTTTTCAATGAATGTCTTCACTGACCATACGCTTCTCCAATTGGTCCTCGAGGTTCTTAATCTGCCAGAAAAACAAGTAACAAACGTTATTAAAACATTGCTGCTTAATTTGACCCAGACGTGATTGAACCAGAGTTTGTGTCAGTATTCATTAGGGGTTGAATCCTGACTGACCGATTTTCACTTAGTCCTGTATTGATGTCAATGGGAGATGTGGGAGGGTCTAGTAAAAAGCTTGACTGTGTTTGAGGGAGACTGCCAGCCTTGCTTATATATTTTTTTGTCCATTTCCTCCATCCTTTGTTTCCAGACCTTGACCACATCTATTTCTTTGGAGAAGTCGGCCTAATTCTCACTCTGCTCTTGGCTGTGAGACATCTTGGCCTTGTGCAACAATTACGCATTTAAAAACCTTTCAAAAGCAGTCATGCAACAGTCATTTAATGATATCACAATAGTATTTTCAGTCAAGGAAACATAGGAGCATGTCCTTTGCACCAATCACACTTAAGCTCACAACTTCCAAGAATAACTTCTGAATACCTCTTACTAACAACCTAACACTTATGAGGGTGAAATACAGAAGTTACTTTAAATGACTTCCCTGAACTCTAAATCTGAAACAAACACAAACAATTTTATCACAGAAATGTGTAGTGAATAACTTAATGTGTAACTCTAAAGATCCTTTCTTGGTTACACTTACAGTATCACGTTAACAATTGGTGTCCTGTATGAACTGTTTGTGAGCTTCACACCTGCAAAGCATCTAACGGTCAACGTGACAATGTCACAGCCTCACGAGACTCACCAAAGGTGTCTCTGGTTAAAAGAGTGGTGGCCTCGATTGGCTGATGCTATGAAAAAAAAACATGTTTTAAGTCAGCTGATAAACCAGTGCTTTTAAACCGGGACGATTGTTGCTCAATATGCGATAATGTGACTAGAATGATGTTGTAAACAACAGCCAATTCTGGGACATAGACATGTCTTATATGGGTAGAAAGCTTACATTCTTGTTAATATAACTGTAATGTCCAATTTACAGTAGATATTACAACAAAAAATACCATATTACACTTTTATCACAGCAACTGGTTTGATACATTCACTTCTGAAGGTAAGTAATGTACTTACATTCAGTAATCTTGCTCTGAATTGTCATCCTGAGGGTCCTAGAGATAAAATGTAGAGTAGTTTTGTTTGAAAAAAATATATTTTTATACTCAAATATAGGAGCTGGGTTCTACAGTTTAACCCCACTGTTGTCTCTGGCTCCACACACCCCAGCCAAGTTCTTTATTTTGATGCATCTCCTGTATGATAGCCTAGTCAGTCAAAAGAGAAATGGGTGATCATACCAGGCTGATTATGACAGCATGACAACTTTGGAGCATTACAGGTCTGAGTAACCTCACCGATGTCTACACATAAAGCTCTACTTCATAGCTAGCAAAACACTTAACATGTTCATGTATACACATTGTATAACTTGCTCACATCCTGCTCTGTGGCTTTTCTCTCAGAGCTCAGGAGACTGGCTTCCTTCAGAAGAGCCCAGAGCTTTTTCAAATCAAAATCAAATCAAATGTTATTTGTGATAAGATAATTTTGTTCTCCAGGTACATAACCCAATTTAATTATATTACTCTCAGCCTGAAACCCAGAATTTGTAGGAAACTGGTTGAAATGAATCAGGCGAAGGCCCAGCCACTATAGTCAAATGTTTATTCACGGGAACGTTCCCCTTATCATTTCCTGTACATTGGTCTATATACCTCACATTTCATCATAAATGTCCCTCCTCCTCTCAGATACGATGGCAATATAGTTCACAAGTCTTCTCACATTGTCTGCCACCTGTTAAATAATCTACTACAAGCCCAAGGTCTCTCCCCTCCCTGGGTGGGGACAGAATGTCCTGTAAGGAACACAGTATTCAAGCCGGTCTGACGATAGCTCTATTAGTTTCTAACAAGGAACAGAAAGTCCATGTCTAGCCTTTTGGACCTGGGCGACTGGAGTCTTTGATAATTTTACACTACCTAGTATATAGGTCCTGGATCGCAGGAAGCTTGGCTCCAGTGATCAAATCAAATCAAATTTTATTTGTCACATGCGCAGAATACAACAGTGAAATGCTTACTTACAAGCCCTTAACCAACAATGCTGTTTAAAAAAAAATATATATATACTGTATATATAAAAAAATATAAGAAATAAAAGTAACAAATAATTCAATAGCAGCAGTAAAACAACAATAGCGAGGCTTTATACAGGGTGGTACCGGTACAGCGTCGATGTGCAGAAACACCGGTTAGTCGAGGTAATTGAGGTAATATGTACATAATACCATAATACAAGAAACAGCACTATAGAGAGATAGAACAACAACAACGCAGCCACTGCCAGCTAGCCTACTTCAGCAGTACTGTATCATTTGAATTATTTTAGTCAATAAGATTCCTGCTACGTAAGCTTAACTTTCTGAACATTCGAGACGTGTAGTCCACTTGTCATTCCAATCTCCTTTGCATTAGCGTAGCCTCTTCTGTAGCCTGTCAACTATGTGTCTGTCTATCCCTGTTCTCTCCTCTCTGCACAGACCATACAAACGCTCCACACCGCGTGGCCGCGGCCACTCTAATCTGGTGGTCCCAGCGCGCACGACCCACGTGGAGTTCCAGATCTCCGGTAGCCTCTGGAACTGCCGATCTGCGGCCAACAAGGCAGAGTTCATCTCAGCCTATGCCTCCCTCCAGTCCCTCGACTTCTTGGCACTGACGGAAACATGGATCACCACAGATAACACTGCTACTCCTACTGCTCTCTCTTCGTCCGCCCACGTGTTCTCGCACACCCCGAGAGCTTCTGGTCAGCGGGTGGTGGCACCGGGATCCTCATCTCTCCCAAGTGGTCATTCTCTCTTTCTCCCTTACCCATCTGTCTATCGCCTCCTTTGAATTCCATGCTGTCACAGTTACCAGCCCTTTCAAGCTTAACATCCTTATCATTTATCGCCCTCCAGGTTCCCTCGGAGAGTTCATCAATGAGCTTGATGCCTTGATAAGCTCCTTTCCTGAGGACGGCTCACCTCTCACAGTTCTGGGCGACTTTAACCTCCCCACGTCTACCTTTGACTCATTCCTCTCTGCCTCCTTCTTTCCACTCCTCTCCTCTTTGACCTCACCCTCTCACCTTCCCCCTCTACTCACAAGGCAGGCAATACGCTCGACCTCATCTTTACTAGATGCTGTTCTTCCATTAACCTCACTGCAACTCCCTCCAAGTCTCCGACCACTACCTTGTATCCTTTTCCCTCTTGCTCTCATCCAACACTTCCCACACTGCCCCTACTGGATGGTATCGCGCCGTCCCAATCTTCGCTCTCTCTCCCCGCTACTCTCTCCTCTTCCATCCTATCATCTCTTCCCTCTGCTCAAACCTTCTCCAACCTATCTCCTGATTCTGCCTCCTCAACCCTCCTCTCCTCCCTTTCTGCATCCCTTGATTCTCTATGTCCCCTATCCTCCAGGCCGGCTCGGTCCTCCTCCTGCTCCGTGGCTCGACGACTCATTGCGAGCTCACAGAACAGGGCTCCGGGCAGCCGAGCGGAAATGGAGGAAAACTCGCCTCCCTGCGGACCTGGCATCCTTTCACTCCCTCCTCTCTACATTTTCCTCTTCTGTCTCTGCTGCTAAAGCCACTTTCTACCACTCTAAAGTCCAAGCATCTGCCTCTAACCCTAGGAAGCTCTTTGCCACCTTCTCCTCCCTCCTGAATCCTCCTCCCCTCCCCCCTCCCTCTCTGCAGATGACTTCGTCAACCATTTTGAAAAGAAGGTCGACGACAT